>NW_008824034.1:928586-930170 GCF_000699105.1 Pygoscelis adeliae | reverse complement strand
CATGCAGTTGCTCAAAATCTCGCTTAAAAATCCACTTACGAAGATGAATGCAAAAATAATATGAAGAAGCATACTTATTTGGTAGGAAAGAACCCCAAAGAACCAAACCTTATTTTATAAAATAAAAGTTTAGACATATTCTAGTATCTCAGAAAAGAAGTGAGGGGCATAATGTAGTTGATAACAGGTTTCTCTTCTAATATAGTTAAGGGAAAATATTGGACACACTTCTGATCCTTTATTTCAATTTTATCTGACTAGCATTTTAACTGTTGCTGCTGCATAATTGGTTCTGAAGCATCAGCATCTCTCATTCATGGATAGATAAATAATTCAGGGATGAACTTTAGCCACACACTTCAGCGTCACAATTTTAGAAGTTCTAATTTTCTGAATTAAGAAAGCGAGGTCCTTGATTTTACAGGTGATTAACTGAATTACAGGGGAAAATCAATGCATCTCTGAACAGCCATCCCGCATCTCCAAAATCTTTGTCCTGGCCACGTAGCCATTTTTAAACTTTGCATCCCTGCCTTCCCAGAAAAATGATAACCGCTTTACTGATTTGCCTTATAAAACTTCTAGATAATAGATGCCAGGCAACAACAACAACAAAAAGTGCATGTTGTAGGGAACCCACCCCAAACCAAAGCCCACCTACCTGAAACACCTTGCTGTGAGCTTTTTAAGTAATACTCTAGTTACTGCATTTACACAAGTGTGTGAAACACAAGCTTCTGGGACAGATCTTGTGATTCTTTGTATTTTGTGTGCGTATATATATGTGTATTCTTTTAACAAAGGTTGCTCGCTGAATTATATTAATGTTTGTTTAGCCTATTTGTGCATGTAATAGGAATTGTGAGAGGACAGGTAGCACTGAGCAGCTGCTGATTGCATATGTGTTATTGTGTGAATTTTGTCAACTTTCGCCAGATCTCAACATTTGTCCAGTATATTTGAGTTAATCACAGCCATACCTAAATTAATTATTCATGTATTTGGGAAAAATAATCTTTTAAATCTGTTTTTCAGTGAAGACTCATTTGAGTTCTTTATAGTGTTTCATGCTTAGCTCTTGCTTTTATCAGTCAAATTATTTTAAATAGAAACTCCTCTTACATTTAGAGTTGGCAACATTATGTATGATTACTGTTCCTGGACTACTACTGCTGTTCCAGTGGTTTTTTCGTTCATTAACGTTTTGTTAGCAAAATTTTAAATGGCAAGGTACAATAACGGGATACATTATTTCTGCTATTAAAATGTATTTTGAAATTCTTCTGCTTGCTTTTGAAAACTAAATACTGAGACTAGTCATACTACAGCAGCTGTATGCATTTCTATCTTTGGAAGAGTCATCGAATCAAACATGTATAGGCATTTATTTCAGAAAAGATGCAGGAATCTTCAGTTGACTATGTAATGTAAATACAAATCTAAAGGAAATGTGCTACAATATTATTGCAGTTTTAGCAATCCATTGTAAAGTTTATTGCACAGAAATAACTAGGTCAACCTCTGGATGACCTGTCTTTTGGAGTTTCTTCAGTTAGCTTTAGGCTAGAGCTCCACCTTGTGATC
>NW_008824034.1:926867-928568 GCF_000699105.1 Pygoscelis adeliae | reverse complement strand
AGGATACATTTTCTTTTTATAGTTTAATAATTTAATTATTTCACAAAGTTGAGTGACTTCGGAAAGTTTTCACAGACTTGAGAGATTTCAGTATCTGCTTGAGAAAATTAAAGTTGGAATTCTATGAACACGCAAAAAAGAAACTGAACAACAGCTGCTTTTTATGACTCCAGTTTAGATTTAACTTATTAAAATAATCTGCTTATTAGAGCACATTTAATAGATAATGCAGACTTTCACTGTTTGGAGTGGCATCTGCAAGAATTTCACTTTCCTCTTTTCAGACTGCACTGTGATGAACTTGGTATATTTTAAAAGTTTTGATGGGGTGCTTATATGGACTGATTTCCTTTCTCATTGACTTCCCAAACCAGGTTGCTTTGAATGAGTCATCAAGTATGTGCATGAAGAAGACATGGCTGGCAGTAGTCTTGAATTTCCAGAAGGCATTTACTGAGATCGAGGATAATGGGGAATGACCAATGCCAGTCTTTTCCTATACCAAAACAAGAGAACATCCAATAAAATTGGAAAGTGATAAATTCAAAGCAAAGAACATGCCTCTTGGTAGTATGGAGTTTGGCTGTGGGAGTTCTTGTGTGGAATACCGTCGCTGCTGAATATTGAGTTGAAAGAGTAATTGGAAATATTAATGGAAAAAATACTGATGGGGGTTATAAAATACAGGGACAGCTTCTCTGGCTGAAAAAATACCTGAATTTTTTTCTGGATGCCGGGAAGGTAATCAGGGAAAACATCACTAATAAGAACAAAGCGAATGTGTTCTTCCTTGGGCAGCTTCTGTTGGCCGCTGCCAGAGAGGGCATGCTGGGCTAGGTTGACCCTGCTGGTTAAGAATCAGAAGTCCGTGTCATATTCTGGATGTATGTAAATCTTTTAAGATTATCCTTTACTGGGACAAATGCAAGGGGGTTTTTGGTCATTGCTGGAGTTTGAGCTTGACGCTGGAGATCCCTTACAGTCTTAACCTCATACATTCTTCCAAGGCGTTCATCTGTAGCTAGTTTTCCATGATACTAGTGTATAGTTGCACTCATGAGGGCCAAGTTTCTTCTTCCTTCAAGAAAAGCAATTCTTGAAACATAAATCTTAGTAGCTTAACACTTCAGCATCTACCAAGAACTTGTTATTTCTTTCCCATTTTATAAAGTGAATCTGACCAAACAATGCCATGTTTTTCTTCATGTTTTGTTGTTTGTAGTAAGATGAACGGTTCTTACAAGAAGTTCAAGTTGGTATAAACTGCAGCCAGCTAGTTTTGTCAAGTGATTTGACTTGTTTGATGTAGAGAATATATACTTTATTAATTTACCCGTCCTTTTTCATAGTTTTTTTTACTGATTTTTTTCTTTAAAGTATTTCTGTGAATGTAAGAAACTTTATTGAGACATTTTGCAAAATTTGATAGGACAATAGATTAGCTTTTCATAAAAGGAGCTAAAAATGTGTTAATTCTGTGAACAAGTGGTTGACTTGCTTTGTTTCTCAGTTTCAAATTTTATGGAATAGGTAATTTTAGTATTGTAAATAGGTAGCCATAATTAATGAGCCATAATACAAAATTTGCATGTAAGCATCCTGATTGTCACTCTAGTTAGATGTGTTGCTTTTCAACATTGAAAAATGTAAACTAGAAAAAGTCAAATAACAACATGTTGATAGACAGGTTGAACTTGAAAC
>NW_008824034.1:922579-926711 GCF_000699105.1 Pygoscelis adeliae | reverse complement strand
ACACCTCTGAGCAGGTGCTAGCCTCATGACCAAGGCACTAAAGTGTGCTGTGGTATTTTTCCAAGTTCAAGTTGCTGACAGGAAATCAGAGCAAATCTTTAAATAAATAAAATATAATCCAAAGTGTAGGGCATTTTGATATGTCACCAACTGAGCATGTCGTTTTACAGACAGCCTGGATGGTATAATAGCTCCTTGCCACCAAAGAAGGGAGTTTTACTCTTCCCTCCCCTGCTCGTGGCTATGCAGTCTTGTGTTTCCCATGCATCAGCTCCGGATACCTGCTGTTGAACCAGTTTAACTTGATAATCCAGGGAAAAAAATTCTTGAGGTATATTTTGCCCATTTTATTGGGGAATTGAATCAGGTGATACTGAATGGCAGAGCCTACAAAGATAAGTGGCTGGGGAGTTGGGATGTTACCCTGCCTGTGAATGATTGTTTGCTAAAGAGAGTGTATAAATGGAGCAGGAGAAGATGAAACGCGCACCGGACATGTGCCTGTGTGGTTTTAGGAAGGGAGGAATGGGGTGACAGAGGTTGCTGCCATTCTGCAGCAGTAATGTTTTTGAAGCTTTTTATCTTCTCCTGTGTTCTGGATGGAACACGCTTTAGTAGTTGCAGACTATCTTGAGATTCACCAGCCTATCTCGAACCTCCTCTCTTTTTGCCACTATTTCTTTCCACTCTGGTTCTCCGCTTTTATGTAATTGTGTGAAATGTGAAGAAAGAGAACATAATAAGTTCAGGGTTTATGGTTTCTCTCAGCTCTCTAAATTCTGGAAGCTACAGTGGCCCCTAGCATTCAGAGCAAGCACTTGCAGGAAAAAAAATGTACGGCCTCGTATCTACATATTCAATTGAAATGCAGTCTCTGAAGCGTAGCTACCAGACGTTAAGCAACATGTGCTTAGCATGCCAAAATTAAATCTTTCCCTCAAATACCTCATCACTCCAGCAAGCTGTATAGTCAGCAGACTTCGAAGGTTTTTCTCCTTGCTATTTTATCTTTAAAATACCTGAACGTCATGCTTTCTTAATTCAATTGTATAAAAGTTAGCCTGGGGCAGACAATTGACATAGAAAACTTTAGCCTGCGTGGTTAAATCTCAGATTGGAAGTATGCAGTGAGTTTTTTCCCTTTAAACATAGGAAAATTAGATAAATAACAAAATTAATGAATAGGTGGCAATATTACAATCAGGTTGAAAGGCAAGTATTTCACAATCTTCTGTTCTCTTGATAAAACGCGATGTTTTTCTGATGTTTCCTTTATAACATGTGGATAGTATTACCTTCCTTGATATTCTTAGAGTCTTGTCAAATGCTTTAAATGTTAAAACTGTTGTAAGCCAGGTTTCTCAACTCTGGAAGACAGAGAGTTGTGAAACAGCTGGCTAGGTTATAAGGACTTGTTATAAGAGCTTATCTTTGTGGAAAATGTCATGGAAGTTAACAAATCAGAGATACAAAGTAGTATACATAATGTCCTCAAATGTACGCATACTGTGCTTTAAATTTAACATCAAATCTGGTTTTGGTTTGGTTAACCAGAAATATCCTAGTGTTGGTAAGTCTGGGCTCTACAGTGCATGGTGTTACAGTTCAAACTTAAATCTAGTATAGATTTAGAAATAAAAGTTATTACTTGCAAGGTGTTAACTGAAAACCATTCCAGTTTGCTCATCCTATTCAGAAAATGCTTTTTGACAGATGTTTTTGTATTTTATTTTACTGTGATGCTTTTAAGATTTGTGGAGGTACTTTGTAGTAAGATCATGGGAGGAGTCAAAAATATAAAATCTTTAAACAGGAAAAAGCTTAGTTGGAAACAGAGGGTGGCATGATCTAAATTTTCTGCGTTTCCAACTTTTTTACCCCTTCATATGTGGAAAAATTTTCACTTTATTTATTTATTTATTCTATTATAGAAGTTGTCCACTACAAAGGAAGAAAGAAAAGTAATCTTGTACTTCAGACTGGTTTTTGAATATCTTTCTAATACAGTGGTGTTCCAGAAGATGATAAAGAAATGATAGCAGCTCCAGAAATACCAACTGATTTTACTCTCCTTCAGTAAGTGTTTTAAGAATTTGTAGTTTCATTTTTAAATGTACTGGCTCTTTTTAGTGTTAATACATGTCGTTGGTTTTCTCTTGGAAACAAGGAAACAAAATGAGGGAATAGGGTTCTAGATTTTTTTCTTATTGAGATGTTGATGCTGCATTGTCTGAATTCTTTCTTGAGTATTCAGCAGTAATTAAAATAAGTATTTTAGAAGTGCTTAATTATTTTAAATCAATTTTTAAACTTTGCTAGTAGGAATCCATTGTGACAGGCACTTTTTTGTTTGTTATGTACTTCTCAGGGTTTTGTCTTTCCGAATGAAATGTTTGAAGAAGAAACTCTTCGATTAGGAATACCGAAAAAAGTTTCGTTCATTAAAGCCTCTTTATAGAGAGGGAGGAAGTAGTTGAGGTATTTGCCCTTAATAACTGGGGCAGGTCACGTAACATTTTAAATACCTACTGCCAAATGCTTTAGTTAAAGCCAAAGTCTTAGCTTCCCTCAGGCATCAGTTCCTTGGTGTTTTTGACATCATTTTATTAGCTCACTAGTCTTCCTACAGTTTTTAAGAAACAGACATTTGAATTTCCAAGATTTAAAATTGGGTATAGATTACATTTTGGACAGAGAAATAAAGTGATTATTCTAAGCAGACCAAAAGAATCCAGTTCCTCACCTTTTAGTTGTCAAGAAATTGGCATGAATACATTTCAGCAGACTGTTGAAATTGATTCAATTGGTATAAAATCTAAAAAGATCAATGAGGGAGGTTGTGTGGGTTTTTTTTCCTTTTAATGAGAAATAAAGGTAAATTGGAAGATGGTTTAATATGGCATACTGTTTTTACAGCTGTTTATAGTGGTTTTTTACTCTGTTGGTACAGTTCATTTCTTAGTGAAATGTTTGGAATTTGTGTTCTATTCTTCCCTGTGAAAATAAGAACACCTAGGAAGTTTTGAAGAAGAAATATTTCTCACCTTCCCCCCCCCCGGAGACACTTTCAGTCCATATCAGAGTACATAGTCAACAAAACCAGAAATAGCAAAATACATGTTAAAGGGAAGAAGCCTCCTTTCAGACACTTGTAGTAGTGAGAGACCTTAAGTTTCTGGATTGTTTTAGAATGTTATAAATACATAAGAATGGGTCTCCCATGTCCCCGGTTGTCTTTATGATTGCATTGTTAAGTTGAATCAGGAAGTGTGTATCAGAAGTTTGTGATAGCAGCTGGAATTCATTGTACTGCATGTATGTGTTTAAAACAAGATGTAGTAGCATCATTTAGGTTGTATTCTACAGGAAATGTAGAAATAGAGAATATACAAGCTAAGCATTCTCTATTAATAATTCAGGTGATTTCACCCCCACCCCCATGCTGGCAATAAAGGATTTGTATATCGATGCAGCGTATTTAAATGATGTAGGAAATTAAACAAATGAGAAATATTAATATATATTTCATATATTGTTCATATATTGTTTAACATCTTTTTACCTTATAAGCTTAAACAGAACTACAGGCTATCTTTTTGATGGAGAAACCTCACCTAAACTTTTTTCCTGTACCTGTCAACATAAGTGTGTACCTCTTAACTACTTAGTTTCTAATAGCATGAAGAGATCTGCTGAGACACTTTGGTTATGAGGGAAGGTGGTGGGGTTTTTTTTGCTGTTGGTTTTTTTCCTCTCTCTTCTATTTTGTGTTGTTTAAGTATTTGGGGCAGATATTTATGGTGCTTCTTGCTTTTTGAGATGGTGTAATGTTTGTCACGTGCTAAAGGCAGAGTTCCCAACCTGTTGCTATTTTCTACCCACCTTCACATCTTTTAACCTTACTGTATGGCTTTCTTTGCAGGTAGATTGTTTGGAGGAGGCAGGGTAGGGTGTGAGTGTGAGGATATGCTCTGATCTGTTCCTCGACAGTAGACTTAAACAGAAGAAAAAAGCAGTTTCACTGTTAGAGTTGACTTACTGGACTGAGAGCATAATGTGACTTTAGTATATTTAAGAATGTTTCTGATGAAATGTGTAAATGGTTTGTCTTTTTATCTTTGCAGGGAGTCTG
>NW_008824034.1:911228-922546 GCF_000699105.1 Pygoscelis adeliae | reverse complement strand
GATATTGAAGGAAAAAACCAAAAACAAGGCAAAGGAAAAGTATGTTCAGTTTATAGGGATACTGAAACACTTCTACCATTACGAATTGAAAAGTTCAGCACTTGCTTTGAAGCTGAATGAGCTAGAAATATTTTCTGAAAATGCGAGTGTTCTGTGAAGAGTTCATATTTGTATTTGCATTGAAATGCTTCGTCTTGAGTATTTGCATGATATTTCCTAAGTGCTATGAAGGCATAAGGGAGGTGGGGGAGAAAAAGATAAGCTTTGATTTGATTAGTCTCTCTGCATGTATTCCACCCTATACTTAAATTTGGTGCTAATACAGTCTCTTTTGGTTAATGTCATTAATTCTGGCTCTTTTAATTTGAAAAGTGAACAGAAGCAAATAATGAAATTAAGAGGTTTTTTTTATAGGTCGCAGACAGGAGGTTACGCTACCTGAGCAGAGAGGTCTAAACCCAGTTAACAGCCCTTCTCTCCCCTCATCGGACATGTGTCCTCCCCACCTTGCTGGCTCCTGCCCTCTCACTGGCTTGGCACCCACCACGTGCAGCTCCTTCACTGCTGTGGCGCAGGCAGGCTGCTGCATGCCGGCTGGCCTGGGCTGTGACCGCCTTGCTGGGCACCCCATGTACCTGTACTGGTACAGAGTGCCCGGTTATTAAGAGGTGGTGATAAACAGTTTTATACAACAGTAATTTAATTTCTGTTTAAATGCTTTTTTTCTTACTTCTTTCTGTAAGTCATACTTGATTTGGGGAATCAAATACGAAGACACTTATCTGCTGTTCCTCACCCCCACTTGCCAACGTGTGCTCAAATTAAAAAACAGGTTAATGAATTTCAGAGGAGACTTTGTGATGTCTGTTAATGGAGTTGCCATAGCCATTTTAAATAAAATCTGTATAATTTGTTTTACAACTTAAACACAAGAAAAATCTTTGTGTCATACACTGTCACTAATCGCATCTTTAGTTGCTAGAAGATTTAAATGAGGGAAGGAGGAAGTGGAACCTGTAGAATTCTTGTTAGTCATTGTATCAGTCAGGATCAGCTATTATTCTCAACTTTGGATTTTAAATTTCGTTCCTGAAAACAAAAGGCCTTGTGTATTGTTGTCATGGTATGAATAATAATTTTTTTCTTTAATTACTACATAATACCCAATTAAAACTTCTTGTGCGTGTGTGTGATTGCAGACCTGTAAAAAAGGAAAAAAAGGACCAGCAGAGAAGGGGAAGAGTGGAAACGGAGGAGGGAAACCTGGTGGTCCAAATCGGATGAATGGACATCACCAACAGAATGGTGTGGAAAACATGATGCTGTTTGAGGTAGTTAAAATGGGCAAGAGTGCTATGCAGGTAAGACTTGGGATATCTCTGTGACCTGGATGAATATACAATTTAAATATAACAATATTTTCCTGTACATACGATTTAATTAAATGAAGGCTAAAGTAAATTTTTTTCTTCAATTTGTAGTTTTTAGTTCCAGATTAAGATTAAAGAAAAAGAAGTATTTTTACATTAAGGTTTGAATTTGAACGAACTGATTTTTCATTTCTAAATGTCAGGCATGAGTAATCACATATATAATGAAGAAATTCAAACTATGATTCAAAGTGAATTTTCAGTATCCTGGATGAAGAAAGGTTACTTTAGTTTACATGACTTTAAAGTTCTTTTTGTGTGGCTGTAACTAAATACAAACGTGGTTTATGCCTCTGGTTGTCATAGAACTTAACAAGAAATCTGTAGTCTGTAGATGCTCCCAAAAGCTTAGATTATCTGAAAAGAAATAATTGCTTCTCTTCTGTCACCCAAAGTGAAATCACTACACTACACACTACAACTTAAGGGCTACTCTTTAAATTTCCCCTAAGTAGACTTGGCTAATGTATATTGCAACACTCTAATTGGGTAGAATTTGGGTCGGAAAGTTTTAACCTGTTAGAAGTCTCTGCATTAGGCACTGTCTCCACTGCATTTACTAATAGGACTGAAGTCAGTCTATTAAGAAATTTAGCACTTTTTCATTTTAAATTCAGTTAAATCAGTGAAGCGTTTGCTTGACTGTGTGAATCTTCCAGTGGAGAGAGGGTTAAAGTGTAAGCCTGTCAGCCATGAAGCCTTCTTGCTGACTCACTCATGTGACTCCTCAGCAACCTCCAAGAAAGACTTTGGGATTGAAAAATCTAGAGTTTACAGCTTCTGTGATGTGCATGCAGGAAGCTGGGTCTATATGCAGTCCTCTCAAGATTTGAAGGCTCCGGCATTAGAGCTGGGAACCTTAGAGCCTGAATTCCTTGGCAGAAATTTAGTTCAGACTTTTAAAAAAGAACAGACTACTTTGATGTATTTGCACAGAGAAATTCTGATACTTCCGTCATTTGTTTTGTTCTGCCGTATTTCAAAGCGGGTAGAAAAACTATACTTTAACCGTTGCTGTGTGTGCTACGTTTTCAGCCAATTACCGGCGGTTGTGTTTTCATGACGTTTTAACTGTTTAAAATGATATACAGTCAAAATCTTCTGCTTTCCAAGAGCAAAATGGACCTTTGCCAGGCCCGATTACTCTGTTGAATTGGGGAATTGATATCTGGGTAATAGAGTGAATCTTAGTCAATATTTTTTGTCAAAATTAAGGAAGAAAAAAATTATCAGAGTATTTCTAAAGTAATTCTAAAGTAAAGTCCTCTTCAGCGCTCAGTGTAGAAAGTTTTCTCTGTGGCCCTCAGCGCTTGCTTACCTGAAAAGGTTTGGTGATAATTTTTATTCTATTTTATTTTAAATTCTGTTCCATACCTTCTTCTGAGTTAGCGTCTATTCTCTGGCAAAGACAGATGGTTCATCCACTAAGACAAAATGTTTTGAGAAACTATTGTTTTGCTAGAGGTTCTTGAAAATAAATTAATTCTGAAAACAAGGCTGCCTGACTGAAAATATTTGTCCTGTTTCTAGCATTATCTTGTTCTTGCACAGTGACCTTCTTTATAAGCCTAATTTAAGATGTTTCCTAGATTATTTCCCCCCTCCCCACAGATTAGTCACATCAGTACTAGTTTGTAGGTTCTTCTCCTGGGAAGACTACGACAGTTTCACTTTGAGTTTTTCATTCTTTTTGTCTTGCTGACGGAAGTTGTGCATCATACTATAAACAATCTTAAATTTAGGGAAGAGGGATTTAGCTGTGTATCTGTTGAGAAGTTTTTCTGCATGGCAATATGTTTTATTTGTCCTCACAGCATTATTGCCTGTGAGAGTAAGCACTGAGAAGAGCACAGGCAGGAAGCATTGGAGATGCTGCGTAGTCCAGTTGCCTTTTGGAAGTTCTGAACTATTCCATCATCTCTCTTTATTTGGAATGACTCTAGATTTTAGGGCAGGGTATCAACATATTAAAAAAACTCAAAACTGAAAGCTTGATACTAAAGTGGGTCTCTTGTGCCTGTGTTAATAAAGTAATTGTATGATGCAAGTTTTTGACTTCTGCAGTAGACAGTTTGTACTATACACATGGATGGTTTAAACATAATTGCATGTAAATTCTGTTTTTTCAAAACCATCATCACAGGTTTCCTATTAATTTGCTTCCCTTTAAGGTTCTTTAGTAAAATGCTCTTGTTGCTATTGGTTTAGTGAATACAGAGTAATTAATGTCCATGCGGTGTAGGGCAGTGCTGTTCATCCTCTTACGGCTAATGTGTGTGGAGCACAGTTCATCAAAGGGGCAACATTTTTGACAACTAGAAGGAGTTGTAGCTGTTGGAACTGAACACCTAAATAGTATCTTTAGAGAAGCGTCACTAGTTGGGGGCAGGGGAGAAAACCTGCTTCTGTAAAATACCAAGTATTTTTGCGTTCTCCCTCAAAAAAAGTTACTGTAGGACTATATAGTATTCTTGTGCTTTATGTTTAGGCGTTGGTTTCATACTTCAATATGTTTATAGAATAAAATGAGTTCTTTTCTTGAAAACTGATATTATGGCAGTAGAGGATCATTGAAACATTTTGTTCTGTATTAATTAAAAAAACAGAGTTCATGTTATTTATGGAAGGAACAAGAATCACTTACTGGAAAGCAGTTAAATAACAGTCTTCAATTTATGAAAACTAAAAAGTGCCTTTATATTTGTTTCTTTTCAGTCTGTAGTGGATGACTGGATAGAGTCATACAAACATGACAGAGATATAGCACTTCTTGATCTCATTAACTTCTTTATTCAGTGTTCAGGCTGCAAAGGTAAGATACTGAAATGTTTACTCATCCATTTAAGTAATACTATAGTATGAATCTAATTCTTTGCTTTTATACCTCATGTGCTGTAGGACTGCTCCATCCCTGCGGCTAGTTTACATTATTAGGTTCTTGTAGTTAAGCTAGTATTTCTGAAGTTGGGAGCAGGAAGTTTATAAATATACTATATTTAAAAATGTAGATTAAGCCTAACACCAGAGAGAATGCAGTATTGGTACTTAACACTTACTTCATCTTCCTCTGCTCCTGTTATTATTTCAGAAAATCATCCCTCTCTTTTAACATTGGTGGTTTAGCTTGTTCAGTCTTGGAATTCTAGTTTGGATTTATCTACTTCTTATCACTGAGTGTTTTAAGATTGTTTCATAGCCTTTGTAGCTTGATTTAAAAGGTATTATGGACAGCTTCATGGTAGCCTGTCTACAGTAAGAGTCTATTTCCATATTTTATTCTTTATTTTCTGGTTTTCTTTCCTCATTTCTACGTCCTTCATTCTTTCTCCCCTCACCTCCTTTTGAAGAGAAGAAGGTAACTTAATCTGCAGTGTCACTGTGCTTGATAGGGGAGGACTGGATGTAATTTGTTCTGCTCAAGCATTTCTCTGTCCTGATAAACTTTTAATGTGCATAAATCTCCAGAAAGCTAACAGCATTCCTCAGAGGTTATCCATGCTTTCAAGAGCAGTGACCTTTTGATTATTGTTACCAGATAAAACTACAGAATCTTTTAATGCTTTCTGAGATGATCCTTCTCATGAATTTTGCAGTATAGTTGCAGTAAACTTCAGGAGATGTATTTGTTTTTTATATCACCATTTACACTCTTAACAATTTGAGGCTAAGACAAATAGAAATTGCGTGAAATCACTGTGTGTGTTACAGTGCAGATGATGTTAAGTAGCAATAGAACTGTTCAAAATTGTCTTACACCATTTAGAATCTTGAGTCTTGAAAGGTCACTTCAGATTAGTGTAGTCTCTTGGCTGATGAAGAGGTCTGGCACAAGTATCTTTGACTTCTGAATATAAGTGAATGAGTAAATTCTAGATGTTTGTGTACACGCACACAAACACACTTTTAAAAAAATAATAGTAAAAACCATATATATATTAAAAAAAACAAGTATTGGTGCCAAGAGCTTGTTATACACGGATGCTAAAATAAAAAATATGTAACTTCTTAAATACATGTATAATCTGTAGGTTAGCTGAAATTTGATCACTTTTACGTTGTAGCAGGAGGCATGTCATCTGCCATACACCTCTTTCATATTAAAAGTGCTAATAATCTAATATCTAAATTGTAGGAGTTGTTACAGCAGAGATGTTCCGACATATGCAGAATTCTGAAATAATCCGAAAAATGACTGAAGAGTTTGATGAGGTAATTTAATAAAGTGCTGATAATGTATTGATACTAATTTCTTATTTTACCTGTCCTAATCTTACTGGATCATGTTGCTACAGGTTTCTTTCAAGGGTAGGGTCAGCTGCAAAAATGACAGGACTTTTATGAATGAAAATCTTGAACTCCCTTATTTCACTGAACTTGTAAGACGAGGAAGTAAAGCTCTGTGTGTATATAACTTGTTTTAGTAATGGTTTAAGAAAGCAATATCAACTTTCAGTTTTTGAATAGTGGGAACTCCTACTGCTGTGGGTCTGTGTGGGATGCCTCCCTGTTCCTGCTGTGTATGTAAGGCCTTTAAGTCGTCTTTAACTTTTAAAATGGTTGCTAAATTTATTTCTATGCATTCATTAATCTACAAATCGTGGGGATTTGAATTTGATTATTCTTCAATTGAAGACTAATGCTTTGCCTTTCATGGGGATTATAACTTCTTTTTCCTTTAAATTGTGACTTACTTTCTGTTCCACTGAGTGTTGGGGTAAATGAGATGCGTTGGTTTTTTGGGTGTTGGGGTTTTCTTTTGTGGGTTTATTTTTGAGTGGCATACCTTTCAACCTGTGTTCCAAAGAATGTAAAGGTAGCTTTAAAAGCTCCTCCCAACATTTGTCTAATATGGAAATAATCCCCATCCCCCCAACCCCCAATTAAAATCCAGAAAACATTGGTAACTTTAACAGAGGCGAAAATGTAGTATGTTTTTGTTTAAAAGGATTTTAGTATTCCTTAGAACCATCTCAATGCATAAACAGGTTTGATTACGATAAGGAAATAATTTGTGAAACTTATAAAGCTTCAGCTGGGACTGTTCAGGTTTTTTTTTTATCACTGTGTTATGCTTACTCCTTCTTGTAACAGAATTCTAACGAACAACTCTCAGATTTCTAATCTTTTTTCATGGATGCTTTCTTTGTTTTCAACCTGTAATGTTGTTTAGCCTCTTAAAGAAGCTGATCACAGAAGCACTAATACAAATGGTTGTCAATTTCTGCCCCCCTGTTATTTTACCATTATTTGTAGAGGTTCCCAAATCAGGAGAAGAACACACATTTATTATATTCAAGGTGTTACAGTAGGTCATTTTATGACTTCAGGAATTTTCAGTCTGATACGTAAGCATCTCCCTGTAAACTTTATTATGGTCCTGAACTGAGTGTTCCTAAGCATGTCAACTAACTGTTCATGTGATGGTTCTTTTGTTCTGGTGTAACCTGAAGCAGATTTGTAAGGGGTATGATTTTTTTTTTCTTTTTTCCTTTTTTTTAGGGAGTAGGACAGAAAAAAGAAATAAGTAGTTATTTCAGTATATCTGGTTATGTGCAGTTTTTATGGTAGGACTTGTAGACTGTTGTCTCTGCATATAACAAGCCCAAGCTGCAAATTAGATGCGTTTTTGTGGAATCACATTCTTCTGATGTATCGTTTTTACGGCATCGGAGATTTTGGCTTTAAAGTTGTACCCATCTCTTTTTAATCTTTATTTAATAAAATAACTTTTAAGATGTTTGAAAGAATTTCCTGTTTCCCTTCTGTTTTTTAATAGGATAGTGGAGATTATCCACTAACTATGGCCGGTCCCCAGTGGAAGAAGTTCAAATCCAGTTTTTGTGAGTTCATTGGAGTACTCGTCCGACAATGTCAATATAGCATCATATATGATGAATATATGATGGATACTGTCATTTCACTGCTTACGGGGCTGTCAGACTCACAAGTCAGAGCATTTCGGCACACTAGCACACTGGCAGGTCAGTGAATTATATTTATCTGTGTATTGCATCCATTTTACATTTTGTGTTGCACAGGAAAGAATTGTTCTGGTTGAACTTCTTGATATTCGACATTCAACTCGTGTTTCATTGTGTGATACAGTTTCCGTCTAATGCAGCTTGTTTTGGTACAGCTTTCTTATCTTCTCTTTATTGTTTTTTCATTACTGAAAAACACAGCGTTATTTAAAGCATTCTTTACCAGCTGTCTGGTACTTAATTTTTGTTAGCTTTAAGTCTAGTAGAAAAAGTAAATAGAAGGAAACTTTCCAGTTGATTCTACAAGTTTGTCCTTGGTCATAATAAGGGTTGTAGGTATCTTTTTAACCTCAAATGCAGTTGAGCCTGTTTATGCTCTGCATTAAGTCAAGCAGGAGTCATATTTTAGATTGGATGCAATTTTTACTACAGACTTCAATTGTGCTGTATATTGAGGCCATGGCACGATGTAACTGAAAGTATCATTTCCGTTCATTGCATTGGAAATAATTTTAAAGAATGCTTCATCAGTGATACAGTCACTAAATTTCTGTATGGTTTTAAGTAATTGTCCTTTTTATGTTATTTTTTTAAAAAATCTGTTAAATTACAAAGAAATCCCTTATGAGTTAAGTATGGAGTGTTTTAAATAAATGTCATTATACGGACAAAGGATAAGCTTCTTGGATAAAGAAGTCCTAAACCTGCATTGATTAATGAAGAAGGGTCTCAGATGACATTGTGCAGCAGTCCACTTATGTAAGGCTTATTATAGCAATTTTAGTCTGAAGAAGGTGAATTCGGACTGCACAACAAAATGTGAAACTGATCTTTCTCCACGCTGGAAATAGTTCTTGTTAGCTTCACTGGAACTGGCTTATTTACAGCTAGCTTCAGTTCTGACTATCTGATCAGTTGTTCTATTTCATCGATCATGTCTCTTGAATATACATTAGCACACTGCGCATTGGGCTGCCGCTGTGAGACTCCGACTAGCCAAGGCATGCATTATGGAGAGAGGAACAAAACCTTTTATTTCAGGAGTATATATTGATTCTGCTGTATCATCAATTTGACTGCTGTACCATATGGCTAATACAAATCTTAGTTCTTAAAAAAACCCAAGTTTTTACTACTTTTGAAATTTGAGTTGTGCCTGAATAAAAGTTGCCGAAGTTGCCCTGTTGCATGTTAATTTCTGTCACACAAAATAATTTTTCAGTAGTCTTTTTGTGTTTGTTCACATCAGTAGTCAATTCTGTTGATTTTGTGTAATTACTTGTGCATTTCATATGTGATTACAGTTTGTATTCTTGAAGATTGTGTTTTATATGGGATAGAGACAGCCAAGAAAATCCTTGTATCCATATTTACTGTTATTTGCAGTAATTTTGGCTTCTATGATTAGCTCAGACTTGTTCTTTTCATCTTGATATCCTTGGAGATCAGTTTGTGACGATATTTTGATACATCTGCATGTCTTTGTCTTACTCACCAACTTCATGCTAGTGATACACGCTTAATAATGTTCTGTGTATGCTCTGCCAATGCAAGCCCTTTCATGTCTTGTTACAAAAGTTCGTAAGAAAAGCAAGTATACTATTGACCACCTCCTGGTTTCTGGAATAGGCATATTTGTCTGCACCCTTTTTAAAAGGGTTGATTCAGAAATGAAAGCACGCAAAGAATCCTACCCAAGTGTATTTTACATTTTGGTCAGTTCTCTGGCTTCTAATTGGCTAGTGTCCTTTCTCTGCTTCTGCAAATAAAGGAATATCTAAAGAAAATGTCCCCTCATGAAAATTAAATTGAGGGGAAAAGAATGGTGTGGTATGGTGGCGTTGGTTGTCTAAGACATTTCGTTTTGAAGAAACAAACTTCTTGTATGTTTGAGGTTGAATGAGTTGGTAGTATCAGTCTACTAACTGATTCTAATAATGGAATCCTTTTAATATTTCCTGGACTTTCTTTGTGAATCTTACATTCCACCTTCATTTTTTGGGGGAAGCATATCCTGTATCTCAATTCAACGATAATCCTTACAGTATTAAAAAATTGACAGAAAGAAAAGAACAAAATGTCAGTGTTTTATCTATTGTATTGATAAGTAATGATGCAGTGCTTAGTAGAACACTGCTAATGTTTGCATATCAAGAAATTTACAGTGAATATATTTTCATAAGTACAGAAAGGGTTGACAGGAGGTGGTGTCAACATTTTTGTTTATCATTTTTCTTAGATCAGGTAACCTTTTAAATAATCCTTATTCTTTTCACTTTTTTGTAGCCATGAAGCTGATGACTGCTTTAGTGAATGTGGCATTAAATCTTAGTATTAACATGGACAATACACAACGGCAGTATGAAGCAGAACGAAATAAAATAATTGGGAAACGAGCTAATGATAGGCTGGAACTCTTACTACAGAAAAGAAAGGAGGTTAGTGCAACTGTCTGTAGCTGGTGTGCATAGGATGAGTGTTGATAAATGACAATAATCTTGTTCTGTAGTTTGTTTTGTTTTTTTAAAGGTAATTAGTCCCTCCTTTTCATTCTTTAAGTTCTTCATGTTTAATGTTTGAAAAACGTAATTACTTTGAAAGGTGCTTCTTACCGCCTGGTTTTCTGTAAAAAGAGATAAATGTAGACTCTTAAAAAATTTTCAGATAGTGCTGTCTTGGTAAAGTTAGCAAGAGAGACTGCAATCAGTAACAGATAATTTTTTTGTTGTATTTCTTGACTAGTTTCCTAAACTGAACTCAAATATGTAACAAAAATTACCATACATTGACTGATTTTGGCTTCTAGAGAAGAAACCCCATGATCTTGGGACAAAATACAGCTTTTATGATGTCAATACCGATCTCAGCAGAAAGTGTGTTTAAAGGCTTTACGGAAAACACTATCAAAATTGAAAATGCAATCTACTTCTATTTTCTTTCTTTTTGTGTAAAAGGGACTTGCTGATTCATTGCTGACAGTGCTGTCTTGTTGAAAGCCCTGATTCATTCAGGTTTAAGTTTTTATTTTTTGAGGAACTGGTGTTTAGTTTTGGTTGTGGGGTTTTTTTCCCTGTTTGTTTTGTTTTAGACATTAGAAATAACCTTCCCATGTTCAAAGGAAACATCTCACCTTTGCTCTTCAACTTTTGTGCTGTTACCTGTTAATGTTTCTACTTTCTTGACAATTCAGATAAACTAACAACTTTTGTCTTCTGTTCATCTCATAAAGATCTTGCAGTTTGAGACTGATCCCTTAAACACCCATTAAATGTAGTTGTGCTAGATGCGTGTGCATCTCTTATAAGTAATACGCAGAAAACGCAGTGATGTGAGAATCAAGACTTCTCCCGATCTCAGTTGCTCTTATGTATATTGGCTTTTAGGATTTCTTACCAGCTTTTCTAGTTTTGGTTTTGATTTTCTGTTTTTCTTGTACTAAATGATAATTAAGTAAGCTTCAAAGTAACGTTCAGTTGTTTGTTTGATTTTGGGTTTTGTTTCATTTATAACTCGGCCTTATCCAGTACTAAATTAAATTTATTCATTGATTCTTTTTGTATATCTTTTAATATTTTGAAATTTTTTTCCGTCTTCCTACTTCAGAGGCTACTGTGGGCAAGTGTTAGATTTAGGCCCAGAACATGTTAAATATTTTGCTTTGTTAGTCCTTTTCTTCTGCTGCTTAGTCTTTTTTTTTCTTCTTACTGTATTTCCGTACAATTTTTCCTTTCTTCTATAAATTCCTAAATCTTGTGACGCTATGGAAATTGTTCATTCTTGCTGTTTTTTCTAAACTTCTGTACGAGAGGTCCTTTACCTTTTGTATCCATTCCCCTGCATGTGTGCATCCCCCCCATCTGGGTAGTATCTCCGGTGGTTACTTTGTGGGGGTGTTTTTGGATGATGG
>NW_008824034.1:898754-911182 GCF_000699105.1 Pygoscelis adeliae | reverse complement strand
GCCCCGATCCAGCGACATGTCAACTTCCTCAGTCCTTGACTATTCTCATTAACATTGTCTAATTTGTCCTACCATTATAGTTCAAACTGCAAAAAGAATATGCTTGTCTGCTAACAATATTTAGTTATTTTCAAATCATTTAAAGGACTTTCTTGCACTTTCAAAGCAAATACAATTTTCTGTGTTTTAAAACACTGCATGTATTACTTTTCAACTCTTGTTGAACTCACTGCATGTCTTGCTCTTGTGTTGTTACTCTGAGACTGGCTTTGTCTCCTTTATTTTTCAGCTCCATATTCTTAAACTAACTTTTTCTGCAATACCTTACTCAGTTTCTGCATTTGTTGTCTCTCTAAGTAATGGATGAGGAGGAAAGAGGTATTCAAAACAGAGTATATGCTGCTCATGTAGCCATTTGCAAAGTTCTTCATCTGTATCTTGTCTTTTTAGATTACAAATTCTTTAGCATACAGAAAAGACTCCTTGTAATGCAGTTCACGTGATTTGGGTATTGTTGTAATGATACATGTCCATAAAAACGTAGTAAGGGTATTAAAAATTGGGCTGAACGTTGGGCTTAAAAAGTTACTAGACAATTAAATCAAGTTTTCTTATAAATAACTTAAGAAGGAGCTTGCAGAAACCTAAGATGTCTTAGTTACAGTTGAAGAACAGTTTTCCAGTGGTCAGAATTACTGGAATTTGTATGCTGTGGTAGATACAATTCCTTAAATAATAGCATATTGTACTGTGAAACAGATTTGTGAATATTTCAGGAAAGGATTTAATGGCCACACTTGCAAATGTTAACTTAATTTAGTTTGTCTAGCATCAGCACCATCTGATCTGAATGTAAAAGTGCTGCTCACTGTTTATGTACTCTGTTCATTCTTTCAGCTTCAGGAAAATCAGGATGAAATAGAAAACATGATGAATGCAATATTTAAAGGTGTTTTTGTGCATAGATACCGGTAAGTTTCTCTTAGTAAGTAACTTGTAGCTCCATTAATTTATTTTGGAAACTGGTGACAAGTTATTTCTAATTACTCATCTGTTTGATCCTATTGTCCCACTTCTCTCACCAGAGATGCAATTGCTGAAATAAGAGCTATCTGTATTGAAGAGATCGGAATATGGATGAAGATGTACAGTGACGCCTTTCTAAATGACAGCTACCTAAAATATGTAGGGTGGACTATGCATGATAAGGTAAGCTGCATTGAGGAAAAGGAACAGAATCATGAAGCATGATTCCCATGTTTTTGGTTGTTGATCTTGCCAGTCTAGGTGCTGATCTCTTAACTGTTTTAATCAGTCACTGCTTAATATATAAAATTATAATATTTTATATTTATATATAAAATATAAAAATAAATAGACTTGAATATTTTGAATGGTTTTATAGAGTATATATAGATTTTTAAGGAACTGATATTTGTAAGGAAATGGCTTTTTCTATTTATTTATTGCTGATAGACTTCTACTTTATAATACTTAACTATTTAAAATTAATGCATTTCACATGGAATAGTCCATTCATATAGCCTAACAGTTTCTCTGTTTTGCCAAGTTAAGAAACTTTTTAGCATTCTTAGCTAGCTGTAAAAAACATGGGAAAAGTCCCTTTTTGTGCTGATGAGTGCCTCAGGCTGTTACTTACCAGCTACTAGCTAGAGATTATTCTCTGCTTGGAGTGGTCAACAGATACAGTTTACAAATACTCCTTGATTCATCGTTGAGTCAGCACATTGTCTCAGTTCTTGCATTGGAGACGTCAAGCTATTGAATTTGAAGTGAAACAAATGAGGGATGCTCACTCATGCTATGCTGTTCATGGGTTTGGTATCAAAAAACCCAATAACCTCTGGCAGTGGGGTGATAAGAAACTGTGCGAAGTCAGGTGTCCTAGGCTTCTGAAAAGCATTTCTGTATCTATACTTTAAAACATGTTCTCTGCTAACGTAGATCTTGTACTTCAGAAGGAGTATTTCTCTCTGTGTCTACTTGGTAATTCTGATCTAACATGAGATGGTCGTTAACAATATAGATGTTACCAGCTTTAAGTGAAAGGAAACACATAGAATTCTACTTAGAAGTATCTCGAGCATTTAGAATACATCTTTATAGAATGAAACAAGTGTATTTTGACTTACAGAGATACTAACTGCAATAAGACATTGGAGGGGTTTCTTTGGTGGTTTTTTTTTTTCTCCCTTCATTGGCTTGTTACAAACAAGGACATATTCTTATGTTATTAACATGATTATTGATAGTATATCTTGACCCCATTTAATCTTTGTCTTTGAATTAATTCAGACTGCAAAAGAAACTTGTCTGATTTGAAGATCACATCTGTATCCTATACTTGACTTTTAATCTAGTTCTTAATTTTATTTTAGCAAGGGGAAGTAAGACTCAAATGCCTAACTGCTTTGCAAGGGCTTTACTATAATAAAGAGCTTAATTCCAAATTGGAACTCTTCACCAGTCGGTTCAAGGTTAGTGTAACTTCATATTTTTAAGTACGTATGAATTTTTTTAAAGTTGTATTACACTTCTTTCCTCTTTGAAAATACTTTCTTTTGTGTTCTTAGGATAGAATTGTGTCTATGACTCTTGACAAAGAATATGATGTTGCAGTCCAAGCAATAAAATTACTCACTCTTGTTTTACAGTAAGTACATGTATACCTCCTTATCTGACCTACAACAAATATTAAAACTTAAAAGTATTTCTCATACCTGTGGGTGAGGACAGCAGCTTGACAGAATTCAGATAATCCAAAGTCTAGAGAAATGTCTACGCATCTTACACTCGAACAAACTGGAATTTCAAAAGTAATCTGGCTAGAACAGTGTTGTTACTTATCTACCGCAGTTAAGTAAGTGTAAGGGTTAGAAACTTAGAATTCAGCCTCCCTAATTTGAAGCTATCGTGGAATATTTGAACTGAAGAAATATAGGATGTATTGAACGTTAAACAGTAGTTGAACTTTTGAGCATAATCTTCTACCAAACGCTCGTAATTTATCAGTAATTTTTCTTTAGGAAGACTCTGGAACTAAGCTATCTTGTTTTGGGTTTTAGGATGATAAGTTGAACGCAAAGGTTTAGATTCTCCTTCATTTCCATCTCCCTCATTAGAGTTCATACTCTGTTGACTCAGCTTTTTTTTCCCTTTCTTTCTTTCCTTCTTCCCATCTCCACCCCTAGGAGTAGTGAAGAAGTTCTGACTGCAGAAGACTGTGAAAATGTCTACCATCTGGTTTATTCAGCTCATCGGCCAGTAGCAGTTGCCGCAGGGGAATTTCTTTATAAAAAGTAAGGTGGAGAAATTATAGTTAACTTCTTGTTCGTGTAGATTTTAGTGTGTGCATTAATTCTCATTAGTTTTAATTAAGAAAAGGAAAAACTGAATAATGAAGTGGCCTTAAGAGAAATAAGTTACAGAAAATGTGACACTACTGTAGTTTTTGAACTGTTGTAGTTTTTCTGAATGGGAAGTAGAGAGTAATTTTGAAGGCTGCACTTCAAAAGCTTGTACCTACAGGGAATATAATTAAAACATTCCTCTGTCTTCTCCTTTCCCGTCCTTCCTGTGTTCTGTGAAACATCTTAAAGTGCTCACGTAGTTTGGTACCTAAAACTTGTGCTTGCGTTATAATGAGTATTTTCCCCTTTGTAGTCCGTCCTGTCCCGTCCCGTCCCAATTTGGCTCATATAACCATTTCATAAAGTATTTTTCTGGAGGGGGAAAAAAACCCCCAACAACAGAAGGAGATATTCAACACATATCAGGTGTGTAGGGGAACAAAATAGAGTTTCCACCTAATACTTTTCAGACCTTCTTCCAGTATTTCTTTGCTGCTTTAAAGTCTCATGTAGGGAGGTTCAGAAAATGTAGTTCGCTAAAGAGCAGCATGGGACCTCAAGCACCTGCAATTATCACTGGTGTTTGTAAAGTATTTTGTTATAATTATACATTCCACTGGAAACAGTCAGTGAAATACCAACTCAGCATATATGAAATTGTTCAAATGATACATTTATTTTCTTTCAAAATAACATGTGGAGCCAAGCAGCAAGGTATTAAGTGTGTGTCTGTAAAAAAACAATATCTTGATATGAATTGACTGTGGCAAAGGCAATGAAGAAGAAACTTGTCCTGAAATAATTTTTCTTTTAGGCTTTTCAGCCGCAGAGATCCTGAAGATGATGGAATACTTAAAAGAAGGGGAAGACAAAGTCCGAATGCTAATCTTGTGAAGACATTAGTGTTTTTCTTCTTGGAAAGTGAAGTAAGTTGAGTTTCAGGGATATCCTTGTTTTTGTGGTGTGGGTTTTTTTGGCTTTTTGTTTGTTTTTTGTTGGGTTTTTTGTTTTGTTTTTTTTGTGTGTGTGTTTTGTTTTAATTATTTTTTTATTTAATTTTTTGTTGTTTTTCTTTTCCCCACTCATTGGTTAATAACCATGACTCTGTCCTGGTTTTCCTATTATTTGAGCAACCTGGGGGTCGAAAGACTGTTTTGTGTGGTTGTGTTTGTTTGAAGGATCTGTCCAGCGCACAGTGTTGAGTACTGTCTACTCTGACAAATATTTGTCTGTCATTCTTTATGCTAATACATAGGGGGAAAGAAATTGTGATTTAGGAGATTTATAAAGGGGGAGGGGAAAAAAACCTCAAACAAACAAAAAACCCCCGCAAACCTCCCCCACCCCCCAAGTTCTGACAGATCTTGTAGCACTACTCTTTGTAGCAGTTGGTCTGGATTAATCTTTTTAAGTTAATTGGGGAAGAGAGGCTTCTGTTGAACCAGAGAGCTCCCACATTTTTCTTTTTTTTTTTTTTTTTGGCCACAGACAGGAGCCAAGCAAGAAAAATACCCTGTATTATAGAAAAGTCTGTAATGAACTTTATTGCTGATAAAGAAAAACACTTATTCTGTTCTCATTTTAGTTGCATGAACATGCTGCTTATCTTGTGGACAGCATGTGGGACTGTGCAACAGACCTCTTGAAGGACTGGGAATGTATGAACAGTCTTCTGTTGGAGGAGCCTCTCAATGGAGAAGAACGTAAGAAATTTTCGTAGATCTTTCTTTATGTTGCTATGCAGTTTCTGTTAGTCTTGATTTATAAGGAAATAAGATGCTTACCATTTATGAGTCCACATATATTCTCTATTTTTACGTGACTATAATAAATCACTAATACTAATTCTAAAATGTGAAGAAGAGTAGAAAGAGATCACTTCTGGTACGGAAGTGAGACACAGAAGATCAATGGTGGGAAGAAAAGAGGGAGAAGAGAGGGAATAAGCATGCAGTGTCCAGTTGCCCTATTGTTCCACAGGTTCAGGCTGCACTTCTGGCTTTAGAGAAACTAAGTTGCTTGTGAAACTGATTCATTTATGGAGTTTTAAAACTACCCTATGGAAAAATACCATAATTTCTTTAATGACAGTAAAACCAAACAAGCCCCCTGGCATAATTCTGTAATTCATAGGTCCTAGTAAATGGACCTCTAAAAAATGAAAAGGAACTAAAATGATTATAAAGCTTGGTATTTGTTTCATCCTGTCCTGTGACTCATCCAGTGATACTCCCTCAATTTTAAATATTTTCTTGTGTTATTTTATAAGGTGCTTATCTTCTCTATCCCATGTCACACCCATCCCTGGAAATGAGCTATTGGCCTAAATGCCTTTCTTTTTTTCTTTAAAAAAAACCCCAAACATATTTTGATCCTTAGATACTAATACTTGTGGAAAATGAAAAATCAAGCTGTGTATTAACATCTGTTTCTTAAATTTCAGCTTTAACGGATAGACAGGAAAGCGCACTGATTGAAATAATGCTTTGTACAATTCGGCAAGCAGCTGAATGTCATCCTCCTGTGGGAAGAGGAACAGGGAAAAGGGTAGGAAGCAAAAAGCTACTCGTCTAGAGATCTGGGAGCGGCTATGTGGGGACAGTGTGGGAATAAGGAAAAGGTTGTAGGCTGTTGCTGCTGAAGGGACTGAATTCAGAAGTTCAGCTTTGGTCTCCACAGCCTCCAGTATCTGACTACCCTGGCTAGTTCACTTTTTCTGGACTTCGGCATGTGCTTAATACTGTTTGGCCTACTGCATTTGTTTTTACTATTAAAGGTAATACAAAACTGTTTTTGAAAGAAGTATTGGTTGGAAAGGAGAACAAAAATCAATGTTTGGGAAAGCTAAAACTATTTTCAATTTGAAAGAGCAAAATGAGGGAAGGGAATATACTTCATAGTCTCTTTGGAAGGAGGACAGTCCACCAGTAGGCTTTTCTCTGATTATATAGAGTTTAGGCAGCCTTCTTTTACTGGGACATTAAGCAGGGAAGGGAACTGCTTTCAAGACTGGTGCAGCTTTTGGTAAGAAACCCATTTAGGTACAGTTTGAAAACATGTATGAAGATCAGATTGACATGTGACTTGAATAAATATCATTAAAAATCCCAAGTAAGCTGAGAAGTTTGCTGTTCTTTCATTGTCAAGAAAAGCATTCTGATGATGGTATTTTGTTGCAGGGAAGGTAAACCTTTTGTTCTAGATTGTCACTTCTGTTTTCAAGATAATCTCAATAATATTAGGCATAACTTTGAATTGCATTTTTTTGAGTGCTGAACATTGGTTTTTTTATTGGTGTTTTTTTTACATTGATATTTTACAGTGATATTAGAACATCTGTGTACCTAATTGTCATTTCATTAATGATAATGAAACTTTGCACCAGAACTTTTAGTTGTAAAATCCGCTCACAATACCAATATTTTAGGTGCTGACAGCAAAGGAAAAGAAAACCCAGCTGGATGACAGGACAAAAATTACTGAACTTTTTGCAGTGGCACTTCCTCAGTTGCTAGCAAAGGTAGGTTTAATTCCATTTCTTGCTGATGGACTGTTACTGAAATGTTAACAACTATAGTTTCTGTAATTAACTGTATGGCTTGCACAAGTCTTCATTTTTTCTTACTAGTCTTTATTAATATTTGATTGTTCTATAACGAATTGTGTTGTCCAAGACTTTTGCATTTAAACTTTTTTCCATGTCAATTTTACAGTATTCTGTAGATGCAGAAAAAGTCACCAACTTATTGCAGTTGCCACAGTACTTTGATTTGGAAATTTATACAACAGGGCGATTAGAAAAGGTAAGGTAACATTCAATAACATTTAACACAAAAGGAGAAAACCCAGAATTTAGATTTAGTCACTGGAATTTCAGTCACCATTGTAGGTGTGGTTTTTTGTATAAGTGAGACTTTATTTATTGTAACCCTTATTGAGAATGAGACTTGGACTTCAGAGCTGTGACTGGCTGCTGTTCTTAGAGATACTGAAAGTTTGAGTTTTCTAAGGCCTCTCTGGCGAGTTTTAACAGAGAATCTTGCCAGTTACATGAACTTTATGCGGGAGCATTTATTGTTGGGTTATGGTCATGATTGAGGTATGCTGCCTGACAGATAAAGATTGTAGAAACAGCTTGATAAGTTTTCTTTTTCCGATCACTGAAACTAATAAACCACCATCTTCGCTGCATGAAAAAGGGGAAAACTACCTGATCACAAATTATGTAGTTACTGCTCTCATTTTATCTGCTATGGTGATGAAGTTGGTGTAAGCTGTTCTCATATTTATTTTCTCCTTCTCAGATGCACTATTTTGCTGTATTGTGAAGCAAGTAGCTGGAAATCATTAGGTTCAAAAAAGTAATAAAATGTTTAGTTGGCAGCATAGCCTAGCACTGATAGAGCAGTAGCGAGCAACAACTGAAGTTGGTTTCAGTGCTGACACTTGAGTGTTACGAAACTAAATCTTCAATTATACAGCTTTTAAGACCATGTATAAGTGTTTGTGTGAGTGGGAGATAAATGCTTCTGTGTTGTTCAGTTGTCATTGCAAATTCAAGTGTTAGATAAAACCATACCAACAATTGCAAATTTTTAATGGTTTTTTAAAATGCATTGAATCTTTAGCCTTTGACAATCTCCTACTTAATTTTTCCTAAATAGATTTTTAATTTACTCAGAAGCTCCACAGCTTTCTAGAAGTGTTTTGTGTTCTGTGTCAGTTACAAAAGTAATAAATTGAATTTATCTTTTAAAATTCCTTAAGTTTTATTAAAAATACGTGTGTGTGTATATATATATATACACACACGAATACATATTTTTTTCCCATGCTTCATCTTTCTTGTAGCATTTGGATGCCTTACTGAGACAAATCCGGGATATTGTGGAGAAGCACACAGATATAGATGTTTTGGAAGCCTGTTCAAAAACATACCACGCTCTCTGTAATGAAGAATTCACAATCTTTAACAGGGTTGACATTGCAAGAAGTCAGTTAATAGATGAATTGGCAGACAAGTTTAATCGACTTCTTGAAGACTTCCTGCAAGAGGTATTTTAATGTGCAAGATCAACTTTTCCTGCCCCTGTAAATATTTCCAGTATGTTTTTCTGCCTTCCTATGCAAGTCAATGAGTTAGGGATGGGAACTTCCCTCTGTTTTTCAAAACTGTTAAGTCAAGCACAATAATACAACAGTATTATTGCTGTGATTATGTGAACTCAGACTGTTCTTTTGTATTAGGACAGCGAGTCTTTAGTTTTAATCTCCTTTTGACAAGTGTCTTTTTGGAATTTGAGATAAGTTTCAGATAAACTATGAAATCACATAAACTTTTCACCTTTAGGTTTTGAAGCTCATGTTTTTGAGAGATGTAGCATTGTAATTCCACTAAGATTCTCCTCAGATGTACTGGTGTTGCAAGTCTTGCCTATGATTGCATGTTGCTGTTGTTAAATATCCACATCTCTAGAAAACACTCCCCCTCCCTTCCTGAATGCAAGCAGATGCAGTTAATAGCTTAAAACTGACTTTGTTCCCACACTGTGCTAATCTGAAGAGTGAGTATTTTCTGATACAGTATTTAACTTCACTATGTGGGATCTCTGACATTCAGACAAAACTTGTTTCTCCTCCTCCTCATCTGTGATAAGGAGCATGGGAAGTGTCTTTTTAACTACTTCATTCTCCACACTTCTCAGATCCATACTTTATCAAGCCTTTGGCTTATTGGCCTGAACTAGGACTCCACTCTAGAAACCCTAGACGTATGTGAACTATGTAAGAAATGTGCCTAGTAATCCATTTATTTCATCCTTTGTAAGAAAAAGAAAGAATGAGAGGTAAAGCAAAGAAATGAAATGTCAGACGGTTGGCTTGGAGGAAAACAGCAAATGCCCTGGTGAAAGCATTGAAATCCATAGTGCTTTGATAAGGTTGTGCAACTACAGAACAGTAAAATGCATTGAACTTGCAGTATCTCTGATAGTTTATCCTATGTACTTAAATAGATACTTTTGGACCCTTTCCTTTTTACTCCTTTTCTTTCTCCAAATGCGAGTTTGTAAGAACTTGTGGGAAAATTAGGACAAAATACTTCCCTTACCTCTCTCAAAGACTTTTTTCTGTGATTAAAGTAAGATTGAGGTACTGACCTGTGGCCCATCTAGTCCAGTATCTATTGTCTGACAGTGGCCTCTGCTGGATTCTTCAGAGAAAATTGAAGCACCTACATAGTACATTGTATTCTGCTATCCTAGATATTTTTCTCCCCCCCCCGCCATTTCTCCTTGTGCTGGTGACTATTTCTAAACATGAATGCTACCTTCTCTCTCAAACTCTTTAACTCTTCTAAAACCAGATGCGTCATTTATAAATAATTTTGATGCAATGTGCGCTCTCTCGTTGTTGTTGGTTGGGTTTGGGGGGTTGTTTTAGGGTTTGGTGGGTTTGTTTTTTTAAATCTTGTTAAGTTCCCTAGTTTGCTTAGCATACATTGCTTGGGATACCTTACTGTATGATTATTAAATAGGGGGAGGAACCTGATGAAGATGATGCATATCAAGTCTTGTCAACACTGAAGAGAATCACAGCTTTTCACAAGTAAGTAGGCTTCTGCAAACATCTGTCAGGGTTTGTGGTGTGGGGGGTTGTTTTTGTTTTGTTTTTAATTTGATATTAACTTTTTAATGCAACTTGGAGGTTTTTTGTTTAGTGTGAATGATTGAGTGTTGTGCAGAACGTGACACTGAAATCTGGGGGTTTTTTTGCTTTGGGTTTTTTCTTTGTTGTTGGGAGTGTTTTTTGTTGGGTTTGGGGGGTGTATTTCTGGGTTTTTTTGCTTGTTTGTTTGTTTTAGACCAGTTAAGCTTTCAGTAGTTGTTAATGTCAAATTGCAGAAATGGTGTTAAATTACATCTTTACTTCATTTCCAATGCTTCCAGCGCTCACGACGGGTGTATTTCTGGGTTTTTTTGCTTGTTTGTTTGTTTTAGACCAGTTAAGCTTTCAGTAGTTGTTAATGTCAAATTGCAGAAATGGTGTTAGTTAAATTACATCTTTGCTTCATTTCCAATGCTTCCAGTGCTCACGACCTATCAAGATGGGACTTGTTTGGCTGCAACTACAAATTATTGAAAACTGGCATTGAAAATGGAGACATGCCAGAACAGGTCTGTAGTTACAATGTGTGCTTTAGGTACAACAATAAATAGCTTTTGTTGCTGTCTTTTATTGGCTTTTGTCATCTAATGCATTTTTTTCTTTTGATTTCAGATTGTTATTCATGCACTGCAGTGTACTCATTATGTAATCCTTTGGCAGCTAGCAAAAATTACTGAAAGCAGTTCCACAAAGGTATGCCTTGTTCCAGTTGTATTAGTAAATAAACATTTGTACATACCTGCAGTGTCATCAAGTGGGAACTGTGAAGGAATTAAGACTTAAGAATATTCTTTTAATACCGATACCTGCCTAAATATTGCTTTTCTAATAAGTTCTTCTGAATTCATAGTTTTAGTAGTGGAATGCTTGACTTTTAAACCTAGTATTTCTCTAAATTGTTATGTTTTTATTATTTAAATGTCAATATTATTTTTAATTTGACAGAATTGTAAAGTATTTGTAGTAAACTAATGCAATATCTATTAGTCTGGCACAGTAACAATGCTAAGGAGGGGTAGAATACCAATTATAAAACACAGTATAGTCAGTCTTACTACTCTCAAGTAGTGGGTTTGAATTTGTTTGCAAACTGTGAAGTATCAGTGCCAAGTCAGTGATATAAGAATTTGCACTCTACCGTAGTATTCTTATTGCTCTGTATGTTACAATCATACTTTGCTCTTCATCAGTCTTTTAAATGCATTGTTGAATAAAGATATGAAGAGATTAAGTTAAATTTCAGACTTTCTCAGGGAATAATAAGAGGGCCTGTGTTCTGGTTCTATGTATAGTAATCTTGAAGGGCAAAGCTCTGGCAAATGTCATCTTTCTAATTTCACTTCTTGAAAAATCTTGGAGGAAGGATTAAGGTTTCTTGTATCCACTGGACAGCATTGGTTAAAGAGGGTGATTAGGTGGTTTGCTGTGCGAACTGCCTAATGAAAGATGGTTTTTGAAAGGCTAGATAGTTTAGAATGGAGTTTGTAAGTGCTGAAACATCTTGATGAATTCTTTAACTAAAAAAAAAAAGTTATCAAACATACTTTTTTGGAAGCCTTCTACAGTCCTGTAAGAAGGGTGCATTTTGTGCTCTTTCACTGGAAATTTACACTGGAGTTGCACTTTTTTATTGGAGTTACTGATAACACATCCTTTATTTATGTCAGAGATGAAATAAATTCTTCAGTTTTTTTAAACACTTTGATTGCCATATTTATAATTAATTTAAGAAAAAAGTTGTATGCATCTGTCATAATTTACTAGGGAGAAAACAGAACTCACGACATTAATAATTTATAATCAATAAATTATAACTTGTAATTAATTAAAAATCCATTATTACAATAAACTTATTTTAATGTGAGGATGTATACTTTTTTTCTTTTTTTCTTTATTTTAGGGTGTGGTAGTATGAGCTTCTGGTAGATACAGGAGTGGAGAAGCATGTTATGTAACTTGCACTAACGTTTTTTATAACAGAACACCTTTGTGAGATCATGGTGTTTTTTCTTCTCCCCCCCATCATGTTAAGACTTCATCAGTCCAATGAATAATTGTGGCCTTACTGATTTAATAATTACAATCTGAAGGTGTGTTAAATAAATGTGAACTTCAACACTGCTAGTTTACCATCTAGGTTTTAATGGCTTCTAACATTTCCAAAACCAAAAATACCAGCTATGAAGTGGATACGTAGATTGTTGAGAACCACTTATGTGAAGGATTTGGAGATTTTGTTAGCTTATTCTTTAAAGGATAAACAGGCAGTCTGAGTTTTTTGTAATAGTGATTAAAGCTTTATCGCAAGCCTGACGGCAGAAGCGGAGCTAAATACTGAAAAGTTAGGTTAGAAATGAAGATTAACTTAGCTATTTTGCAGTAAAATGTAGT
>NW_008824034.1:866467-898721 GCF_000699105.1 Pygoscelis adeliae | reverse complement strand
AAAGAACTTATTTGAAAAGTGGTCTTTTATAGAGATTATTTTCTGCTCCTGTATAATAAAATCTGGTAAATTAAAGCTTTCGTAGGTTTAACTTTTGAACCACAGCTATTTTATTATATTTAACTGCTTGACTGCTGCCAAATATACCAGGTACATACAGAAGTTCCATTGATTTCTGGTCAATGCCAATGGAACATAACAGCAAAGGAGTTGAAGCACAGAACCAGAAGTAACGGAAATGTACTGTGCCTGAAGATTTTTTTTGTTTTGTTTTTTTTGTTCTGTGACAAAATTAGCTGCTAACTGCGTGCGTGCTGTTTGTGAACAGGTTGACTAAGTGTGGGAATTAGCTTCATAATACAGGCTGCTAAAATAAAAGACTATATAAATAGTTCACATTTTATTAAAATTTAAACAATTCTGTATAAAGGAAAGAAAATATTCCCATGTGTAATTCTCTTAACATCAGTATAGTAATCTGAATTTTAAATATTGAGAGAAAAGGTTTTATGTAGTGAAGGTGTTCTAAAATCGTATACTTAAACTCATAGTCAAGAAACAGCTGTTGCTTTTGTTTTTTGAGATTAAATGATGCGTTGGTCCAGTGTGTTACCTGCTTTCTTGAAGGGAGAGACTTGTTTTGGTTTAGATTGCATGGATAGTTTTTGAACTTATCTCAGGGGTATTTCTTCTTTGTCTGGACTGATGCTGGTTACACAGCTGGTCTTCTGTAATATGACTTCCCCAGTTCTACATGGGCTAGAATCTTCACGTGATTGAGTAACACCAACTACGCCACACATGTGGATGGTATCTGTACCAATTTGATACTTTATTTGCTCAATAATCTACTTTTCTGGAAGTTATTGCAACACTTAAAGCTACTTTTCTCTCTTTTTTTTTTTTTTTTTTAAATGGAAGAGGGGAAGAAAACCCGAACTCTCATATCACATTTTACTTTATCCCCAAGCAGTGAGTTAAAAAAATAAAATAATACCATGTAGCCATGTCTATTTTAGCTATAAACAGCTACCTAAAATCTATGGTCTAGGTTGAAAATACAGATATTTTAAAGAGAAAATGCTTTATGGTCCGAGTTGTTTTTTTTTGGTGGGGGTGGGTTTTTTTTAGGTTTGGTTTTGGGGGTTTTTTGTTACTATTTTTTTAATAAATAACTTCACTGTTTTCATCCCAACTTCCATTTCTTTTTGTGGCACACAGGATGACAAAATTGAGGAAGTTGCTAATTGCTTTTTTTATTTGTAATAGTGATTTTTAAATAATGCAGTGGACTTGAATGTTACAACTACGTACGAGGTCTGTGGTGGATAGCTCTGTGAAAATGCATACACTAAATGTGACTATAAAATTGAAAAAGCAAAACTGTTACATGAAATCCTTCTCTTTGAAGGAGGATCTTCTACGTCTAAAGAAGCAGATGAGAGTATTCTGTCAAATCTGTCAACACTACCTGACCAATGTAAACACTGCTGTTAAGGAACAGGTTAGTGACTGTTGTTTGTCCTTGTAGTAGTCTAATATTACCCTTTTAAAGCAGTTGAAAGTTCCTCTTGCTAATACTTTTTCCCACATAACACTTATGTGGGAATGTGGTATGTCTTGGATGTTTAGGCTGAATGCCCTTTGAGTGTGAATACATACTGTACTTGTATGCTTGCCCTCCTTTAGGTAATTTAGGTAGGATTTCAGAATCAATTTAAACTTGATTCTTTCTAGTAATTTTAGGCAGCATAAACTCTTATTCAAAGGGGGGTTTTGTTTGTTTATTTAAACAGTGACTGGGCAGGCGCACTGTAGAAGCATTCTGGTTTGTAAGTTAGGTGGGAGAATTCCTTTTCAAAGCTCTTGCTTACCATGTGGTCATGACATCTCCAGTGGAGCTGATTGTGGATTCATAGACTCAGAGCTGGAATGTCTAGGGACAGGTATTTAAAAGAGAGATTTTTTTTTTTTTTTTTTTTTTTAAATTCTATCTTTGAATGCTTTTATGTTCCCACATTTGTACTATGACATATATGTGCCCATCCACTCAGGAGCTGTGAAAACAACTTTCCTCTTCTTGCTGTAAACCTGTGAGGACATATAGGGGCAACTTCTCTGTCTGTTCCCCTTCACCATGATGCTGTATGCAGAATATATTCCTCAGTTCTTCAGAGTCCCAGGATTTTGGGGATCTCTGAATCAGGAGAAAAAGAACGAGTACTTAACATGAGTGTATGTGTTTATACATGCACATGTATGCACTGTAACCTAGGGGATTTTATTGTTGGGAAGTGGTATTTCTTTTTTGTGGTCACCCTTAGGTACAATCACACACTGGTCAATTGTTAACAGTATTGTTTAGAGATATTTGGAGACCATTCTAGCAAATGCTTGGAAGCCTCAACAATGATGTACTGTACTGCTCGGAAAAGATGTGAGCAGTTTTCATTTTACCAGTTTTATAGTCAGTCCCTCATACAGTTGTCCGTTGTGGGGGAGAGTTTTAGCTGGAACTAAGTTCTTGGCTATTTCAGACGTAAAATATGTAGGTATTCAGTCCATGCAAGTAGTGCCTGACATTTCAGGCAGGAGACAGAAGTCCTGGCTTTTTTGAAGAAAAATGCAGGCATGAAGGTTTTTGGGGTGTTTTTTAATTTTTCTTCTGTTTCAAGAAGAATTGAGATGTCATCTTGGGAAATACTTCGAGTTCTGAGGGTAAACAGGGTCAATGGAAAAGGTTAAACTGTAGGGGCCGAGTCTCTTCCAGTCTGTGGTCAAATAGTTCTCTAGCCAGGACACTCACAGGTGTTCCATGTTCTAGTGAAGAGCACAGGTTACTGATAGCTAAAGGTAATAATAACCTGGTTGAGCTTGAAGTTTAAAATCTGGTCCACTGAGTCGCACAACTGCAGCTTTTGAAAATCTTGCTGTAACAAGAACATTCCTGGGACTCAGTAGGCATGTTCTATGTGGAAGAGCTACCTAGTGTCAAAATCACAAGGTGTAGGGTGTGAAAGTGCAAGTAACAAAAATTACTGAAGCTCTGAGTAAGTCTCTTTCTGAGACTTATATAGCCTTTTACTCAGGTGAATGATCTAGAAACTAGAACCGCCTCAGTCACATAGGGTGCAATAGCCGTGGTTCTGCTTTCCTTCTCTAATCTCATGAAAAGGCACAAGGGACTTCAGAGGAGCATATGTGTTTTTGTGACCAGGAAATTAGTAATATTTGCTTTGACGAGTTAGAGAACAGATCTGTTCGTTACAATGGAAGTACTTAAGAGATTAGAGTCAAAGAGATGAGGTGCAGCACTAAGCAGTGTGTTACCTTGGTGTGTCAGTTTGAAGAATGTCAGTCTAGGTACTGATACATTTGAACTTTTCCAGGGAGGTGGAGTACAGACATTTAAATCTGATGTCAGATGCACAAGTTAGCCAGCAAAAGGAAGAGGTGGTTGCTTTTTTGGAAGCAAAACATACTTCAGGATTTAAAGGGATTGAATGACCTTCAGCTGTTAGATGTTTTACAAATGTGATCAAAACAATTTAAAAAAAAAAAAAAAAAAGGAGACTGTACTATGGTTAGCGTCCACAAAGTTCTCTAGTGACCTAATGTAGGCATCAGGCAGAATTTGGGAGTTTCAGGCTCCTCATGTTTTAATCTCACAATGTTTTGATATTTAGTTGGCTTCGTCTGTGCAATATTTTTATTTGGAGACCCAGTCTTCATATAGCAACCTCCTGTAAGAAACTGTGCACACTTCAACTACCAGTTGGCCTGTGTAGTTGTTTAGGACTTAAGTGGCCTGTGTATACCTCTGGGCATTAAGTATTTTATTAAGCAGAAATACATTATTCTAAATAAAATCCAGTTTCCAAGGAAGTATTTACTAAGGTTTCTTTTTAATAGGCTTTCACAATTCTGTGTGATGTGTTGATGATCTTCAGTCATCAGATTATGACAGGAGGACGTGACATGTTGGAGCCACTTGTTTACACTCCTGATTCTTCATTGCAATCTGAACTACTCAGTTTTATTTTAGATCATGTCTTCATTGATCAGGATGATGATAATAATAGTGCAGGTTTGTACAAAACTTATGTTTCCTTTATATTATTTGCCTTCTAACTAATATATTTGTTTGCCTGTGCTTTTTTTGGTGGGGTTTTTGGTGTGGGTTTTTTTTTTTCTTTTTTTTTTTTTTTTTTTTTGGCATTGAGAGAGGTGTGCATGGTCACAGAGGTAGGTTTGTCTTTTAAATGTCAGCAGCTGATGAAAGCATTTTATGTTTTGGGGACATGTCAGATAATCGTGGTAAAGGTTTGGTTTAATAGGCATGAATATATATATGTGTCTGTATCAGGAAAAGAGACTTGTCAGTGGGCAATGAAGTGCACTGCCATCAGAATTGAGATTTGATTTTCTGAATCCTGACCATTAGCCCACATCACTTTATATGTAAATGCTTAAATATGAAGTACTTAAACCCGACAGTTTTCATGGTCTGAACTCTTTCTAGATGGACAGCAGGATGATGAAGCTAGCAAAATTGAAGCATTGCACAAAAGAAGAAATCTACTTGCAGCTTTCTGTAAACTCATTGTATATACTGTGGTGGAAATGAATACAGCTGCAGACATTTTCAAGCAATATATGAAGGTAAATCTGAAGCCTAGTAGTGATACTTCATAAAACTACTAGAATACAGTAGCTGTGGATTTTTTTAAATTATTATTTATTTTTTACCTTACAAGATAACTGATTCAAAATGTGAAGAATTCAAAACTCCAGAGTTGGTAGTTCGTAGGCCTTTAAAAGTTCTTTTTCCGTAAGAAGGGAAACAATGACTGAGATTAGTTTCACAGTTCCAGTGTGTGGGTAGTGGGGAGGGAGGAAGGAAACCTGATAATTATTTTTACGTTGTCTTTAATAGATTTATTTTCTTATCCTGATAGATGCTATATTTTTAATTCAGTTATTAGTTTAGCAGGCCTTTTGAGAATCTTGTCAAAAAGATCAACTCCATGATGTCTAGCCTCATCAAATAATTTCAGCTTAAACTTTGTAGAAGAGGAAAAAAAAAAAAGTTTTGAGTTCTACCCACTGCCTGCCTGCTCCCTCCCTCCCCCTCCCGCAAAGTGATCTTTATATCTGTTTCTATTTTATTTAAATATAAAACCCCCTTCTTGGCTCCTGGGATTCACAGCTGCACAATAATACGAGTTCTCATTTGGGGAACATGATAAAGCTTTGCTCCTTGGTGATTACCTTTAAAAAATTTAAAATTTGGGCAGCCTGCTTTTGTCTGAGTGCCCTACATATATTTTGAATCTCTAAATAACTAATTGGGTCTTTATTGAACCTGAAATACTTAAAGAACTGAACAGGCAGCTGTCTTCATTGGAAAAATAATGGCTATGATGCTATCCATAAGTCCTTCCTTTCAGCAGAGAAAACAGAAAACTCCCCACCAGAGTTACAGGAGTTACTAAAAAGATTAGATTCTAATCTCGTACCCTGAAGGGGTGAACACGTGTCATTAACAAATGTGTCATGGCCTTGAAGATAAATAGGTCATTCTGCCTCTAAAGTGTACTAACGACAAGAACAAAAAGAAGTGGATATACTCTTTCTGATTTGAGGTGTTTTTTACCATTTTTGGAGGTGTTTCAGGGTATCATTTTGATGATGTAATCATGAACATGTTAGGTTTTTTCCTTTTGAAAGTGTTCAAAATTTTTTTTTAAATAGCAAATCCTAGATGTTGTTTTCTGAAGAATTAGTTGTAATGTTTTCAACTAAAATCGAAAGTTAAACTTTTTTTTTATTTTTCCTAGTATTACAATGACTATGGTGATATTATTAAAGAAACGATGAGTAAAACAAGACAGATAGACAAAATCCAGTGTGCTAAAACGCTTATTCTTAGCTTGCAGCAGGTAAGAATGATTTACAATATTTTGATGCATGAAATTCCATACTGTAGATCACGTCCTGTTGTTGTAATAGCTAATGTGAGGTATTAATGAAGAAATTCTTATGGAAGGTAGGGATAAATAGGTCTAAATTGGAACACATTTTCTGCAACTGTCTGAAAAACTGCTAGAAGTCTTCCTGTACTTACCAAATACTGTGCTACAAAAAGTGTATGTGAGAGGCCAATAAACACGAAATGAATGTAACTCTGTGATACCTTCTTAACTCTAAAACAATAGAAACGTGTTGTGAAACTGCTAGTTTACTTATTCATGAACAGATAAACAAGGGAGAACCTGTGGTGGTGGTGTTTTGTGTTTTTGTTTTGTTTTGGGTTTTGTTGTTGTTGTAGTTTGTTTTTTGTTTTGCCTTTTTTTTTTTTCTTTTTAAACTATGCTGAGAAGTAATAGGAAGTTTTAGTAATTTGGTATTTCTTAATGTTTGGAAGGGGCTTCACTCATCTTTGAAATTAAAACATGATTTAATGAGTAAATGAGCTTGTTTGTGTGGAGACCTGATGAATTCAGTCGAGGTCAGAGTCGGATTCATCTGCTCACATGAACCATCTGCATGAATCTTATTTACAGGATCAGAACAATAAAGCCATGTCTCTGCAAATCACTGTAATCCAACATAGATCTCTGCTACTGTTGAAAGGAAAAATGTACTCCAATTCGTTCTCTCTCTCTCCACACCTTTTTTTTTTGACTAGAGGTCATAGGGCCACATAGTGGATATAGATCTAGATACTGATCCTGGCTGAGAACTAATCAGAAAAAGTCCTTAATGAAGCTCCTAAGCTGGTTCATCTGTATGAATATTGCCAATACAAGGGAGGACGAGACCTTTCCTTTTGATACTTCCTTTAAGTAGCTGGTGGAACTGCAACATAAAATATGCAACTAAATACTCCTACATTTTTTGCTGACTTTTCACCAGAGTTCACAAATTTTTGTGATATTGGGTAAATGCTATCCTTATTAGTCTTTTCTGTCTCATGAATAACCAGCCCCTTACATTTTAAAGGGCAGACGGAGGAAGTGAATGTAGTAAGTGCAGTTACGCACGTAACAGGGAGACAGTTACATAATCCTAATATGGCAATAAGAATAGCAACACAAGGGACCCAAGTATTATAAAACAAACAAACAAAACCCCATGTGTGAAGTTAAACATGTAACTAGCATTTTTTCCAGGAAAACTTCTTAAAAAAAAAAAAAAAAAAAAAGAAACTAACCAGAGAAGAAACACTAGAAGTGATAGTGGATAAAGTAGATAACTAAGTTGCAGCTTACACCAACATAAAAGTATGCAACCATGGGCCAAAACGTATCTATAAATGACAAGTTAATGTTCATAGCCCTAGTAAGTCTGGTTTTGGTTTATTCTGTGTTATATGAGAGAGGGAAGGGTGAGTGTGTTAGATGAAATTAGAAAATAACAGAAAAATTGGCTGTTGAAGAGAATTACGGTCAAATTCAGTAGGATGAGAAAAGGATTGATCAAAGAAAAAAAAGATTTTAAAGTTGAGTGTTCGGCTTTGCCAACTATTGATGTATAGTTAAAAGTCTGATCCTCAGTGGCAAAGTTTCTGGTGTCTTTGGCAGCTTCCCTGAAGACATGTTTCCACTTTAGAATTTCTTCATTATACTTGTATTTTGAAAAGATACAAAAAAATGATTAGAAAGTAGTTGTTTAACAAACTGTAATAGTAAAGGCCAGGTGAGAATTTATCCCATTTATTTCTTCTCTGTTAGCGTACGTATCAGGGAATCTTATTAATTTTTAGTATTCTCAACTGTAGAACACCTCATTTAGGGAACTGCTGAAATCTGTCATCCAATGTACTTACGGTTTGACGTGTGCTTGGACAGTGTGCATTTCAAGGATTAACTCTGAAGTGCAGACTCTTCAAGAGTAGCCTTGACTTGGCTTTCCTAAACCTCCATGTTTGTCTTTTGGGGTCGTTGAATTAAGAAAAAAAACCAACTGTAAAACACTTTTTTACTGAAACTTAGCTCTGTGTCGATTGGTCCAAAGTTTGGCATGATCTTTTAATAAATGGAAATCTCCCTTTTCATTTCATACAGCTTTTCAATGAAATGATTCAAGAAAATGGTTATAATTTTGACAGATCATCACCGACATTCAGTGGCATAAAGGAACTTGCTCGACGTTTTGCTTTAACGTTTGGACTGGATCAGTTGAAAACAAGAGAAGCTATTGCGATGTTACACAAGTAATTGTGTGCTTTGTATTACTTCCCTTTTTGTAAACACTTCTTTACTAACATTAAAATACCTTTTCAGTCTTTCAAAATCAGTTTGTTAATACAAAATGCATCAGCACTAGAGACGATTCAGCCCATTTATAAATTAGGAGATGACTGCGGTTTTGTCCCTGAATTAAATCCAAATGTTAAATAATGTTGATGTTCTTCAGCATAGTTGTATAAGCCTGTAAATGATAGCAGTGTTGATGCTGTCATGAAAAAGTATTTTTAACGTCCTAGCTGTAACAGTAAGAACTGATCCACTTCACTGTCAGTGGTGGTCATGTTGGCCTCATGCAGAAAGCTCGAAATGCAAGGTAGAAGCATCGTGACAGAAAGAGTGCGTTCAGATTCAAACTATGAATTGCGTTCACTTTTTTGCCAGAATATGGAAACATTGAATTATTGCTTTCTTGACGTAGAGGAAAGGTGTTCAGTTTTGATAGCTCCCAATGCTTAGAACTTTTTCTTTTGTTTGTGCTTTATGTGACTTAATTTTTAACTTTTTCTTAGGGATGGCATAGAATTTGCTTTTAAGGAGCCTAATCCACAAGGTGAGAGCCACCCACCATTAAATTTGGCATTTCTTGATATTCTGAGTGAGTTCTCCTCCAAACTTCTCAGACAAGACAAAAGAACAGTGTAAGTATTTTCTTAATATTTGTAATGATAACCATAAAAGATATCTGAATAAATATGTATTTATGTGTATTGCATTCACCTAAAGTGGAATCTTCGGCACATCAAGATAATTTTACACTAATGCAGTCAAGTATAATCACAAAGGGTAAACTGTATTTATCCTTCTTATTCTCGTTTTATAGTGGATGAACAGAAATCATATTCTGGATTTGCTGTTGTTAGGCCTTTTTGTTAACTAGATGAGGAGCATTGGGTGTTAATTTCAGTAGTTACTTATCTTGGTATGTTAACATCTTGTTACAGGTATTTTGCATCTTTGTAATTATTTTTTCCATTTAAAGGTATGTTTACTTGGAGAAGTTTATGACCTTTCAGATGTCTCTACGAAGAGAAGATGTGTGGCTTCCTCTCATGTCCTACAGAAACTCTTTATTAGCTGGTGGGGATGATGATACTATGTCAGTGATTAGTGGAATTAGTAGTCGAGGATCTACAGTAAGAAATAAGAAGACAAAGCCAGCAACAGGGAAACGGAAAGTACCTGAAGGTAGAACTTCTCTCATCTTAAAATTTACTAGAGTAGATATTCCTGTAAACTACACGTGTCAATCCCTATTTGTTAGCTTGAGTGAATTTGTATGCTTTAATTTTTTTTTTAAAACAGGATAACTTCTGTGCATGTATATGTCTTAGTGGGAAAACTGTTCATTTGAAGAGTCTGAATAACATAACACTGATTCACAAAAGGAAATAAAGGCACTACGCTATGTTAAGTCACAGAATACAAAAGTATTTTGAATACTTTAGCCAGTGGTTATAGATCCAGGCCTTTTGGGGCACACGTAAGACTTCGTGGCAAAAAGTAAAGACATTGATTCTCAGTAAGCAGAAAGTACATGCATTTAAGTCATGTTTAAACATTCAATTTTAGACTAGTTTGAAAAAATTTACTGATGTCCTATGTTTCCTTCCAGCTGAAGAAAGCAGCAGTAGTGACAGTATGTGGCTGAACAGGGAGCAGACAATGCACACACCAGTCATGATGCAGACACCTCAGCTTACTTCTACAATAATGAGGGAGCCCAAGAGATTGCGACCTGAAGAAAGTTATATGGGTGTCTATCCTATGCAGCCTGAACACCACCAAGCTCCACTCGATTACAAGTACGTAGATGAGTAGGTCTGCTTTGTGTTAGTGTTCATACACAGAACCAGTTCATGTTTAAAATAGAATAATGGTCTTTTTAAGCACGCAAGTAACGTGGATGTTGGCTCAAAGGCAACAGGAAGAAGCCGCGCGACAACAACAGGAGAGGGCAGCGATGAACTACGTCAAGCTGAGAACCAACTTGCAACACGCTATGTGAGTGTGAAATGTTCCTTCAGTGGTTTGGGGGTGGTGGTTATTAAAGGCAGTGTTACTCCTGTATCTTTTAAAAGGGGCACATGTTCTAGTTCTTGAGTAATGTTTTCCTATGTCTTAAAATTTTAAGTTGCCTTAGAAAAGCAGTGGTAAAAGTGCATGGTGATGCCTTTAGCAGAATAGATCTGTTTGGTTTCTTGCTTATTTTTGAACTTAAATTCCAGAAAAATTAAACAGTAGTGAACTTTGTAATAAAGGGAACTAGCTGTTGAACTGAACGCTATCTGTGGCAGATATATATAATTAATGCAACATGTGAAACATCATCTTTATGTATTCCTAACTGCAGAAGCATTTTTAGAACATTAAAAATGAGTTTTAAAATAGGAGTTCAATGTGTGAAGCAGAAAGTTTCTGCTCAGTTTAATTCTACTATTTCTTTCTCTTTTGACTTCTGAGTTGTATGTCTAGAGTTCAGCTGCTTTTTTATTTTAAGAGAAGTATTCCTTTTAAAGAAACTGCTGTCTTCGGCATTTCTGTGATCAATACAGATTTTGTCTGACCTAAACTGACACCAAAGTTGAGAGGAATCCTGTAGTACCGGTTTTGTAGAACTTGCCAACCCAAACACACAAAAACCTTGTCAAGTCCTCAATATTGTGAACGAAGATGAAGACAGTCTAGTGTTTCTTAAATGAATGTTGTCCTTCAGAAGGTCATACATTCTTACTGTAGTGTCATTTACTTCATTGTGGTTCATCACGTGGTCATTTTGACATGCACGCTAATGAAATTATGTTCCAGAGGTAGTTTAGCTGAGGAGGGGAAGGCTAGTTTTAGAAGTTCTCTGCTTTAGTGAAGACTCTGTGGTTCTACAGAAGAAAAGTACAAGTTGTAAACTAATGTAAACTATGTTGTAGTTTACATAGTTGTAAACTATGTCCAGTTGTAAAATGGACATACATATTGAGGAGCTTTACATCTTTCCCCCACTTGTTTTTAATTCTTTAATACCAGTACTTCATGCAACATAGTTTAGGTGGTGTGTTTTTTTGGTTTTGTTTTGGTTTTGGTTTTTTTTTTTTTTTTTAAATATAGTGACACCAGTTAGTATAATTAGAATGACTCCTTACTTTTCTTGTAAGGTCTGATGTTGCATGTAGAAATTGTGAGGAAAGAGGATGAAGGACTGTGTGAGAATGTCTGTCTGAAAATGGATTTATGCATCCACTTTATCGCAAAGACGTTCTTCCTTGCCTTGTCATAAGGCAGGAACAATTTTTCTTTAGGTGGCAAAACTTATATTCTTTCTCACTTGAGCATAAATACTTGCATGGAAATCTCTGAATTAGGTGCAGGTTTGAGCTGCTTATCAATTCCTGCAGCCTCTCAGAATACCCATTTAGAGATGGTGCCATAAGTTGATCTTTGTTAGTCGTTCTCCCTCACTCTTTTAGTATCTTCTAGCTAGTTAAATAACAGCTGTCTTTAGTTACGCATTTATTTAATTCCTTAATTTCTTTTCTATCTAATGGAATTATCATTTGTTGGCAGTTCCTTACTGAACATTAGCTTTTTAAATATTCAGATAAAACGTAACTTGATTTTGTGCTAAACAATATGCTTTTTTCTTTTCATTTCAGTCGACGTGGCACAAGTCTAATGGAAGATGATGAAGAGCCAATTGTTGAAGATGTGATGATGTCATCAGAAGGGCGGATTGAAGATCTCAATGAAGGCATGGATTTTGACACCATGGACATAGACCTAGTAAGAAATTTACTTTCTTTTTAGTGGATTTTGGATTTGTATTTCTCCTTTTAAAGTAGGGTATTTGAATCAAATTTTCCTTTTGGTGAAACAGAAAAATCTTTCTTATTGATCTCTGCGTTCTTAAACGGCTGTGCCACTATCTGTATACAAGTGCCATCTGTTCAAACTGCCATACAAAAAGCAAGAATACTTCCTGTAATAATAATGTGGGAGATGAACATTTATCCCCTGTAAATTCCTACCCCTTGGAGAGTTCAGCTTCATTTATTATAGTTTAAAAACTCTTTTTTTCTGAAATTACAGTTAACACATTTATTTGCTTGCTTTCTAAAGCCACCATCAAAGAACAGGAGAGAAAGAATGGAACTAAAACCAGATTTCTTTGACCCCGCTTCAATCATGGATGAATCGGTAGGTTAACTTACTAAGAGGAAAATAACGTAAAATCAGTCTTAAGGTTACAATACTCTCTTACTCCAAATTTTAAATGGAAAGAATGCAATCTTTAGGTTGTCTTCATTAGCTTATTTTGGCAGACTGTTACAGGCAGTGAAATACTTTATGCTGTAATTCAGCTTCAAAAATTCTAAGGTAGTCAATGTTCTTTGCAAGTTTATAGGATTTTTGTTCTTAATACTTTATATGTAGCTATGTAAAAATCAAAAGCCTTTGAATCTGAGAAGAAAACACATCTGGTGTTGGAAAAGACCCTTGCAGAGGTTGGTAGCAAAAAGCTTCTAAAAAAAAAAATAAATTGTGCATACACAATATTTAAGGCAAGTTTTCTGTTGTGATGAGCTTAGTTGAGTGACTCTGATGTCATTATCAGTTGTCAGCATTGGATGGTTTGCGTTGTGGGTTTTGTTTTTCTTTTTTGTTGTTTTTTTTTTTAAATTGGCATATTTACTTTTGTGCATAAGTAAGATAATGGAGAAAATAGAGATAATACAGATATCTGTTTATAGAGATGAGAGGTATTTTTTCTTTCCATATAAAGTTTTAGGTCCAAAACATCCGAAGTCTGTAGTTTCTGCTTGCAGTTGCCCTTTTTTCCGACTTGATAAATCTGCAGTCTCTATTCTCTTTTAAAAATCTGCATGAGGGATTCCTTCTGTCTTGAACCACTTGTAATGTATGCAGCCATTTTTGACCTTGTGTAGCTGGTACAAAATTACACTGGAAATAACAAGCTGCAGCAAGCCAGCAGAGGACAGTGCAACAAGGCTTCCTGGGAATCTTGGACAGCTTGGTGGAATTTGGAAGACGGTTATGTATTTTTTTTACAGTATCGTTGCAGCGTGAACCTGTTCTTGTTATGGGAGAAAGAAGTCTGAAATACTGTTTCAAATGGAAATCCATATATTTTGTACCAGTAGGCCTTTGCTTTAGTAGTAATGAATCAGATTAGGTTGTGCATCTAGCTGTTGTGTGTTCTGTTCTTGAAGTAACATCAAGAAAGTATATCACCTGTTTTCTGACGTTCTGTTTTAAAATAGTTCTTCCCTTCCTTGATTTTTGATCGATCTGTGAAATACCAGTCCTTTTTTATCCTGACAATGCTGAAAATTTGGTCTTCTACAGGTGCATTTCATTGATTTCAGAAACCTTTCAGCTTTTCCGTTTCTAAAACTAATTAAGAATAGTTTTAATAGGTTTACTGTTAGCTAGGTTTCTTTCCTATTACTTTATTTCTCATTCGTCGTCCCCCGTGAGCCCAGGATTTGCTAGGCACTCCTTAGCTGCAGTGTGGGAGTATCGCCACATGATGGCAGCCGGTTACAGTCGCATTGCTCCGCAAGCTTTTGGAGCCCCTTCCGAGAGCATAGCGGTGGCCCGCCTGCCTGCCTCAGTATGCCAGCCCAAGCTGGGTGCTGCTCCTCTGCAAGGGGGCAGCAGTGGTGCACTGAAACGAGTTGGTACGGTCAAGGGGGCACCATCTAGCAAACCTTTGTCCCGGGCAGGGTGCGGCAAGGGTGGTGATCCTGGAAGCAGGACTGGAGAAAACAGCTGCATCACAGAACAGAGCTGCTCTTTAGCATAAACCCCACCTAAACGAATTTAACTGCCTAAGTGGGGAAAGCTCTGCTAATAGTTTAGGAGACAACCCCTATTAAATCAGAGCTGAATTTCTCTGTCAGTATTTTAAATGTAAAAAACCCAGTTTCATAAATGCAAAAAACCTTCTCTGAATAAAGTTAATTTACTTTATTCATATATTTATTTCAGAGGTCCATTATTATTGGAGTTGTTGCACTTGTTTTTAATAGACCTAGGCATAATAAAGCTGTTTAATTTATTCAGATGCACATGGTTTATGATCAAAATTTTAGTATGTCTTCTCATTTTTTGATGTGTCCAGTTATTGCTGGCACCATCATCTAATTCATCTAAAATGAATTTAATACCAAGAACAGTAAAAATGGGTTTGTAAACAGATAAATGTGAACAGCAGTGTTAAGGTTCAGGAAAATTAACTCTCTCATGGCTCTTTCTTATTTTATAAAGTCCTATAAAAGCTAGGACAGTCAAAAGATCTGGATCTTCTGAGGTTTTGGCATATCAGTGGTGATACCTACTTCCATTGGCATAGAAAGCTATATATGGCTTGCTCCCACATGGGAAGTGGAAACTGATTCTTCGTTTCAGGAAAGCTTTTTCTTCACTTAATCACACAGTCTCCTGAAGGACAGTATTTTGATTTTACTTGATTATTGTTTGATTTTTTTTTTTCCACTGTCTTCCTGACAGAGTTGAGATATTTAATAGGAAATACTAAGTTTGTGTCCTGGCTGGCTGCTGCGAGATGACCTGCTGTTTTTATGAACGCAGACACAGCAGCAGCGAGCATATAGAGTGTTTTGTCCCAGGCTTAGTTGCTGGAAACTACACACTTGATTTCAAGTTAAGGCCTATAGAATGCCATTGTCAAAGAAGTCTCAGTTAGGCAACTGACTAAAAATTATTTTGCAATTATTACCTAAAATAATTAAAGCACAGTCTTTATCACATTCCTACTGGATCTAGTTAATGTCAAGCGTGGGAAAAATATTTTCTAATGCTGAGGTGCCCTTTTCATATTATTACATAAATCAGTGTGGTGAATCTGGTTTGGAAGAAAAATAAACTTATAATGCCTTAACATATCTTGAAGTGTCTTAATCTTAAATCATATACTAATTGCTTTGTTTTTGTTAAATGTGTAGTAGACTACAAATTGACACCATTTCTAACTTTTTTTTTAGGTTCTTGGGGTGTCAATGTTTTAATACCAGAGCAGCAAATAAATCAGTGGTGAAGTCATTTTCTAAGTGGAAGAGGAAGTTTTTCAATACAAAATTGTGGTAGATACAGTGAAATTCTGAACAGATTTTTCTCTAAGGAGAATGACATGCTTTCAAGATCAAGTGCATTGAAGGGGCAGTTTTGTTTGCCTGAAAAAAAAGAAATGTAAAGGACAAGTAAACAATTTGAGGATAAGCTACACTTTTTGTTGGGGAAAAAAAAAATCAATATTTTATTTATGTGCTATCAGTTTATTTCCGGATCATAAGAACTATTCCCTCAGAGTTTTAATCTAACAGTCTGAGAGGTGTTTGGTACAGATTTGAGCCCCTCTCTATACATTTGCTGGCTATACTAAATAATCATGAGCTCTGCTGGATTGCTGTTTACATCCATGAACTGAAATAATAGGTGGATTGGTTTTCTTACAGTGATAGAACCAGAAGAGTGTCAGTATTTTAAATTAAATGCAAACTTCAGCAACAGAAGGTTTGTATTAATTAATCACGGAAAAAAAATACATAAAGCAGAATTTTAACAGCTTTTTAATCTAAAACACACTTTTATTCCAAAAGCTTCATGCTAGCCTTCTCAGAAGGGTCCATAAACTATGAACTACCAGAAAGTAACAGATCTCAGTCATGCTTGCCCATTACCAACCCTGAAAGTTTGCTTGTCCTTTAAGAAAAATGTAATGTTGTGAAATTCCTTCCAGTAGTGCCACTGTATTTTGTCTCCAAATAAAAGAAGCTTATTGTAGTATGTTTGCAGAAAAATTCTAAACAAAAATTATACAGCTTATTAGAGTGTGGGAATAGGGATCTAAATTTTAAATAAAATTATATATATATATAAATTGGTGCTGATTTTATAATTGCGCAGTTTGTTTAGTTTTTTCTTACTTTTAAATTCCAACTTAAAATTATGAGGTTTCAGAAATATATTGAAAGTTTAACAATGTTTAAAAATAGAAGAGCATGAGAATTCATGCTTTAAAAATGATTTTTAAATTTGTATTTTATATTGTTTTATCTATCTGTCTTTGCAAGCAGTCTTCAGGTTAAAGATACTTCTAACAGGTTACAGTACATTTCCTCTGTATGTAAATTAGATTGGATAATAGAAATTCATAAACAACCCATAATATTCTTTGAAAGCTAAGCTTTAAACTTCATTTTGTGTCCATTCACAAATAAATTCGGTCTAAAACAGAAAGTGGGATCTATGCCATTTTGACATCGACTCATTTTGCAAGGCTTAGGCAGCTAGACATCATTTTAAAGGAAATATTAACTTATATTACATATGTATATTTTTTGTCAGTTGTCTCTCAGTTCTTGAGGTATATTATTTTAATCATTCCATGCCTTAATATGCTTGCAATACAAGAATCTCCCCAAATGGGTGAATACAAAAAGGCTTCCTGTTTTTAGACTTCAGAAATTAAACATTCGGCTGTGGTAGCCAAAAACCATAGATTATCTAAAGGATCATGATAAAATATAATTATTTTACTAAGTCATGGGGTAACAACAAACTCAAAACTAGATCTGCCTAACTCATTTTACATAAATAAATACTCTCATGTCTAAAAGTACTGCCTATATTGTTTTTCACACCACTGCATTTAATAGAACTGCTGAGAGGACTGTATATATGATTTTAAACTTAAGTTGATTTTTCTTACTCTTGAAGGAGTGTTTCTTTGTGAAAGCAGTTCTTACAGCTTTGTTTTCAACCAGCTAAAAATGTTTTATATATTTACCTTAACCTGTTGTCCTCCACATTCTATTGTCCTAATTGTACTGTTTTCTGATTTGTATTTATGTCTTGAGACAGTAACTTTTTGAATAAAAATAAACCTACAGTATGTTGTATGTTTGATCTTTTTAAATCGGGGTTAGGGGAGGACAGTGAAGAAAGGGGTATGAGTAATGCAAATGTTATGTTTATAGAAATCAAAATCTTTTTCCATGTCTTTTAAGTGTTTGTCTCAGAGTTGGGATAATGTATGAAAAACTGCACTGTTTTATATTTGTAATAAATTGTACAAGTTTTTAAAATGTGAATAAAGCACTAATTGGGTAATAATTTAAAGTAGAAAAGTTAATGCAATCATGATTGTGTGAAATATGCTTTAATTTGAGATAAACTTGTTAAAAGAATTAGTGTAAATACAGAGTAAGCTTTTCAAGAGGTTTAGTACCTGCAAATAAAATTTTTAAAATTTGTATAGAACTTTTACATGCCAAGAAATCAATGGTTAATTATTTTTGTGTTATGTTTTTTAAAGGTGTATCGATAGCCTTTCTGTTGGTTTCTTTTTCCTATTAACTATTATCTGACATTATTCAGAATGCTTTTGATGCAGGCATTGGAGATACTGTATATAGTCCAATCGAAATACCACTAAAAGTGTACGCTACTTTCCATTTCTTACATTTACCATATGTCTGATAAACATTCTAAGCTTAATTGGCAAGACAGCAAGGAAATCAGGGGGAAAAGCCTAAACATCTCTTTGCCTCCCACTCCCCTCTCCTCAACTACTGAGCGGCTCTCGCCGTGTGTTGGAAACTCCTTTCTGTTACAAGGCTTTTTAAAGGAGTAATTTTAAAATCTTTAGAGATCATACTTTTAATCCTTGCTAATGTAACTTTGGATGGGGTTTTTTTATTACTATTATTACAAATGTTCATTTCTGTCTCCTAAATCCTGCTGTAAGTTCAATAGTATCTTGTGGAAAATGGTTTTAGTATGTTCTAAGGTTATAACACAAGGAAAATACCTTCATTATACAATGTAAAGTCTGTTCTAGTTATACCACTTTGGTACAAAAGCCTGTAAATGAAAGAAATTTGACTTCTGAAGAGGTATGTGATAAAAATGTAGAAAACAACAAACAATTCAGAGAAACTAAAGCCTGTCCTCTAGTTTACCAAAGAGGCCACAGAGAAGATATTGACAGAATGAAATTCAAAGGAATAGTCTTCACATATTCTGTAAAAAGTATTTCTTGATATTAAACAACCAAAGACAATATGTAAGAAGTTAGTGATTGCTGTTGTTTGTTTGTTTGGGTTTTTTTCCTTTGGATGGTGCGGTGCCGATTCCTGTAGCTTGTTAGAGCCAGTAACTCCCCATCTTCTCTAATCTCGGTATAACTAAGTAATTGCCTCTTTAAAATTTACTCCTCTCTGTTTTCCTGGCAGTTTATACAAACACTTGTCCTAGCATGGGATTTCAGGGTACCACTACTACTCACTTTTAATTTCCTGCCCATAAAAGGTCTACTGAGTTTTTTGAGATGCTTTGATGCACAATAGTGTTTTGCTGCTTTTCAACCTATATCTACCTTATTTTTTTTTTTTTTAATAGCCTGATGAATGTCATGGGCTTGTTCATTCTTCGAAGCATTTGTCAAAATTGTCAATTTGTGCTTCGGAATTCTTTTGATAAAACACAGATTGGTTCTTTAAAAATACACTCATTCCTACTTAACTGCTTTAATTTAATTTTCTTTAATTAGTTCTTGATACTGAAATGCAGCTTACGCCATGCCCTCATTTTTCATAATCGTAAGAAATCTCTAGTACTGAGATTGTTTAATTTTTGTTATTTATTGGCATCCAAAAGGGATCATATCTTTGAAGGTGAGTGATGACACGTACTTGGAAAACAAGGTAATGTAGGACAATACTATTCTATAATAATAATTCTATTAAAAAAGTAACAGTGTCGATCATGCCTGTTGTTTTCCTCAGCTGTCCTTCTCTCCTGTATCCCTTCTTCATGTTGCTGAGCTTTCTTGAATGTATTTCTTTGATTAAATCTTAATTTTCATATTTTTTAAAAGTTCTTAACAGCTAGACTTCGAGTCGTTACAGATTTTGTAAATGAGTGCCTGCCAACTAGAGATTCAGTTGCCTTTTTTGGGTTATGTTTTTTGTAGCTACTGCCAGATTTTATAGATGTAAATCATAGTGGCAGTACAGTGGTAAGAAGCTATAACCGTGCCCAGAAAAATGATCCAAAGCATGTTAAAGTGATTGGCTGGCTGGCTGACAGAATCCCGCATGAAAACTTCCCTGCTCTTCTAGAGAATATATACAGTTCTTTGTAATGTAATCATGCTTCCCAAAACTGATCGTGTAATTTCTGCTAAGCTTTTCCGAGCATTTTTTGATTGGAAAAGGAGAGGAAAGGCCATCGTATTTTGCCTATATTAACTATTTTTGTCAAAGAAAAAGCTGCAGTTACCAGTTTTAAAAGTGAAATTTGCGTTCAGCTGATAACAGCTTGAATTCTGCGCTTTTAGAAAAGCTATTTAAAAAAAATTAATACGGTAAACTATAAATGAAAATAATAAAACCTCTAGGGGTCCTAGAACATCTCAAATTAGGAAGGGGACGTGAAGTTGGTAGTTACTTCAATAAAGCATTCAAGTAATACAACAAGGTTTTGGAGAAATTGATTAATTGGCTTGATGAAGACAGTTTCTTGTGTGTTGAGGTGGGTAATGACAGGTCAGATCAATGCGAACAGCAGCAGTTTGTTTCAAGTTTGGTAGGCTGTGGACATGTCTTGGTGAATAAGTGACCAATGTCCTGTTTATTTCCATTCTTTGCCTTTGAGAGCCTTTTCTTTTCCTCCCCTTCCTATTTTTTTTTTCTGGATACTAATATTGTTATGATTTATTTGTCAGAATTTTAGCGGGGACGGTGTCCTTGTGCTTATTTAGCCCTTCTCTAGACGGCGCATTCGATGCATTTAACCTTAAACTTTTTTCCGTGTACCTTTCACAATTGCCTGTAACATCTGTCAACAGGCACTGTAAGGCAGCGGTTCCTTGGGAATTGACATGAACGCTGTGCCGTAGTTAGTGCAGCTCGTAGTTGGTTTGGCTGGGCTCAGAGCTGTGGTACGTGTGACGGGGCTCCATCTCGACCTTCTGATCTTGCGCTGCTCAGCCCGAGTATTCACCTGATGCGAGTGCTTCAGCCTTTGAGTGCTATGTTGGCAGCTCCACGTGAAACCCTCTTACTTACCACACCATATGGCCATTCCAGGAAGCCATGCAATTTGCTGTTGCTTTTTAAATAGCAGTTAAACCACAGTTCTTGAGTGACATACGCACAGATCTCTTATTATTTTAACACACTCTTTTCACAGGTTTATATTCTGTTTTCTTCTTTTTAGACTGCTGAACTCCACCAAAAGCAAAAAAGCAAACCACATCCACTTGTTTTTCGTATTGTGCACAAAAGCACGTAAAGATGTGGGACATCTTATATTTAGCCTGCTCTTTGTATTCTTCATCTTAAAATGCTCAGCTCTCTTTTACACAACTGTTCTTACATATCAACTGGCAAAACCTGTCTTTTCATTATTTCTGTTGCTGGCTTATAATCTTTTGAATCTTGAAAAGCAGGTTTTTTGGGGCGGTTTTTTAACTGAAGTCTTCCATTACAGCCAGGAATTGAAGTGCTCTGTGAAACCTAGCGTGGATTAGGGAAGTGGTTTTGTCAGTGAAAACGTGATCTTGTCATTTCCATCCCGTTTGAGGTACTGATGGTGTTACGGTTTAAGGGCATATTGTGTAAATGCTCGTAAGGAGAAGCCTACAGATTTGGACTATCAGTAGTTTTCCTTGTTTAGGAACTATTTTTTTTTTCTTGTTCATACCAATAGCTTGTAGTTGGTGAAAGCAGCTTGTTTGAAGTGCCATGAAGCTAAAAGGAACAGATGTTCTATTTAAAGTTGCTTTCATTACAAATTCTCTCTCTTTTTTTAACCTTGCAACACTTCATCTTCTACTTCAGAACGACTTTTAACTTGCATAGTTCCCCAGCTCACCTGGGTTGGATTTGTAGATCTGACACAAGTGGCGCCCTGTAGAACAGAGAGACTGCCAAGGACGCGGTATCAGCTGTTTGCATTACCTTCCTTTTCCTGGGATTTGAGTTAACCAAGCAGAACAGGTTGGTTGGTTGGTGCGGCACGCTACTGATTTGCCACAGATCGTGACAGATCCACAGATTTTGTGGATTTAGGCAGTTTAGAAGCATCGTCTCTTCACATGCTGTTCCTTTAGTTAACAGTATTAGATTTAGGTCACTTGATCTGTTGTTCAAAAGGTGTGTCTTTCAGACTTTTCTTAAATCCCTACCCACAAGGGAAGTCAGATTTCATTTTTTTTTAAATTTGATTTGCTGCTCCTCTCTTATTCATTTACCAGAAATGAATGATACGTGGCGAGGTCCAGAGAACCAAACCACACCGCTCAGTGACGTATAATCAAAGACGTGGTGACTTGTGTTCCCCAGGGCTCAGTATTGGGGCCAGTTCTGTTCAATATCTTTATCAATGATCTGGACGAGGGGATCGAGTGCACCCTCAGTAAGTTTGCAGACGACACCAAGTTGGGCGGCAGTGTTGATCTGCTCGAGGGTAGGAAGGCTCTGCAGAGGGACCTGGACAGGCTGGATCGATGGGCCCAGGCCAACTGTATGAGCTTCAACAAGGCCAAGTGCCGGGTCCTGCACTTCGGCCACAACAACCCCATGCAGCGCTACAGGCTTGGGGAAGAGTGGCTGGAAAGCTGCCTGGCGGAAAAGGACCTGGGGGTGTTTTTTTTTAAAAAACGGGTAGATGAGGCGCTTAGGGACATGGTTTAGTGGGCATGGTGGTGTTGGGTTGACGGTTGGACTCGATGATCTTGGAGGTCTCTTCCAACCTTAATGATTCTGTGATTCTATGACTTGGCAGGATGGGTCTTGCGGGTGGATAACGACTCCTGTTCTGCAAAACACAAACACACGTGTGCACAAATCACAGCACCGGATCTAGTTTACACCAGCGTAACGTGGATCTGGGGAACAAGATACTCTGACCAGTCAGCATGTCAGGCCCTGGCTGACAGCTTGGCCACAACGTGGTTCCTCCTCAGGCTCTGCCTTCTACATGGTGTCAGTCGTGTGTGGTGCCCATCTCCTCTCTGAAGGGGTAATTAATTATTATTCCTATGTTAGCTTGTCACCAAGCTGCCGCTGGCCTTGCCAGTCCTGTAACCCTGGATCGGCCACCCTCTGACTCCACCAAAAAGAATACCAAACAAGTTACCTTTGCTGTCCAGTTCATTTTAAGTTGATTAGTGTGGTCAGCTTGAGTGGGCAAATGCAGTCAGGCCTCAATGTTAGAGAGAGAAACCGGCTTGGTTTTGGGCCAAGGCTTTCAGACCATTGTATTCTAGGAATAAAAAGACGGATTTGATGCATCAGCACAACGTACGCCTCTTACCCCTGTAGGGCTTGCTGGGGGAGAGGAGTGGGGACATTTATACCGCTAACGTACCTGAGACACCTTTTTCAAAAAACTCGGAAGATCAGAAGTAGTCCTAACTCATTCCTACTTAGTTTTTGAACAAGTCCTCCTGCAATGAGGACTGAAAATGTCACTGCTTTTACTCTCCACTCTCGGCCTGGATTTAGAAGGCCCCTCTTACTCCACTCTGTATGTAACTGGTCAGGAGAGTGATACAAGTCCGTTGCTGTCTCCGTCCTCGGGCGCTGCTGTAGGTAATGGAAAGTGGACAGAAGTGTTTGTCTGGGGGTATTGAAATGGCAGCCAGGCAGACACCGAGACACCTTCTTCCACCTGCATACGTTGAACAGGATGATGATTTTCTGAATTTAAGAACAGTGATTCTTTCTTGTAATGATAGAACTCTTCCGTACAATTTTAAGGTACAAAGGAATGCGCGTGTTACAGGAATTTGGACTGAATGATTTGGGGAACTGAGCCTTGTCTTTCAAGGCAGATGCATATCATTAAGTAAACTGATGTTTGTGGTACAGCTGATTACAAAGAATTCTGCTTTCAAAGGATGATGCTAGCAATTATGCAAAGTAAAGCTCAAGTTAGTAAATCCGTGCAGAAACTATCAAATCAGTATGATAGTTTCAAAGTGATGCCTTGTAGCTTTTGCAAAAGTCAAAGTATTAATTCTGTTTTCATTCTAGTGACATAGCATTTAGGGGTGAGATTTCCCTGTCTTGGTATGAGAATCAGATCTGGATAGATAATTTGTGGTAACTTACTCATTGAATTTGCCCTCTTTGATTTGTTCAAACATTGGGTGTTTTTTCAGTTACTTCTATTTCTGGTGCTGCTATCCCTGGCTGAGAGTCAGGTATTTTTTTTTCTGCCACCCTTCCAAAATACAGGGAGCTTTTCTTGTTATCTTTGGTCCCTATTCTCTTTTTTTTAATACATACATCCTGTTTGGAGAACCAAGGCTTTTTAACGCTGTTCCAGCTCTTGACACCTAACACATTACTGAGTGAAGATAACCTTCATATTAGCAGACAACTTGAGACTTTTGTTTAAGACAGCCCCTCGTCTCCAACCAGATTGAGGAAAAGTTGCAAGTATTTGTTTATGACATCCAAAATGTTGTTAAAGCAACAAAATGTTACAGCATCCAACCTGGTTATAATTTTTAATAAGATTGTAGAATGATAGAAATGCTGATTGGAAAGGATCTGTAGAGATCATCTAGTCCAGCATCCCTCTGAAAGTTTAAGTCAGCTTAAATGGAACAGGTTTTCGTAGCTGAGCCTTAAACACTGTGAAGGACGGCGGTAACCTGCTGCACTACCCTCCTGGCTACGAAGTTTTGTGTGCGTCCCAGCTGAGCGCTCTGAGCCACAGCTCTTTCCCCGTCCATATCGCTTGCCCCAGCCAGGAGGAGCCTGACTCCGCGGTGTTGGTAGCTGGCCTGCAGGAGCTGAGCTGCTGGGCGGCTGCCCCCGTTTGCCAGCCCGCACAGCCTGGTTCCCTTGCCCTCTCCAAGTAGGTCATGTGCCCTCTGCTGTGACCCTCTCGTAGCCTCTGCTGGGCTTTCCCAATTCCTCACACTCCTCTTGAACTGGGGGCCCAGCAGTCAACACGCTACCCCAGGCGTGACCTCGCCGGAGCAGAGGACCGTAACACCTCAACCTGCTGGCCAGGCAGGCTGCCGTGAAGAAGTGGAAGATCATCTTCAATCTACTTAAGCCAGGATCAAGCAATTTTTACTTTCAGCTGACTCTCGGCAGGCATTTCCAGAATTATGAGGCAAATATATTTTACTGTACATCGTATTAATATATCAGTACTTGAGGGACTATTTAATATTCCGTGTATGCCTGTTTAGTCGCTCGATCTGCATGAGCAGAGATTTACTCTGCCGGAATGAGGGGTGCTGGTCTGGAGAGGTGCGGTGCCTCCCTGGCCCCGCAGCCTGCCCGCTCCCGGCAGGCAGACTGCTTTCCATCGGGCTAACGAGTACAGGAAGACTTACATGTATTAAAATGATCTTCTTTCTTTCAAATATTTCCAGTTAACTCTGATGCTTGTGTGTAAACTCCAAGTATAGCACCTTACAGTAGCAGAGCATAAAGGGTGTGGTGTGGCACGTCCCCTTCTGCAGGGCCCATCCGTCTGCACGTACGCAGCCTGGATGTTTCTTTTGGCTAGAATTGGTCTGATCCCCCTGACGCCGATGTCGCTGCCGTGCCTGGTTCACGGCTATCTGCAGCCTGGGATAAGGTCTCTGGGATTGGGTTGTGTGGGGTCGTCCCCTTCCCGTGTCCGTCCCCCCCACTTTGTACCTGCAGATCTTCACGAACTGTAAATCTCTAAAAGAACATACAAATAAGCAGAGCTGTTCTTGTTGCTTCATGGTAACAAAAAAATTAATCATTTATTCAGAGGAAAGAAGGTCATGATAAGCCACTCCAGGGTGAAGATAAAATTGGTTAACAAGACTTCATAGAGAAGAATAATGGCGATGAAGAAAATAACCTTCTTAAAGGATACTTCAGGGTTTGTAATGTGAGAGCAGGGCTGAGGCTTCTTCACCGTGTTTTGCAGACTATGTGTGTGGACTTCATCTTTCCCCCATGTCACTTGAGGCCTGGGAGCTGTCGGAGGGCGCTGTGAAGGGGTGCGTGTGTAGGTGTCTGACCGATCCCGGGAGCGCTGTTTTCGGTACGAAGTGCTTAATGCTCCTCTCTCCTGAGAACAGCTCTGTAGTGTGCGCCAGCAGCCTTCACCTCTGCAGAGGCTTTCACCTTTCAGCGGGTGGAGGATTACCTCTGTGTTAATGAACAAAATGGCAAGGACTTTTGGAGCTGAAAGGAATTAATTGCTAGATTAAAATGGGCTGAGTTCTCTGTCTTAGGAAAATATGTTAGGAAAATATTAAACTACAGGAGCCTCTAATAAAAACACAGGAGCCGGCAGAGTAGAAGGGTAAAACAGGAGATGTTTACATGGTTTTAGTGGCTGAGAAATTTGAGAGCAGATTGTACTTTCCAATACTGTCAGGATATGATTTACAGATGTTCTGGTTTAGATGTGTAATGGAAAATATGTTTTAAGTGCTGGAGCGTCACTGTGGTGAAGACTGCTGTACTTCCCACTGGAGAAAAGGTCAGGTAAGTGATGTTCGGCTCCTGGGGAGAGGACTTCATCGTTCCCTCGTTTGGCCAGAAATTTGGGGAAGAGAATACTTTTTGTTCAGGCTTAAGCGCAACGTAAATGTAGCGAAACTTATTCTAGGACCCAAAATAGCCCAGAAGTGTAAGTGGTGGTGCATTATGCTGTGCAGATACTCTTTGTCTTCTCTCATAGTTCCTCCAGTAGCCTGATAGACACCTGGGCCTCCACAGTGTGAAGTGATCCGCTCCAGTAGCGGGATCATCTTGCTGGTTTTCAAGAGATATGTGGCCACCAGAAGGGCTCCCTTAAGAGACTCGAACCACAACACGAATTCCCCACTCTCACCATAATGACTTCTGGGGAAGTATTCAGGCTTGTTTCAGGTCCTTATAACACACGTTGTTATGGATCAGTGGGGTTTGAATGCTGTCTAAGCTGGCTATTCCATCTCCATCACAGGGACCACTCTCTCTTCCCTGTTTCTCCTGTAGGGCCCTTCTCAAGACAATACTCAGTTAACAGGAGGTCCTCACCGTAGTGGAGTGGTCTCTAGTTGGGGCTTTGGGAAGAGGCTCTTTCAGAATCATCAGGAAAAAAAAGCGTATCAGAAGCTCTCTTGGACTGTTTTCTCTCTACTAGTGTGTCTTACTGTGTCCTCTCAGTGGCCCTCCAGCTAGAAAGAAAAATAAATTCAAAGGTCTGTGTGTGTTCCGCAGGAATTGGGGATGGAAGTTCCACAGAAGCCAGTCATCCAACTTCCCGTGTTTTCCCCAAATTTCCTTCTTCTTCGAGTCTCTCTTCTGAATGGATTTGTCATGGCTGCAAAGTTTTTCAACCTGGAAAATACTGATATAGTTCCACGGCCCCCCTTTTCTTGCTGCCTGACTTAGCAGTAGGGTAGATGCCTTGCAGCGTGGTGTCGGGGAGCGCCCACCCTCGCAGCCAGCACCCGTCACCCTGGCCCCCACCATGGCATCTCGAAGCAGCAGGCACTGTGAAGTGGATACCAGTAAAGCATAAAAGCAGTAACATGAGTAACCACATGGCTACTGCCATGTGTTAGATGATGACATAAGATATACAGGTATTTCGTTTCATTAATGGCAGTTAATCAGTTCTTTTCAGTCTTGGGTATGAAATCGAGAGCCTATCCAAAGTGCTGTCCTTGACTCTTTACTGCCTTACTTAACTTTTCTTCCCCTGAAATTGTTATAGTTTCTTAACTCATTAGACATTTGCACAATTAATTGTCAAACGTGTTCTTGGCATAGTGAAAGACACACCCCCACCCCCCCCCCCCCAGTTTTTATTTAAAATTTGAATAGTTTTAAACTGGAATTTATTTGACTTTGCATTCAGCTCCTGAGCTGGTGTCAGGACCTAGGTAATGCCGACTCCTGCACCAATTAGGACTAATCAATGTAATTTAAAAAGGAATTTAGGATCTATCAAATCTGATATGTTTTCCACTAAATAATGAATGTTTCTATCTCCACCCTCTCTCAGTGGTAGTTGAAGTCTCCTTGGTGCTGTAGATGGATTTGTTTTAAGCCAGGCTAAAACTCTGCAGGCTCTTCTTCCAATCAGCGAGGCACTTTTACAGCGATAAAAAGAAATGCTAGAGAAGTGGGAGCAAAAGCACCTTCTTCCTTGAGGAATGATCATAAAACCTTGGATGAATCAGTTTTCTTTGCCTCCATTTTACACTTCATGTAACTGGCTCCGTAAGCCTGATTTGTGCTTGTCAGCATCTGTTCAGTGTCGCTGTGTGGAGCCTCGTGGCTGTGGGAGCTGAGCTGGTGGCTCAGCATCCGTGTGCTCGCCGGGGCCAGCGCCGAGGAGGGGGGTCTGGGCTGGGGAGCCATGGAGGAGAGAGCAGTTTACTGGAGATGGACCAGGTGTGGCTGGGGGGCCGTGGCAGCACGGGAATGGGTGTCCTCTTCGTCAGTGGGGCAAACCGAGGCCCAGGAAAGCCTCCGCTGTGCCAGAGAGAGGATGACTCTGCCGGTGGGTCCTCACTCCAGGGATGCTTGGAGGGTTTTCAAACTGCTCCTTGGTGCCCTCCTTGAAAGGATGTGCCAGACGGTGGTAGTGCTCTAGGAGGGGCTTGTGTTGGAAGCTTTCTGTGTAGATAAATTCTCACCACCCTATGACATCAAATTCAGAGGTCGAGAGGCTTCTGCTTATCTTAAGAGATGCCGTGTGTTAAGCAGGGCAGTTTCTCACAGCAGGACATTAAAGGTTCTGCAGTGCTCTGGGTGCAGCAGAGATGGAGGTGCTGGAGGGCGGGGTGGGGGTTTGAGCTTCTCCCGAGAATGGTTTCATGGGCTGTCTCCTTGGGACCACAGGTCTGGTGCTGCCCCATCTTACACCAGGTAGAGCATTTCTACGGGGGAGCTGTGGATGTGAACATCCAGAGACTCACGCGAGGAGAGGGTTGGGTACTTGCTCAGCAGGTGATGTCGGCTGCTCGATACACTCCAAAGTGGAATTTTAGCAAAACCAGGATACTCTGTCACTGCAAATGCTTGACAGAAGGCTGAGCTGCGGGGACCGCAGAGCAGGTGTCTGACTTACAGACGTCTTCTCCGGTGCCAGAACGGTGTCTAAGCCGTTGGACAAATTTGCTGGAATCATTGTAGTATCTTGCCATATTGGTGAAGTCTGTGATTCTCTGCAAGGCTGATGGAAGCCACATGGAGCCTCTCACCTAAATTGTCACTTCCTAATCATCTCTTTCAGTGTATCACAAAAGACCACCTTCTACAGCTTTTAAAAGTTTATGTGCAAATTAAAATCAACCTTCCTCTTGAACAAGTGCTGCATACGTATATCTGAATAACGCAGTGTCTCGCAGCCGAGCAGAACACAGATGTTCTAAATTTGGGGTTTATTTCACAACATACAGGCACATTCGTACAAAAGCAGCGTCACACAATGGTACCGAGGGCCCTCCACGGACAGGAGGGGATGCTACAGCCCCTTTCCAGTGGCTTCCCAACTTCTGGGAGCCCACCCAGCACAGAAGCAGTGATGTGCCAGAGCCTCACAACCTCAGGACAGATGGACAAGAAACAGGGGGTGGGAGAAGAGGGACAGCAGCAGATTCACCTACCAACTGGCTTTGTTAATTTAGGAACCTTTGGACTCCTTTTTGCTGTTTTTCTGCAGCACGGTGGAGATCTGTGTGTGACTTACATCCACAAACGAAGGTGGGGAGTGCTAGAGGTACAGGGTTGTACACCAAAAAAACCAACGTGATGTGAAGCGTGAGATCATGGGGTGAGCTGTGGGCTGGGCTGCGTGGTCACAGTGAGCTGGAATCTCTTGTACTTGTGTTTGGGGGGATGGACCTGGAAGTAGAGAAGAGGAGGGATGGGAACCAAGGAGAGAGAGAATGAGATATACAGGTTAGGAAAACAAAATACCAAGGGGGGAGGGGGGGACGACACAGGAAACTTGTTAATACTAGTCAAGCTGGTTATCTGGCAATTAGGTGGACTTCTGCATGTCGCAGGAAAAGAAGCTGTAAAGGAAAATGAACCTGCCAGCAAGTGGAGAGCGATGTGATTGAGGAGGAAGCTGCTGGTGCCGCTCTATAAAATCTGGGCTTTGAAGGAAACTGCAGTGTTGGGTGGAAAATCTGAAGTCACTAAAATGGAAAGGAAGAGGAAGTCACAGAGCTACGCAGAAGGCAAAAAGCTCTGCAGAAACCTGATCGTTGATGCTGAGACCGCAGGAGCCCTGCTCAGGTAGGTGAAGGCAGGAAAGGCAGCTCCTGCCTGCACGAGAAAGGGCCCCTTTGGCTGGGAAAGCTTCCCCTGGCAGCAGGGCTGTAATGCTCACCACAGTTGGCCTCTTGCAGGTTTTTGAAGCTCTTCCATCACAAAATCCCACATGTATTGGATGAATGAGAGGGCCCCTGTCTCGCTGGTTGTAGGTCTTAGTCCAAACCCCAGCGGGCGAGAGAAAAGCTTGTCCGACGAACGTACCGGGCTCTGGCTCTGCTCCAGGCTCGCAGACCCTGAGCGCTGTGTGATCCCACAGGAGAATATTCAGCCCTTGTCGGAGCCCAAGACGCGTTTGCTGGCGTTGCGGGGTCCATGGGCACAGCCCCTCCTGCCAGCGAGCGCGGCTGGTTTGAGCCTCCCCGCGTGTGTGGAGCCTTTCCTGGGAGGTCTCCTGGCGCTGGTGCGGTGTGGCTAAGGGCAGCGATTGCAGATGGCCCCAATCCCACAACCAGACGACCGTGGGCAGGCAGCTGAGACCTGGGTGGAAACCAGAGATTGCAGATTTCCAGTGTGCAGGGTTTGCAGCAGGAGGGGCTTGTGCCCCCTCCTTGCAGTGTCTCTTGGCTCCTGCTTGTCCCCTTCGCTCTTCCACGCAGCCACAGGCAGCCTCTGCCTCTGCAAAACCCTGAAACCTGTGACGAGCTGTGCACGCTGCCAAGAGCTGAGGAGACCATATCATTGTGGGATTGGCAGGTTTTATTGATCTGCTTAAAATGCAAGTGCATACGGGAATATAGGAACCCTGGGAGGGCGATGATAGGAGCTGCGATGTTTTCTCCAGCCAGCACAGACCATAGATTAGCACAGATCAAATGCTAAATTTTGGCTGTCTGATTTCACGACATCAGATAAGGAATCCATCTTGTATCTAAATGAATGGTTTTATCCTTCTGGATTAAGTATAATACGGCACATAATGTAATACCCGCTGTTTCACAGTGAGGTTAATCAGACCTTTCCTTGGTGCCGCAGGGCACCGAGCAGGAACCTGGGAGTTTGTTCTGCAGGATACGGGCGCCTTGGCCTCCGTCCTCATCCCTGTGCTGGCAGCGGGGGAAAGGACTTGACTCCACTGCGCTGATGGTGCTGCTGCTTCCTCCAGGTACAAGGAAAAAAAACCCTAATAAAATGAGCAGCAGCATTTTTTTCTCTTTTTTTTTTTTTTTTAAGAAAGAAGTGAGATGATTTAGAAATTGATTAGTGAAACATCTCCAGCCCAGCAGTTAGATCTCTCTTTGTTGGGGAGAAGAATAGTGTTTTCTCTCCCTGACAGCATCCTGCTGTGCCCACAGGCTGTGCCGCGCTCCCTGCAGCGCCCGGGGGCTGCCCCCGGGGTGGGCGAGGGCCCACTCATGTTCTCACCGACTGAGGGCTGTGCGAGGAACACGTGGAACAGGACCCAGCCGGCAGCTCTCCATTTCCAGCCCGCTCCACGGGAGGAAAGATTTAGGTCTTTCCTGAGAAACAGGCTGCGGGTTGGTGGAAGAAAGGCTTCAAGTGGGGAAGGCTGGAGGGTGCTGTCCCCAGGACACAGTATTTGGTGGGGACGGGCAGATCAGTCCCTGCCACGTACCTCCTGACACTCATACTCTGCGGGGCTGGGCTGGGCTCCGTCCTGCGGGCGTCTGTCTGTCCATCCCACGTGGTCCAGCGCAGACGTCTGTCCTGCTTTTCGTGCCCTGGAGCCTGGATGTGAATACTCCCACCCCCTCGGCACAGGGCACGGCCAGCCGGCGAGGAAACCCTCAGTCCTCTGGGTTTGTGAGAAAAGTCTGTGGAAAGGTTTTATGGCCTTTCCTGACAGTTCTGGGAGGGGGAGGGGGAAAAAAAAAGTGTGAATTTTTTGGGGAAAAAAGTTTCCTTCTTACTATGGGATACACCAGCCTTTCAGGCACTTGAGTAAATGCTTATTCTGGTGAACTGGTCATGCTGCATCTCTGCGATCAAACTGAAGTGGTTTGAGCTGGGTCACTAACAAAAAAATGGATATTTGCATTTCTGTTTCAAACTGTGTTCAAAGCACCGGGCGCGAGAGAGATGGCACTTGGTGAGCGATGACTGTGTGTCATCGCTTGGCACGTGACTCACGTCTGCCTCGTGCTTTTATGCCAGATTTCCAAAAAGGCCCATCACTCGCCTGGGGATGGGTTTTTAAAAGTGCATCATCTAATTCAAGTGCAAAGCAGATGAACAGTCTTATAAATGTGATCAGTCATTCGTGTGCTTAAGTCAGAGCACTATCTCTTTGAAAATCCACATACCTGTTCATCTTCAAACAGAGCTGCTAGGTCCTGGGTTTTTGCCCCAGTTTGTTTATTTTTAATATCTACCTGCTAGTACGGCTGCACGCCACCCTTAAATGCCAGGGGAGAAAACACGTGCAGCCTTGCTGGTGAGAATGTCTTGGGAAAGCAATGTGATTTGTGTTTGTGTGCGAACAGTGACTAAATTGAAGTGTAAATAAGGGTTCAGACTGTATAAATCTGACACTGCAGTAGGTGCTGCTCGGTGGTAAATCCGTGTGTCCTGTGTCCCAGAGGGAGGAGGCGGCAGGACGCTGTCTTGGCTCCGTCTTGCTGCAGAGTGGAACCAGCGGGTGAGGAAGGAAGCAGCGAACACATAAATGTCCCCGGGGTGAGAGTTTCGCCTCTTTGCAATTGGGGTGTC
>NW_008824034.1:865180-866406 GCF_000699105.1 Pygoscelis adeliae | reverse complement strand
CCAGAGCTGCCTTTCGTTTGTACGGAGGAGGAGGGGGCACAAAACCTGCTGCCCGCTCCCCTGCCGTGCCCTACCTTGTCCCCTCGGCACTTGGAGAGGGGTGTCTCAGCGTGTCGGGGATTAGCAAGTGGAGCCCGTGTAGGGCCTGAGAGCAACAGTCCCAAAGCGAGGGGGGCAGCAGTGCTGGGACGGCCCCGTTGTCCCCCCAAGCGGGCTTTGTTTCTCTGCTGGCACTGGGAAAGGTGCGATATGGGCGCCTCTCCCTAGGAAATACACCTAAACCTCATTTCAGCTAACTGTGAGTGAGTGTGCCGCTGCCGCAGGCCAGACGCTGGGGGAATGGGCTCGCTGGGTGGAAGGAAGGGCTCCTGCCCCCGCTGCCCCCAGCTCCCTCAACAGCTGTATTTGGGGAGAACGAGCTTGTAATCCAGGAGGGGGTTTTCTAGGGAAGCAGAGAGGCTGGCTCCAAAAAGGAGAGGTCAAGTGCTGGGAAGAGGTTTGGCCTCAGTGCTGCTGAGGGCTGTTTCCAGAGAAAAAACGTATTTATAGAATGGCCCAGAAATAGCAGCATGATATATCTGCAGTGCTGCAAGCCCCTTGTTCTCTGCCAAGACATTTGGGGTGGCTGGGCCATTTAAAATATTTTAGGCACGGTGCAACATCAGCTGCCATCAAAGCTTGCACGGAGGAGCAAGAAGGGTCTGGGCACAGCAGCAGCAACCCTGAGCCCTCTGCGCAGAACAGCACATCAGCCATGCCATCCTTCCCCCAAACTGTTTACTTTCTGAAGGTGTTTGCAAGCACTGAAGTCTATTATTAGCATCTTTAACTTATTTATGTTCAGAGTGCAAGTATGGAGAGAAAAAACAGTTGAACTCTTCTTAATCCCTCTATTTATTTGGTGTGTCGTCCCCCCCCCGCCAAGCCTGGCCTTCCCATGGGAGCTGCAGCTCAGCCCTTCTGTGCTCCTGCTTCAAGGAGCTGCACGAGGGACAGGGTGAAGGCAAGTCCCCGCGTTGCTGCCCACACCCACCAGAGAAGAAAGCCTCTGCTTTCTGTTCAGTTCTTGCCTGCCCTAGAGCCCCACGCCCCTCCCTTGCCATGCTCGTGTGGCCCCGAGGCCCACAGCTTCTGCTGGGCTTGCTTTTTCCACAACAAACGAACAAAAGTAGCGCTGGGGCTGCTGACGCTCAGCCAAGGAGCACCTCCGGCCACGGAGCCCCCGC
>NW_008824034.1:792561-865154 GCF_000699105.1 Pygoscelis adeliae | reverse complement strand
CCCACCCTCCCCCCCGCCGCTCCCCCCCTGCCAAACTGCGCAGGGACTTTGAACAGGCTGAGATAGAACCTGGGAACCCTGCACGGGGCTTTGAAATTGTTCAGCGGTTTATTTAGTTTGTATTTTTTTAGATTTCCATCGTGTTAGGAACTTAGCGTGATTCCCGCTCCCCCGCCCGTCGCTTGCGGGGCTGCGATGGGGCCGTGGTGCTCGGCAGCGCCTCTGCCCACCTCCCCTCTCCCGAAGGTGGACACATCCCTGCCCTGTGTGCCCCCTGGGGAGTGGGAGCCGCTTCAGCTGGGCTCCAGAAGGGGCAAAAATAACATTTTTCCGTATGTCCCAAAGTGGTTCTTACTCTGCTGAAATCTGACGGAGGATACAGCCGGGGATACGGCCCTTGCACTTTCTGGGGAGGTCCCATGTGCGTTTGGGCTGGCTGGGAGCTTTTGTAAAGGTCTGGTTTGCCCGTGCTCTGTGTCAGGGCTCGAAGCTTTTAGCCCTGCTGAGAAATTAAAGGTGGTGATGGGAGCCTCCTTTTGGGGAGAATGTTTAGGGTTTTATTATTTAAATAAAACAAATGAAATAACACACGGTAATGCAGTATAGTTCAACTTAGCTTATAGTACAGAGGAAAAGTTATAAAATCCACAGTCTTGCATTTGCCTTGAGCTAAGAGCTGGCAGCCCACACCCCCCCAGGTTCCAGCCCACCCCAGAGCCCTTCCAGGCACCCACAGCCACCGGGAACATATAGGGCCGTTTCCTCTGTGCTTTGGGTCACTTGTGGGCACAGACAGGTGCTGGAGGGGAAAGAGGAGCGCTGTGTCTGCTTTCCCCGTGGATAAAATCACGGTTTGGTGGAACCACAGGAGGCTTTGCAGGATTTATATAAATAAATGTTAAAGGTGGAAGAAAGGAGCTGGAGAAGAAAGCAGCTCTGCTGCTGCCCCTGGAGGCAATACCCAGCGTTGGGCTTTTTGGACACCCCTGTGTGCTGCTAAATACTGGGGGGCCTTTGTGCAGCCCGAAGTGGAGGACCCCGCAGTGCCGCCCTGCAAGCCACGGGATCAGCGTGATGCAGACACGCGTGGCAAAGGAAATATTTCCATTGATTTCAAGAGGCTCAATCAAGGCTAAAAAAACGTGTGCGTTAAGATGAGTTTTGTTTGCCATAGCATGCATTGATTTGTCCTGTACCGGCACCGCTCTGCGTGGGAGCGGGATGTGTCCCCACGGGGCCACTTGCAAGATCAGATCTATACTGTGCGCAGTTGGGGAGTAACTTATCTGTGAAATCAGCTGTCTAGAGGACAGCTGGCTCTGCCACTACATTTTCTGGCTGTATGTTCTTTCCTGATAAAAACAAAAAAAGAGCTTCATCCACCCTTCCCAGCAGTGGCTAGTGCAAATTTAATTTGATATATGTAATTTGAGGACTGGGGGGCAGCAGTAAGACCAGAGCTTAGGAGCTTTTGGAAGCTATTAAATAACCGCGCTTAACAATGTTTAAAAAATAACTCCGTTTCCTTTCGGCAGGTGAGGGTTGGACCTTTCCTTCCCCCCGGAGCGCTGTGGGGGCTCGCGGGCAGGTGGAGGAGGGCGCCGATCCCTGTGGCTGCGAAGAGCCAGTGAAATGGAAATTGGGGTCTCCTCAATAAGAGCAGGGGGCTCAGCTTTGCCTTCCTGCAGGAACAGGGGGTTTGCGCTGGGGGCTGGAAAAGGCCACCAAATCCCCACCATGGGAGCCAGGTGGAAACAAGCTGCGTTGTTTTCCCAGGAGATGGCAAGCAGGACCAAGGGCCAGCTGTTGCCTGTGGTTGCCTGTGCTTAGCTTAGCCCATGGGAAACCGCCAGTGACTTGCTCGTGTGAGCTTGTATTATAAGCTGTTAGCATGAAGCAGCAGCCTGAGGCACGGCTCTCATCTTAAGACAGGTTGTTTCCACTGCTTAAACCAAGCAACTAAACCACAGCAAAGGTAAAACCTTCTAGCTGGGGGTTTGTATGAGAAAGTGGGGCAGTCATGTGCTTTTTATGGTCTGTTTTATTTATTTGTTGATGGTTCGTGTATGAAATGGGAATCCTTACATCATGCATGCTCTTCTCTGGTTTAACCAGCTCTTCCTCACAGTAATGCCTACCGCCGCTGCTCTGGAAGGAGCAGAGATGTTCTTCCATCCGTTAACGTGATAAATGTGACCATCTTTCAGTGGTTTGGTGTTACAGGGGCCAGAGGTTTTGTCCCATTGCATTCGTTGAGGTGTTTCTCTTTCACATGCTCGTAGGAGAGGCAAATGCTAGAAGTCAAAACCCAACTGAAAGCTCATTTTTAAAAACGATGTGAAGAATAAATAATCCTGACCCAAAATCCAGTGCAGCTACAAGCGAAAGCATCCCTGGGTGGCGGCTGAGCAGGCGCTGGGCTGTCTCGGGGCAGAGCTGCCCTTGCTTCTGATGCTTCAAAAGCCTCCTGGTTGTTCCCTGCGTCTCCTTGAGTATTTGGCTTTGTGGTGCACAGGCAATGTTCCAGGCAGGGGCGCGTGGTGCTGGTGCTGGCTCCTCGCTGCCTTCCCTCCTCTTCCTCCTGCACGCAGGAGAAAGGTGTAAGCGGGCAGCAGATGCGCAGAGGAGCCTGGGCATGGTGCGTCAGCCACAGGGCGAGTGCCACGTGCCGCAGCAACTCCCCCCGGCCTTTCTAGGGGTGAGTGGGTTGGGTTTGTCGGTTGTTTTTTTCTGGCTATGGCCTCACACTGCCACTGGCCAGGCACCCGCCGGGTCCCCCAGCCACAGCGGTGGTGGTCGTGACCCCCAGTCTCCCTCAAGCATCCTCACCACAGGGTTAGTCATGGCTGCGGCTTAATTTTAGCCAGCTTGAACAGGGCTGCGGTGCTTGTGCCTCTGCCTGGAAGGTAGAAATATGGACATGGGTGTTAGTGTGTCCCAGCTCCTTTCTCCCACTTTTTGGCCTGGGTCAATCAAGGCCACTGGACCAGGGCAAGGTTTCCAGCCAGACTCAAAGCTGAGCCAGGGCTCCATTGTAAAGCCTGTGTTCCCTCATCTCTTCTTTAATATTTATGTCCAGACTGCAGAGGTTGGAAATACTTCCAACTGATAAAATAGTTCGACAAAACCAATCGATAAAACATTATAAAAAGCGGTGAAAGATGGAGGAGAGATCCATTGGCTGTAAAGCACCACTGCCACACACAGCCTCTCTAGACGAGAAGCGTGAATTGCTGGTGGTTTCCAAAATCCACCTGTTCCCATGGAGTGAGGAATAGGAGCAATTAACACCTCCAGCTGCTGGGATGGGGTGTATAGGGCTGTAATGGCATCAGTGGGGCATCCGGGCTCTCCTCTAAGAACCAAAACCATTGGCAAAACCTCTTGGTTGTTGGCCCAGAACGATGGCAGAGCCTGTGCATAGGCTCATGGTCTCCAAAATGTCCCCACGCGTGGGCTGGGGGCGGGGAGGGCAGCGCAGAGCTTGCTGGTGTGGTCTGAGGGTCGGTGCTGCTCGACACAAGGGAGAGGTGCCGGGGTGGCAGCAGGGAGCGCGGTGCCGAGGGGTGGGTGAGGGTGTCGCTGGTGCAGCTGGGTTGCCGTACCTGGGGATGGGCAGCAAAGCCAGCCTGATGCTGTATCAAGCGCTGAGAGCTGCAGATAACCCAGGTGATGTCTCATGGAATCACAAAGCCATTCCTCGGGATCTGGCTAACCTTTCCATCCATTTAAACCGGAGAAAGTGGCAAACAAAAACTTGAAGCCCCAAAGCAGGGAACGTCAGAGCGCTCTGCAGAGCCTGTGTTATCGCTGCAGTCACCCACATTATTTTTCCTTTGTTTAATTAAAGCCCAGGAAACATAAACTGTGACGGTTCTGCAAAGAGGAAGCGATACCACAGATCACTTCCTCAGCAAAGGCACTTATTACACGTTGGTTTTTTTTTTTTTAAGTTTGCAGCTGTAGGTGTGTAACCGATGGGCACCGGCTGCCCCTGCACCCTGCTCGCCCGGTGCCCTCGCCACTGCGCGCCTGGCCTTGGGGCAAAGGCGGGTGCGAGGTGCGTTGTGCTAAGGAACAGGCAGTGTGCTCTCGCCCAAAGTTTAAACCTCGTGATGCTATCTGCTCTTGGAGGATGGAGAGAATTTAATTCAGCAGCTCAAAGCCTGGCGCCATGCAAGCCAGATGGAGAGCTGTGTGCAAGGCGGTGGAGGGAGGGGGCTGAGGACACAGACTTGCAGGCCCTGGACTGGCAAGTGAAAAGGTACAACAAAAACACAAGCAAATACTGTGCTGTACCCGAGACGGGTGCTGGGAGCACCACAGTGAGGAACAGCTCGATTGTAGAGCCACCGCATCCTCAGTTGAGTTCCATGTGAGTTGTTCATCTCAGTAATTACTGATTTTGGAGCATAATTTCCACACGTCTCCCCATTGCTTCAACCCCTTTTGCTGCAACTGATTTACCCAGGGACCAAACCTTGTCCAGAAAACCAGCTGGACGTTGCGAAAGACTCAGGACAGTGAGAGTAACTGGGGCCGGGCTCTCCCACCCCACCAAGCACTGGGTTAAGGGGTTGGGTGTGGGGCAGCTGCTGCCCATGGGGGAAAGGCAGGGCTGGGAGGGGGCGGCCCCGTGCCCTCGCTGCCCCGCTCCCCCCGGGGCTGGGCCATGGGCTGTCAGGGGTGGAGGGAAGCTGCTTCTCTGTCTTCCTTTCTTCCCTTTGATAGGACAAATAAAAGTCCACCCTGGTTCCTCCCCATCTGGTGGGGCTGTGCAGCATTTTGTGTGGCCCTGGGAAAGGCGGAGCAGTGCAGCGGCCAGGGTTGCTTGGCCTTCTGACTGGCGCTGGTGTGAATGGCTCCCTTGCCTCTTGGTTTCAGGCCAGAGAAGTGTTAGTTTCATTAAAGTTGGCATGCTGCTTCCAGAAAGTTTCTTTTTTTGAGGAGCTTTTCTTTTCCAAAATAAAAAAGAAAGGAAAAGAGGAAGAGGCGGATGGGGTGAGCAGCGGTGTGCAGTGACCTTCACTATCATTACACAGGGACAAGTTTCACAAAACAGTATTTCAGAAAGACAGGGAAGGGGGAAACACAGAAACACACACCTAAAGTGGCACCTTTTAATTTGTCGTAAGCCCATGCGTGCACGCAGCGCGTTTGGTTGAAATCCCCATCAGCTGCTCCATTAGCTCCTGGCACCCATGGGCACGCCCTGAGCACAGCATCTCCCAGGGTCTTGCTCCGGGGTGCCCGGTGCCCAGGGTGCATCGTGCCGGGTGCCCTGTGCTGCTCAGACACCAGCAAAGAGCCTGGAGATAGCTGAACTGGAACCAGCCTTTTCCCCAGGAATCACTATAGCCTCTCGGCGGTGGGAGTGCCTCGCCTCCCTTAGGGTTCCCGCTGGATTAAAGCTCCCGGTGTTAGATATATGTATTTCTATTACCATTGCAGAGCTAACAGTGCTCGGCTCTACGGGAGCATTGTAAATATGAGCCTTTCCCTGTCACCTGCACTCGTCTTGATTTTAGAGCACTCAGTGGTACCTGGAGTATTTAACAGCGCTGCGGCTCTGACGAATGGTTACAGATGCGCATAAGATAGAAAGATTAGCAGCTCAGCTGTCTCATTAATATGTAAATGTACCCAGTTATGTGTGAGTGCTCTTAATGAAGTAACTCACACTTCTGCCTCTATATATCAAAGGTGATTGATGGAAAAAGCACTTTAGGTGCCTGCTGGAAAGCGTAAAAGTTGTTTTTGTCTACATCTTTCCTTTAAAAAAAATCCGTAGACCTAGGGCTGAGATTTCCTAAGGGAGAAAAAACAACCTAGTCTGAGTTTAATCTAAACTAATCCAAATTGTTGGCCACCCTCCTGCAGTACCTGTAAATTCTCAGATAGGAATAATCCATCAGGATCTTGTATAACAATCCACATGGTATCTTAAATAAACCTTCTCTTTGGCTGTAGCTTGCAGCTGACACCTACTGTAAATTATCTGATGATACTTTATATGAAGGGCTGTAGGCTGAAATGAATGTTATGGTGAAGGCAGGAGGCCCCAGCCCGGTGGAAGATGTTCCTGCACTGCTGCTTCCACCCAGCTACCATCGCGGCGCAGCCCTGTTCCCCAGCCTGCCAATCGGGCAAGTGTCGCCTTCTGCTGGGCTGCGTGGCTCAAGAAAATCCAATAAAAATCCCGAGGCACCAATGGATTTGTGCAATGCAAAAGGCTTCCCAGCTGGGGAAGAAATGCCGCCCAAGAGCTCAGACCTGCAGCACAGGGTGACGACGGCTGCACCCAGGGCGGGGGCTGTCACCCTTGGCGTGTGCCCCCTCCCCTGGCTGAGCACCCCTGTGCCTCCGGTGGGTGAAGCTGGCAGCTCCCGGGGCAGCGGGGCATGGGCGGCCCCTCCAGCCGGCGGCCCTGTGACGTGCCTTTTCCTGGTGGGGAGGACAGCCCTGGAAACACCCCCTGAGAACACCACCGTGAGTCACATCAGGCTTTCATCCTGCCCCTAAAAACCGCTGTCTACGTTTCAAAATCACTCTGCAAAATAAAGACCATTATGCTGAAACTTGTTGTGGGGTGGGGGGGAAGTTTTGCAGTGGTAGTAAAATTTGGCGCGATGCTGCAAGCTAAGCACTGCATAATGTCTGCTCCCCGGGACGGCGGGAGCTGTAAAGCGCTCAATTGCTGCGAGATCTCATACAGATAAAATGCACTACAGCACGTGGCTGTCAAAGGAGTTTAAAATATTCAAATCCTGTCATAGCTCTCCTTTGCTTCATCCTTCTTGCTCCCACAGGAATTTTGGGGGCTCAGAGCGCAGATCATTTTCACCTCCCCTCCAGGCTGCGGAGACTCGCAGCCTGTCCCCCCCTGGCAAAACCGGGCTGGGTGGGAGCCCTGTTCAGTAACCCTGGCCCAACAGCTCTGCCCATAACGTGTCTCGCGTTGCCGTCTCCTTGTCGCGGTGTCTCGTAGCTTGCTGAGGCTATAATTGCTTTGTCCAAAATTTTCCATGCCTCTAGCCAGTTTTTTTTAGTGTTGGTTTTAAATAGTCAGACCTTTTCTAAGAGCAGGGGCTGGAGCGGTGTGAAGTTTCCTCATTAAAAATATTTGCTGATGTTCTATCTGTAAGCAGAAACGTCGTCCTGGTCGGTGCGAGAGGGAAGGGGGAGTGACAAGACAGAAAGGCGGCCAGTCTTCATGCCGCCAGCAGCAACACAAACCACTGCCACACACCCACCGTACTCGGGGCTGGTTTCAGCTCCTGAGAGGAGGATTTGGGACGCAACTCCCCTTGTGTTGGCTTGCAGGAGAGCCCCGTGGCTGGTGCGAGGGCAGCAGGGTGACCTGCGGCTCCAGCCAGGGCAGCTCGGTGCTGGCGGGTGCCAGCCCCTGACCACCGTTTGGACATTTCTCCATAAATAAGCGCTATTGCTGGCTCTGAAGTTTTTTTCTACTGTCATCTTTACCGGCAATCATTCTCACAATGTTTTCCCCTAAATGCAGCAACCTGGACACGCACTCTGGCATTTTAAGTGTTTCTTTTTATTTTCTTCCAGTTCCTCTGATGCAGGAGAATCAGCTCCTTGTAAGCACTGGCATAGATAATGGTTTATTGTATTCTGGATGACAAATTGGTTTAAGATAATTATTAGGCTGATGTTTAAAGCTTTCAATGCAAATAAATGCAATTAAACGTGAAATAATACTTAATTCAAACAGAGAAATATCTTTGTCTGTGGCTAATGTTTCAGAAGAAAATGTTACATGAGAATCATTCAGTCCCTGTTACACCAGTGTCCAGCTAATGGGTGCCAAACTGGGACTGTAACGCTGCTGTTTTTCTCCCTTGATGTCTCGTGGGTTTTCCTGGTCATTCTCTTTTGCTCACTGTTTCTGTAGTAAAACACAGCTACTCCTGCAGTGCTCCCCAAGGCCAGGAATCCCATCCTCCCTAGGATGTGCTTTGCAGCATTAGGTGTGTGCTAATGCCCCCACTGTGGAAGGAGGGGTGTCCCTGGCCAGCCTGGAGGGGGGAATGCTGGCGGCGCGGCCACCACGTGAGAGGGGCCCCAGCACTGACCCAAAATGCTGAGGGGCTGAGAGACCCTTCTCCTGTTTCTCCATGACAGCAAAAAGAGTCGGTGGCTTCGGCGTCTTGTTCCAGACTTCCATCATCCTCCTGCTGTAAGTTCCCTGCACTGCCTTGTCTTCCCACCCTTCCATGAAAGGTAGGTATGAGAGCAAATCAATGGTCGTTTGGGTTGTGTTCCCTGTGAGCTAGTCCGTTCTTCAGCTGGAAGATGTTTAAGGGTTCACAAAGTGCAAAATAGTCAAAAAGCGTTGATGTCCCAGACAGACTGGGTTAAAAACACAGTGAAGGATACAACCCTCCTTTGAAAGACTGAGGAGATGAGACTGGTCCATCACCCCCTTGCACGATGAGCCAGCGTTTGTGACAGGTGTGAGACACCCAGAGTTCATTATTTATTCCTGCCCAAGATGATTCAGTTTCACATCTCCCATTTTTAAAGACGTCCCTCACTGTCAGGCTCTGGGCTCCCCTGGGCACGAGCACTCACCCTGCTCCTATCTAAGCCACCGCAGTCAGCAGCAGGAGGAGGTTCACTGGGTTGGGAGGGGATGGCCATGGCTGGTGGGCTTAGGCTGTCCCGGAAGAACGGCAGTCTGGGTTCTGACTTTTATGTCAAAATTATTTATAGATTTTTTTACCCAATGACTATTTGGTGGCTTTGAAACGGAAATAATTTCAGTGTAGACTAAACTTTAGGAACTTCAGGAAAGTTGATCACTCCTTTATTAAATGTTATTGTAGCTCACAGACCTTATATATATATATTTATATATATACACACAAATATGGATGTAGTATATTCATTTTGCTGTCATGTAACAGGTTACTCATGTATTAGTAATTACTAACAGCACAGATCTTAGATCCTTCTGGGTGGAGAGTGTCCAAAATTTCTGCAGTTTGATCCTGTCTTAAGGCTTCAAATACTTTGATCCCACATTACAAACACAGGTTTAAAGTTGTTCAAGAGACATCCAGTATTTCAAAGCCAGGTTTCTTAATTTGACACTGCTTTAAAACTTGGCTGCTAGGCAGAGCCGGCCTCTGTGTCCCTTGCTAAGGGCTGGAGTTGTGGGTGTGCATCGCAAAGTCCTAAAGCAACTTCATGCTGAATTCAGCTTGACTCTCTCATTTGCATTCAGCCCTTCACAGCCATATCTGGATCTTTTATGGTAGATTTTTTTTCTTTTTCAATTCTAAACCAATTTAAAGCCTTTTAATGGCAGTAAGTGTACACCTCATCTGCCATTTTCAAGCTGCAATTTATGTTGTCTCGCAGCAGCATTAATTCCAGCACCCAAGGCGGGAGAAGGGCTTACCGCCATCAGATTGATGAGCAGGAATTTTTTTTTTGCCGCCGTTTCCCACAGAGCCGCTCGCACATTGCCTGGAGGCAGCCTGAGCGCCAGCCGCCCTGCAAGGCACGGACCAGCCCCGGCCCCCGCCTCGCACCCACCCACAGCGGGGGAAAAGCCCTCCGCGTGGGGCGAGCAGCCCGGCACAGGGCTCCCGGCCCCTCGCCAAGGCTCCTCCGGTGCCTTGCTAGGAACAAATTTGTCAGATCGACCTCTAGGCACAAACCCCATGATTTTTGAACTGTGGTTCAGCTTGAGCGCAATCTTGTTCTGGGGACCCTAAAGATAACATATAGCACTGAGTAAAGTAAAAGAAACAAACCCATGCATATTTTCCTTCCTATGGGAGACCATTGCTGGTTTTTGTGCTACAAATCACTCTGGGTTTGAGGAAGGCTTTTTGGCAGTCCTGGTGAGTCCTGCTTGCTCCAAACCATGTGGGACAGCAAAGTTGTCACTGTAGGAGGGACATTGGCTGACTATAAACTCTCCATATTTTCCAAAACCAGTGAAAAATTGTCGAGGAAGAATGTACACTGGCAATGGTCTTTGATCTATTTTTCAAGGACAGAAATGAAACCCTATGTCTCTTGATACGGACATAAACCATCAGGAAACTTGTACCTGTCAGAAGAGGTACAGTGCAGGATATTTTCCTGTTCCGCTCTCTTCGTCCCTGGCCTTGTACGCAGGACAAATGCTTCTCATCAGCTTCTGGGAGACTCCAGGGGAAGGCAAAAAAAAGACTAGGAAAAAGGCAGATAAAACTGGAAGCAGCAGGATGTGATGGATATATTTGCATATCATTTTGCATTTGTGAGAACAATCATAACCCACTTATAGGATGACATCAAGGTCTACCCTGTCAGCAAATCAGTTTTAAGACTCTTCATTTTTTTTTCCAAAATAAGTTCTCTGCAGTTATTTTCCTTTATAATCTAGGCCCATCCAATCTACTTACTGGGATTTGTGGACTAAAATTTGGCATAGCTTTGTTTTATCTGTCATGCCAAAAGCCAGATAAATAAACATAGCCTTATTAAGTGGGACTGGAAACTGCAGGGTTAAGGGATAATGATGAGGAATGTGCCTGATCCGGGGATGCAGGCAGTGGTCAGACACAGGCAGCTTCGCGGGGTGGGTCCAGTCTTCAATCACCCAGCTTAACTGCACGGATTGCCAGAGAGCCCCCGCCGCTGGGAGAAACCGGTCCCTGACCCCTTCTCTTGTAACATTTCCGTGTCTAATTCAAGCTCCAAAAATCTTCTATATTTGAGAAAATGTATTTTCCTTTTATATGGGAAGGAAAATGATACAAGCAGAGCTCAGTAATTTTCAGAATATATTGGGAAGAAAAGGCATTTATTTGGTCAGGTACCAGCTAAACTCTGCAGAAAAGCCATTGATAATGCAGAAAAGGCACTCGATACATGCAGAAACATTCAATAAATGTGTCATGTTTGGGGAAAACAAGTTTCGACTGCAGTCGTACCATGGGGTGGAGAGTCCCAGGGTGACCCCGCATGTGCAGCACAGCACGGGCCACCACTGCACGCTCCGCACCAGCGGGTCCAGGGGACTGGTCACCGGTACTGGCCCCGCAGGGCTCTGAACTGGTCGTACCGATTTTCAGTGGCGCTTGGGTCGTCACGGTTGGGCGGCGATGAAAGCAAGCTGCTGCTGTGCCAGGATTTGAAAACCAGCGGGGAATGGCTCAGCTTGACACCAGTCCTAGACAAACATGTAACAGTGCGTGCAAGAGTATGACTAATGAAGGATGGAGAGTTATTCCATCACTGTAGGATTACAGAAAAGAAATTGATATCTTTTTAATGAGATTGCAAATTAAACTGCTAAAGGTGATAATGTTGTTGTAATTTACAGAGATATTTGATTCTTCAAAGGTATTGATTAAGGAATTAGAATTATATAAAATATAATATAAATATATAGTACATACTGAGTGTACTATATATAAAATATAGTACATACTGAGTGGATTTCAAGCCAGTGGTTTACAAGCCTCACAACACAGCTGCAAACAGGGGAGCAAGTGAGCTTGTGTCCGCCCAGTTGTGGTGGGGCTGAGGTCTTGCTCTTTCACGATTTAACATGTCTGTCAGTGGTTTTGGGGAGAAAACGGAACATTCTCAGATGACATTAAACCAGAAGAAAGGTGAAGACTGAGGTAGTAAGTCACTGAGGCTGAGCATTCGGGGTTTGTAGCTTGGCACAAATAAACAGTGTTTGTTTTTTAATAAGGTCAAACATCAAGCCCTGCATCCTGGAAGCCAGGAGCCAGGCTGTGTTTGCAGGGCAGGGATTTCTGCCCAGACAAGCAGGGAGCCAGGAAACGACTGAGAGATTATGGTGAATTAAAGCTCCTCATCCAGCACTGTAGCCTAAGGGTACAGAAATAATTTTGGCGGGATAAAGAGGGTAATTGCAGCACTGGTAAGGAGACGCTGTTGCTTCTGTGTTGGATGACACGTGAATGTTTCTGAAACGTGTGTCCACTTCTGGTCTCTTAAGAAAACCACTGCTGCTGCAGAAGGCCCCGAGAGGAGGTGGGAGAACATTTTGCGTTGCGGTTTCTGCTTGGCAGAGAGGTAAGGAGCTGTGCAGCCACCGTCGTGCCTGGCTGACCACGGGGCTGGCTGAGTGGTGTGCGAGGTGTTTGGCACAGCGGACGTCCTGGGCCTCGCTCGGCGCACCCGACCGTGACGGGGCTCCTTGTGTTGAAACCCCAGTGCCTTCCAGAGGCGCTCTGAAGAGGTGTACAGAAATGCAGCTTTGGTAAATGCTGACAGAGGTAGAAGAAGATCCTGTCGCAGATAGCTGAAGGTGGGCAAATGCAGAGCAAAGAGGGGTGCACTGGCGAGCGCAGGCAGGCACCACACAGCCAGCCGAGCACCGGTGGGGGCGATTCACTGCCAGAGGGCTCAGAGGGAGGAGTGACCAGGCTGGGGTGCATTACAGGAGCTGATTACAGGGGTCCTTTCTGACTTTGTAATCTATGAACTACGCTGCATGTTTCAAATAATCCCCGGCGCTGGTGGATTAAGTGTGTGACAGCTCAGCCCAGATGAGCTTTGTCTCTCTAAAGCCCTGTGTTGGAGCGAGTTGCTCACTCCCACTTCCTCGTGGTGGCTTTGTGTGCTCTGGACACACTGATGAGTACAGGGGCAGGGGAAAGCTGAGGGATCGAGGCGGTATGTTTTGCCTTTTCCCTTTACCGCTGCCTTTTGCTCCTCCATGGTTGCTTGGTGAGAGCCAGCTGCAGCTTTCAAGCATTAGAAATATTTAAAAATCATCCCCTTTGCTCAGGGGAAAAGTGGCATAGCAAACAATTGCCACGTTCCCTAAGAGATCAATAACACCCTGCAGGAAGCTAAATCGTCCTTTATTAATCTGATGAATTAGCCTGATACAGGGAGGAAGAGATCAACAGCATGGAAAATAAATGCATGCCCTGAAGCAAAGCTTGTCAGCTATGGAAATAGAAGTGTCTTTCCTTTTATCCATAACAAATAATCTTGAAAGTTAGGCTAGGAGACCAAAGTGACTTCTGAGGTTTATCAGTGCTACGTGGATAGAGAAACTCGCTTCTCTCTTTGAAAAGCAATTACACAATCACGCAGAGACAAGCAGTTTCCCTGCTGTGCTGCTGGATTAGCAAGCTTGAATATCTTCCTCCTTATACTTTAAGAGGGCCTGATTCAGCAAAGTACTTATGTACATGTTTCAGCATCAGAGTCATTCAAGGGAGCTCAGCTTTAGCCTTGCAGAATCAGGATCCTGGAAAAAGGTGAAATGAAATGGCATCAGATTTCCATCTGGTATAGAAAAGAGTAAAAATTAGTTTTCATAATAAAGAACAAAAAGCAGCACCTCTGAGCTGCTACACTGGAGAGGCAGCCCTGGCCCTGAGCTTTTCCCCTGCCTTCATGGGAACAAGCTGCACACCACCAAGAACTGTTATGGCTTTCTCTCTGAAAATGGCATGATTAAGCCATTCCTTATAAAATGTGGTCATTTTTTTGACAGTGTCTACACTACCTTCAGTTGCATTGATTTGACCAAATCGGGGCTGGCTATTTTGGGATTTTCAAAGGAAAACATTCAGTTTGGCAGTGTGGAGACACTTCTGCTGTGACTCATGCCCCAGTTTTCTTTTTCTTTCGGGAGCACGGCACAGCATCACCCGACCATGCTCTGCCTGGGCCGGAGCAGCCCAAACCCAGCAGCTCTGCAGCAAGGAGCTGGGGCAGGTTCTTGTGGCTGAAGGAGAGTTTTGCTTCCTGCAGTTGCATCGGCTCTGCAGTGCTTGCAGGAGCTTTTGCACACCTGTTCATCTCCTAGTAAAATAAGCATGAACTCTCATGCCAGAGCCAGGACGACTGAGATGTCAACTCTCACATTATTTAGTGTTTTCATAAGAATAAGAATTTCAGTTTTTATTTAAAAAGTCAAAGTTTCTAGCTTAAACTGTCAGAAAATTCTTGAAAAACTTTTAAGTCAGATTTAGGATTTGAGGGCATGTCGGAGTTTGAAAATGGTTGGACATGGCAACCTGTATTGATAGATACGGCTTTAAAACTGCCATTGTGGGGGATTTTTGAAGGCATGCTAAAGTCGCTCTGGAAGATCTTCAGGCAGACAGAAGCGCATGGATCTTGGTGTATTTTCCTAAGAGATTTTAAGGGCTACATTTTCCCCACTGAACTCCAGAGCCTGAGTCAGACTGAAATATTGGGGTCTCTAATTCAGCCTTTCCAACTTACTTTGATTTTTTATTTGATAGAAGATACAAATACACAAACAGTCCCTTACAATCATTTGGTCTGTGCAAGCCACAAGGTATTATCAAAAAGAAAGAGGGGAATTCCGCAGGTGCAAAATCCAGTTCAAATGATGAACTATCTCCAGTGTCTACGCTTTGCTCATTTCCCATCCCTATGGGCAAATATGATTTTTTTGAACCTTTAATCTACAGCACCGAATAAAGTTATGTAAATCTGGTGCAATGAGGAAGGCTTTTGAGCTGTGATAGGTATATCATGGTCCTCTCCCATTCTGTGAAATTACTTTACAGCCAGGCCATAATCGCGATGACAGACATGCTTGATTGAGTTTTGTCTCCCTGTTAATCTATGGAGTCATTTGCAGGTGAAAATGAAGAGCTGTGTGTATCTGTGAAACTGGGGATGCACTGAAAAATTACCCTTTTAATACTGAGCGTGGAGATTCCCCTGTGTTATTATAGGAGTGCGTTTTAGGATTAGAGTCTTTGGAAGCTTCTCATTATAACTGTGATTTATTTTTTAGTGGTTTTTCCCCATAAAGTAATATTAGAGATTAAGGTGCATATATTTCAGGTGATAGTGAAAAACTGAAGATTAAGGCAAGGTACCGAGAATATGAGTGCATGAGAGATGGTAAAGATGACTCATTTCTCTAATGCACGGGGTGAAAGCTTAACTGACAGGGTGAACAGATGAGAGGCAGAACACAAGTGGTGTTTTTATTGTCAGATCCTGAAAAATGTTGTTTCAGACTCTCAGGGGAATTCTGCCTGGGCTTTTCCATTGTCAGTGCAATTTGTTGTACGTAAAAGAAACCGATGACTAGGGGACGGGTGGCCTTTCACAGCGGGACGAGGAGGAGAGCAACACTTTCCAGGCAGGTTCTGACGCACAGTAGTATGTACCAAAGGAGCCAGGAAGGCTGACTGTGTGCTTTGCTGGTGAGGATGAGCCAAGGAGAAGTATGACAAAGTGGGGAAAGGTTATCTTGAGTCTACAGTAGTGGAAGGGCTTGGTGGGACTCACCAGGTCCCGGAGCGGCGTGTGAGGTTAAATCCACCCCTTGCAGCACTGGAAGGGCTTTTCTGCCCTCGGTTTTGCACAATGGGATGTCTGCACACTGCTGCCGGAGCCTTGTGTGGCTGCAGTCATCCTGTGCAGCCCTGGAGGGTTCACGTTGCCTCTGCAAAATGGAGATAACAGCCCTTCTTATCTACAAGGCTCCTCTCAGATATCAAAATGATTAAGCACATGCATTTGTAAAATGTGCCCCAGCACCTCTTATTATTGATGACAACAATGACTGGGAGCAATGAGTCAAAGTGAAAAATCAAAATACAAGGTGAGGCAGTGGTGAGATAGAACCTCCCCAGTCACCAGGCCCTCTGCCGTGGTTCTTGCTACTGGGGCTGTTTCCCACACTGAAGGAGGGATCCTGCCAACAACCAGGTAGCCCGGGCTGCAGATGGGGCAAAGGGGTTGTGGGTGCTCCTTGGCTAATTGCGACCATATGAGTTGGCCCCCTCACCTGAGAAGGGGTGTCCCCCCACCACGGTGTGCAGTACGGAGCAGTGCCAGAAGCAGATGTCGGGAGGTCGAGGCGGGAAGGGGGTTGCTGGAGGTGGCTCTGCACTCCTTGGGCGGACCCAGTCTGATTTTCCCCTCTCACTTAGAGAAAGAAGAGGAAGAGAAGACAAAGTGAAACAAAGAGCACCTTGACATATTGACTCATTTTTATGCCCAAAGTCCATGTCCTCGGGCTCCCCGCTAGCTCCCCTCATCTGCACCCAATTACACGCCCAGCGAGATGGTGACTAGTGGACAACCCAATCGTATTTCTGTGAAAATCAATGACAAGCCTTCCCTGGTGCAGGACCAAGCTTCTGTGAGGAAAATGCTTCTTGTGAACTAGCAAAGTTGGTGGGAGAAAAAAAATCTTCTTAAAAATCCTTTGCGGTGATCAGCTTTTAAATTTAGCCATCCAGAGACTTTTGATCCAATCTAAGTGGAAAATTGTAACCTTTGCTGAAGAGCGTGATTCTGTTCAGTGGGAGGTGGCAGGGTGCTCCGGATCTCGTGGGCTTGAACCCAGAGGGATGTTTCTTATTAGATCTCATGTTGACTAAGTTCTCCTCTCTCATTTAGAGAGGGTAGTGTTACTGTAAGGGAGGATATTCAGATGATAGTTGCCTTGGGCCCTTCAGAAAAATTGCCACATTTTACATTAAGGGCAACCTTCCTTACATAGTACATCGTTGCAATTAATTGTCTTGACACATGATTAGTACCTGGGGGCAAGGACAGATCGTTCTGTTGATTGGGCAGGGATGCGTTATTAATTGTATAAACTGGCTCATAGTCAAAGGACACAAACCAGCGGCTGCATTTATTGTCACTGTGGAACTGGTATTTGAAAGAGCGCAGGAGATTTGTGGCAGGGCAATGCTTCTTTGCCATCACAATATTATTAAGGTTCTCTCACTGCAACTTGTAAGAAATTAGTCTTTAAACCTGATCGCCCCGCAACACCAGGCCACTTGGTATTTCTGGTACTGTGCTGCACCCTCCCATTTGCTCCTGTTTATTTTCCGTCTTTGCACAGACACGGCATCTGGCCGATGGTACGGCACAGGTAGCTTCTCCCTGGCTAGCAGGGAGCAGTTAGGAGTTTTGTACTTAAAAAATGAACTGGCTGATCTTGACTCATTCTGAAATGACGTGATGTCCCGTTTAGAGATTTAGTTCCATTTTCTGCCAAGAAGTCATTCTGAGAGGAAGTTAGTTCATGAAGGAAGTTACAAGATTTAGCAGAAATAAAAAAAGCAAAAATAATAATAATGATCATATTGTGTCATTTATTCTCTCTGCATCCCATGTAGTTGAAGGAATTTTATAGCTATTGTTGCACTGTGCAGGATCTCTTCTTAGTATTAATTACCAGACAATTTAATACAATTCAAGCCTTACGTCCTTCACTGAAATGAATCCTGAAGTATTTCACTGCTGATTACAGGCTGTACATACCAATGAGGATGCTTTGGAGAGCATACCTGGGCATACAGGAGGCAGCCACAGATGGGGAGGAACGATGGCACCTCAGAGGTGATCACGGCACCCATGGGGTCCTGAATTTGTACAGGGGAAGCTGCCAGGTGGAGGTCAAAGAAAAGTCAAAAGTCCCAGGGTGGGAGGAATATGTGAGTTGTGATACATCATGAAGGTGGGGCCAAATATTAAGTTTTTTTTCAGGCAGATGCTGTTAGTTGTGCTGCACAGCACCTGCAGCATCTCTGCTAACCAGGAGGCATTTCCATGCCCTGCATTTTGTAAATGTTCATTCTCTTTTTGCTTCCAGGCTGTGCAGGCTCTGATGGGAGCAGCTGACGCTTGCATGCTTTCAGTTACGTCTTGCGTGAGCAGCTCACATGCTCATTTCTAAACCTGTCTGACATCTCTTCAGCTGGTGGTGGTGGCGGGTCTCCGGCAGTGCCCACGGTGGGGAGGACACTCCTGCCCTCGCTGCCGGGCACACAGCCTCGGGACGCTCGTCCTGCCCCCAGCGCTGCGCCAGGCCGGCCAGCCGCCTAATGAACTGGCTGCCTGCGTGCAGCTTCACGCTGTGCTGCCAAAATTTCTCATGCTGACAGCATCACCCTCCGCTCTCATTGCATTAGAACTAGAAATTGTACATACCAACTTTTTAAAGTGACACCTAAAGGGAAATGCATGTTATGTTACACACCGTTATTAAGTGCCTCAGGCTCCAGCAATCTTTTTTCCTGCCGGCATTGATTCATTAAGCAGCATATGGAAGTATAATAGTGGCTGATACTAGGTTATATCCCCCTTGCTAACCAGACTCTAATTTTTCTTCTTCATTTTTATCTCCAGTGTTTTGCATTGTTGTAATGAAGAACAAATTGTACAGGAGAAAAAGCACCTACTGAATTTTAGCTTTTTGGCTCGTGCATTTCTACAAGGCCCGTGTGTTTCACTGATGGGACTTTTATATATTTAAAATTCAAAAAGAAAGACTTCTCAACCTAAAAATTATCTTGATTTACTTGGGATGTCAAATTGAGAATAAACTTCTCAAGTGTAAGCATGTTCAAGAGTAGCAGGCCATTGTATCTGATAAGGTACGGAGACATCCAGGGCCCTAGAAAGCTTACGTAGAAGACTAAGCAGGAAAAATAGGAAGATAAGCCAGATATAGAAAGAAAATGGCCAAAAAAAAGGCATCATAAGAAATATAGAACAATATACTCCCTCCCCACTGAAGAAAAACCCTGTTTCAAATGACAAGAGCAACCCAGTTTTGGTTTAGCTGAAAGCAAGGCTTGGTGCATTCAGAGATGGTCCTGTGCTGTCTTCTGCAGAACGTGATAAAAGGTTGTGGCACCCTGGTTTTCACAGGGCCTAAGCTCTGCACCCCCCCATTGTGTGGATGTGCAACACTTTGTTTTTTCAGTTAATCATCTTTGCATTTGTGTCAAACCTCATAACAGAATTCAAAATAAACTAACGTAAACCACACCATGTAAAAAGCAAGGTGTGGGAGCTGCTTCCTGGCGACCACTCAGAGCACGCGATGGGGAATGGACAGGCAATCACAGTGCACAGCCAAAATGCTGCCTGGCCCTGTAGTCGGGTGGGTTTTTACATCTTGCTGAATCGCGTTCTCAGCCAGTTGTGCAGAATTCGCTTGGTTTCTGGTTTCTGCTCTCCGTTTCACCTGTGGTGATGGTGCAAGGGGAGAAGTGACCAAAAAGCTCACCCTACCAGAAGCCCCAGCATGTCTCACCCCTGTACAGCTCCCACAGCATGAACAGTATCACTAAAGCCTTTTTTTTTTTTTTTAAAAAGCCAGGGCTTGGGAAGCTCTGCATAGGTCGCATGTTGCTGGACTCCATTTGCAGGCTATTGCTCCGGTTGCTCAAGGTGCTGCAGGCATGTGGTGCGGCCCCGGGGGCTCTTGGTGCCCCGTGCAAAGGGCAGCTGGCTGCCAGCGATGGCCCCTCTGCTCTCGGGGCTTGCAGGAGGGCTGCCTGCATGCAACCATCCTTGTGCCTTGTGCAGGTGGGTGCCAAAGGGGTCAGAGCTACAGGACAGCCCTTGACGCCTCAGCCACCCACGGTGGGGTAGGGGGCTCAAAGGCGCAGGACTCGGTGGGGAGGGAGGACAGAAACCGTGGAGAGAAGGAGGAGGATGGTGTTTCCCTGCCCACGCTGACTATGATCTTTCTCTCGGCAGAAGACGTGTTTCTACAGCCATTGCAGATGACTTCTTCCTTCAGCTGAAGCCCCACATCAGACCCCGCGGTGCCTCTTGATGCAATGGTGAGCAGCTTGGCTTGCACAGCTCATAGCAGAGCTTCACGAGTGAAACCCAGCAGCCCCAGTGCTGCCGCTGGTGCGGGGGAACCCGAGCTCGCTGTGGATTCACCCCATAACACTTCTTTCCCCGTCCTGTCAGAAATGAGCCCCCTGCCCTGCTTCTACTCACATCCTGAATTTTAAAGCATCCCCAAGTACTAATGATTTCAGAGCTGCTGCTGAAAAAAACCCTGAGAAGATTAAAACTGCAATAACAGTGATATATACTCATCTGTAATAAAAGTCAAGTGCCCTGTTAACCAAATACTTCATTTCTTAATTCAATTTAAACCCTGCTATGACAAATTTGCTCTTTTGAAGTGGACAAAAAATATTTTCAAATGATGATGCATATTTTAAATTCATTTTTAAACGATTATCTTAAGATACACTAATGACAAAGAAAAGACTTGTGTGGGTGCTCGGGGCAAGACTAGGGCAGACACATTCTTCAATGTGAATTTATTACTGTTTTCACCTATTATGTTATCACCCGTCATGTATATTATTAACAGTTAATTTGCGTATTAATATTTATTATTGCTTTGGCCCTCAGAAAGATTCCAGGGCTCTGGAGATCAAAGGGAGCACTGACAAACTCCTCACGCTCCAGCTGCAACTTGGACGCGCTCAGCCAGCAGCAGCGCAGCGCCTTGCTGCGTGATCGTATCGCTCCACGTAGGCAGAGGTGAGCTTTGCGTGTGAATTTAAAACACCACTGAAATCAAAATGGAAAGACAGCTCTGAGGACTGGCGGGTTTCCCCATGTCAGAATTTCCTGCGGTGTCTCTGGTGCTCTGAGTGTGGATGACCTCTTCTTTTATTAATTTTTGTTGTAGGCAGTAATTTGTGAATAATTTTCGAGGTAAAACAAAGGTTGAACTTTTGAAGCAAATGTACACGACTTGACCTTTATATCTCTTAGTCACTGTCAGGCTTCGCTGAGTGCTCTGCACCTTGACATTCAGTAAAGCAATAAAGAAATGAAATGTACTAATGTAACCTTTATAAAAATAGTTAAAATGATAGTTTAATTTTTAATCTCCCACTATGGTGTTAAAATAAGCTCAATAAACTTTGGCAGTAAATTACATTCAGAAGGAACTCAATTTAAATAATATTATGGTTACGATAGTCAGCAAATTATGTCCTGAACTGCTGCTTCAAGAAAAAAACCACCCCTGTTTAGCGTGGGGCTGTTGACCTTTCCAATTTTTGGATAATAATTGGGCCGCTGTTCAATTTTTGGTAGTTGATCTGGAACCTTAGGTCCTTTCTTCTCGCACATCCTGCCCAGGCAATCAGGAGGATGCTGTAGATGAACATTTCTCAGCAGCCAGAGCAGATGAGTCTTATGTATTTGAGCTGCAAGCATCGTGTTAAATTTCATCTTCATAAAAGACCTGCACAAAAAAAGGACCAAAAGACTATTTGAGGGGAAGATGAAGAAATGAAACAAAAGAATGGTTTAAACAAGATTGTAAAGTTGTTTGATAGCAAAAATAATTTCTTTGACTTCATATGAAATGACATGGTTTGCTGGGTGATCATTACAGATCAGGCTGTAAAATCAGGCTGAGCTTGTGACTCTGGAGTACCTGTTGCAAACTGAAAATGCCATAGTCTCGCATGTACAAATGCACGCTGGAAATGAGTGCTGTGTGATGATTGAAATCTGTATATGAGATACAAGTTATTTAGAAATACAAGACTACATGTTGCATCTTACATGGAGGGATCTTAAACTATTTCACGAACACGTATTTCTCGCAATTGTTTTACCCAAAGTGCATTCCTTCGGTAGTTCGTGGTGATGCAGCAGTCTTCATCCATTGACCTGGATGCAATTTTGGTCTCTGTTTTGTCTAACTGGACAAAACATACTGGGGAAGGTGAGGGACACGTGCCCAGCATTGGCTTGGTTGGTTGTTTTAATCCATGAGAGGCATCGATGTTCTACTTGTTCTCTTGCAAAATTAAATCCTTCTCCCATAGAGCCAGCCTTTAATTGCTTGTAGTGCTTAGATAGAGCTTGGACAGGGACCATAAAAGTACTTTGATAAATAGGTAGGACTAGAGAAAACAATGGTGCCTCAGCTCTGCTCACCCTCTCCTGCATCTGTGCCTGCCCAGCCTGATGGCACTATATCACGGTGGAAAGGGACACATTGCCTGTCGCGGGGGAAGTGCCAGGGAAGCTAAATACAGTGAGAAAATACAGTAATGCCACCATCTCAGCCAGACCAGGAGCTATTACTGGAGGACTGACTTTATTTCTTACAGCTGTCTGGAGGTTTCTGTTTCTCTGAAGCTGAGGAGAGCACAGTGAAGGTGTGGGAGGTAATGTTCAGTGAGGGGAAGAGAGACAGAGGAAAAGCAGAGTTTGTACTAACAGGGAAAATGAGCTGAAGGGAAGGAAACAAATCTTACCTCTGGGCGGTAAAAAGGTGGATGCACATTGTATACTAGTGGGTGCTATTTTCTGGAGGAATGGTGATATCTGCTAGCAGGTGATCTGGACTGCAGTACTAAAGGCTCATTACGTTGCTCCCCATGCCGCTCTAGGCTTAGGTAATTTCACATTTTCTCTATAAAGAAATCATCTTCTGAATGAGTTTTACTGTATAATTTTCAGTGAATGTAATTTAAAAAGGCTTCAGTAAAACAGCTCTTTACCCGTTGAAGGAAACTGAGAAGTAAGAGGTCAAAAATTAGTGATCTAGTTTCATGTTATTAGATTTCCCCTGACCAAGGCAGCAGTGAATATACTGCATTAATAGAGCACCAACTGTGTAGAACAAATGGATTATGATTTTTTTTTTATGATGGTACTATAAATACTTTGTCCTTACATACCTTTGCCATTGGAAGTAAGGAATGACATTTAAACACATGTAAAGAAAGCACATAATCTTATCTCCATAAAAGTTACTTTCACCTTTTTGTGACTAATTAGGAACACGGGGACTTTTTTAAGCATCAGTCCTTTCTTCTTGAAGATTAAGGCAGATGAGTGTGTTACAAATGCTGAACTGGAAGGGGTTTCATGCCTATCATTATATTGTTACTACTTTGACCTTAGTCAAATGAGGAGCATTTATACACTCTTACAAAAGAAAGACATGACTTGTTCAAGGGGGCACAACCGATAAGAAAGGAGTGGGTTAAAAATGTGATACTCCATGAAATTATCTGACCTCAAATGCCTGGAAGTTAAGAGGAACATTTCCAATGGTTTGTAATCTGGACATGGTTCAGTCAAGGGAAAAGCACACGTTTTGTTGGTTTTCTTTTCTTTCTTGGTGACTGTCCCCTTTTTCTGTTAAATGAAACACGCTATCTAGAATTATCTCATTTCTTGTACTTTTATTTGCTTTTCCTTTTTTCACTCAGTAATTTCTCAGTTGTTTTTCAGTTGAAGTATATACATGCTATCATAGAGTAAAGAAGTTATGTTTACATCTCTGAAATTTTTGTAAAAACTGAGGAAACTTTGGAAAAGTTATGAAAAAAAATTATGATGCCCTAAAATCTGCCAGGATTATTCTACTGTCTGTTAGAACTGATAGGTGAAAATCTTGCAGGAAGAACAGTAAAGAAGGAGTTTCAACAACACAAAAAGGCAAGTATTTTATGAAATATTTATGTGAAAACTAATTAAATGAAAATAAAATCAGAATTGTATTTCGCTTTAAAATTTGCACTACAATACCTTGGCAGGGGAAAACCCCCTCATATTTGATGAAGAGCTCTCTGAGGTAGGAAAAAATTTCAGGCAGGAGATTTCTGCCTGTTTCAGTTGTCAAACAAGAGCGGGAAACTGAAGTCAAACACCTACATTTAGCAGCGAAAGAATAATGTGCTTGCTACCATCCGAGCGGCCAAGGGCTGGCACCGTTTCCTCACCGGGCACCAGTGTGGTCCCTGACTGTCCCGTTGCCACTGCATTGCTCCTGCCCAGCGGGCTGGGGTCCCTCCAGTGGGCTGGGGTCTCTCTGGAGGGCGGGGGTCTCTCCGGAGGGCTGGGGTCTCTCTGGCGGGCAGGTCGCTGCAACCTGGCGTCTGAAAATGTTCCTGAGCGCGTTCCTTTGTAAGCAAAGCCCTAATGTGTTTTTTGGACAGCCCTGAGCGTGCTTATGAATAGTTCATAGTGAAAGCTTCCACGGAGAATATAAAAAGCAATTAAATCTTAATGGCCTGATGTTTACATTTTTTGAACTACAGGTTGGAAAGCCTGAGTGCAAATTTTTCAGACACAGCTAACATTTTTGCTGTAAGGGGATTTGTGATAAGCACTGGGTAAAAAATGTATCTAACTGATGCAGTCTCTCATTTTTTCGTACGCATTTTCCTTGTACCAGTAGAAGTGAGGGTATTCAATTATATTTTAGAGGACAGTTCCCTCAGAAAAAGGACTGTTGGTACCTGTGGATATGAGGTCCCAGGGAGTGGGGAGTCTGACCTCACCCAGGCAAGGAGCTCAGGATGAGGATGCTGTCCCCAAACACTATCAGGGTGCTTAGATACCATCCGCATGGGAACCATGATGATTACATGCAAATGAAACAAGACTCAGGTGTGAGGTACTTTATAGTTGTTTTTTAGGAGCCAGTCCCACAGGGGCAGCAGCCTCCTGGGGGCTCTTTACCCTGGCTGGGACTTGGGACCCACCTCACGCAGACCTGCTAGGAGCCTTTCATGAATATGTTATGCCAAGTCAAGCAGCAAGTTTCATCTCCAAGTAAAACTCCCCCTTTGACACTAGGGAGGATGACATCTTTGGTGCCTCAAGCTTTTTCCTCCTCCCCACCTTGCCATCGCCACCTCAACTTGGGTGTGACCCATGGGCCAGGAGACCCATAAAGGGGGGCAAAGGCAAAGGCAAAGACTTTCCTTTCAGCCTTGCAGACTTTATGTCTTGGTGCCCGAGGCAATTTTTATTTACTTTAAAATAGAGTAAGACCACATGCAGTCTTCCTCACCTTGTCCTTCTGGCTCACCTTGACCCTGACATGGGGGCTTCAGCCATGCTTGGGACACGGCTTCCCAACCAACGGGGCTGCCAAAGCATGCCAGCCAAGGGGGAAACAGTTCTCTGCAGGCACTTGCATGAGAGTGCTGGCTCTCAGAGGGTACCCACACCTTCAATCTGGTGTGGATTGAAAGCAGTGACCTAGAGTTATGTGGATCCTCTGCATCACCCAGCCTTCACCTGCTTAGCTTCTAACCTTTAAAAAACCCACATCTGCCTTAGGGAATGGCCTTAAATGCACAGAGCTGTGACAGTGATATGAGGAGTAAGAGTCTCTCTTGGCATATAAATGTTGTTGTCTTGGCCAGCTCAATTTCATTTGCTCTTTTCTCTCACTGTATTTGATTTAGTCTGCAATCAATAGTGAAATGAAAAGGACGTGGGTTTACTCCACCCACAGACTTTCACTGTGCTGCTTGGAGATGCCAGATCTTCAGGGTTCTGCTAATCTGTGCTACGCGCCATGCAGTGCGGGACGGGTCTAACCAGAAGTCGAATGCTGGGTAGTCCTTGCTTAAAGATTGCTGTTCTCCAAAAACACATGCTTCCTGTTGTCTGCCGAGAGGTTTCACCTGCTCTCGCTCTCGCTACAAGCAGGACAGCTCTGCTATTGCTTTCAGTCAGAACAGAATTAGAATGACTTATCTTCTTACTATCAGTGTAGCTTATGATCTGATGGTACAGCCTGGCATCAAGTCCAATACAAGTTTTCTTTCCTGGGCTGAAGTAAAGTAACTATTGCAGTCTTTCATCAGTAGGAAAAGATAAAGCTTAATGAGGGCATTTTTCAGGATCTGTCAGAAAAAAAAAAAAAATTGAATATGCACAGGTATTTTAAAATACATAAACACCACATATATGTGTGTGTGCGTGTGTATACACAAACACATCTTCAGTTCTGGGTTTTTTTTAGGACAGAAATGTGATTTTTCTTGTTGCCGAAGTCTGTGATGTAGGCCAGAAAAGCAATCTGTGCCCAAAATGCTAAGGCAAAACTTTCAAAGAACAATTAGTATAACAAGAATATGTTCTTTTTTCCTTATTGAGATCCTGTCTGTTTTGCTGACAGCCTGGTTTGTGATATGAGCATGCAGTGAAGTCCACTGCCAGTGTGCTCTCTACACAAAATACTCAGAGTGGAAGTATGTGTGTGTGTATTTCTCTGTACTGAGACCAGTGTAACATCACCACAATAGATTTTGAGCAATTTATGAAGTGAAAAATCTCTCCTTAGTGCAAAGAGAGAATACATGCAGGGCTGTACTGAACTATTTGCTCTAACATCTAGTTTAAACCTAATTAATAAACCACCTAAACCCTAAAAATTTAAAAGCAAAAATCTATCCGGATATTTTCCCTTTGTGCTGTTATAGGTAGACTTATGATTGGAATCTCAAAATATTAGAAACTCAAGCTGGAAACAGGAATGTGCACACAGTGCATTTTTATTTTGCCATGAGCAATGTTTGCTTTCGGGTGAAGCAGTCTGCGCATCACCACAAATTGATAGTATAGGATGATGAGGTGAGCGCAGTCATAAAAGAAACCTGGATTATACAATAAACTGGTTCCACTGGGATCAAATGGTGCACACTGAATTCTGTATTTATGAAACTTCAGCACAGTATCGTTCCTCTCACCCTACAGTTGTGTACTGGGAAGGATAGACCAGAGGTTTGCAACAGGAAAGCAATTGAGTATGCGCTTCCAGGGCAGCGGAGACCCCTGTGCTCCTTGCGTGCATCGTAAGCACCATGAGGAGGGGCTGGGCACTGCTGAAATAGATACCAGGTAAAATAAAAATACACAGACAAGAAGGACAGGAGAAAACACTTTACCCTGTGATTTTTCAGAGTTCAGCGAAGCCTATCAGAAAAAACAAAACAAAATATTTGAGAGGCGACTTGACTCTGGAGAATAAACACTTACAGAGGGAAAAAATAATGGGTACCAAAGGGCTTTTTAACTTAACTCTGAAAAGTATAACGAGATCCAGTGGATGGAATCTGGAGCCAGACAAATTCAAATTGGAAACATGACCTACATTTTTAATAGTGAGTGTGATTAGCCATTGGAACAAAGTACCCACAAAGTAGTGGATTCTCTCCTCTTGATGGCTTCGAATCAAGACTAGATGCCTTTCTGGGAGATAAGCTTTAGTCAAAAATAGTTATGCTTTAGTCAAACACATGTTACAGGGCTCAATATAGAGGTAACTGGGGAAATGTAATGGCCTGTGATATCCAGGAGGTCAGGCCAGATGGTATAATGATCCCTTCTGGCCTCAAACTCAATGAATCTCAGAATGAATATAAATGCTATCATCTGGATGTGCATTTGAAATAATTGCAGGCAGAGATTAGACACGCAATTGCATATGGTTCAGAATTGATAAACTTTCCTCCCCTTCAGAACAAAGGCCTTTATTTATGCCTAATTACATGATGCTGTTGTAATTCAGATAAATATCCGTTAGGAACTCGGATGGCAAATCAATTTTAACTACTGTGCTTGTGTTGTGTGAAATCTAGTTTCTAAAGCTTATATTCAGCTCCAGACTTGCTCACACAGGAATATATCCAGGAAGGGGTCCAGCATGGACATTTACTCCGCCCTGAGAGTGTCATTATAGATTTAGCCCTGTCGACTTGGAAGTTGATTCAGTTAAATCATAAAGATGTGGAGGTCCTGGTCCCCAAAGCAGCTGGGTGCCTAATGCTTATGACTACCCGTGCATTGCCAAATTTTACGGGAAAGGGTTGAAAGAATAATAGCAGAAAATAAAAAGGTGCAAGCGTCTATGAGTAGTTTTGCTTATGTTGACATTATCGCAAATGACATCTCTGCTTGGTAATGCACACGCACCTGCAAACTTGCCAGCTGTTGCAATGCTTCTGGAGAAAGAAGAAATACAAAATATTAACTGGTAAAAGAAACCGCATTAAAACGCAGATAACTTTTAATATGAATTTCACCATATTATGTAGCTTTCAATTTTAGTGTTATCTCACCCACAAAGCATTCAGAACAACTGAACAGGTAAACAGTGAGACCACACAGAGGAAATAATATTGTTAAAGTTCAGAGAAATGTCGTCATTTATGGTATGTGTGTATTTACCTGTGCTCAGAAGACAAATATTGATGAGTATGAAGAGTTTCATTCATACAGGTCCGTAACCTTTTGTATTCTCAGTCCTCCCCCAGAATCAACTCTGATCTATGGCACCAAACACCCAATTTCCAGGAGATGAGAAAGCCCATTTTTTCAAGTTCCGAGCACTGTACAGAAATCCTCACAGTAGCTAATGTGCTGAGGTATATGTATATTCTGAGGTAAGGGGTGTGTGTGTGTGTGTGTGTGTGTATATATATATATTTTTTATATATATATATGTATATTTTCTGAGTTAAGGAGATTTTCCCTGGGCTATATATTTAATTTCCTGCTGACTTAACATTTTAATGTTTCCACACCCAAACATTTGAGCAGTTCTGTGGCAGCCCAGTCTTACAGGTTGGCCTTTCTCAAAGCGAATGAGGTCTGAACGATGTATGTATCCTGGAGTATAAAGCTGGAATCCGCACCTGCATCCAAGCTTTATTTATTATAACCGTCCTCCAGTTTTTTTCCTTTTTTTCCCCAAGCAACATACATAGAATATCATGACTAACACGGAGGCTGTAGAAATATATGCTAATCTGTGAACTTTAAGCCAAAGTTTCTTTGGATTCTCCTTCTGTATTGATGCTCATAACCTTACAGCTTATTACACATTTGCTAGTTGTAGCCTGCTTTTTCCAACCTCTTTTATTTCAGCTCAGAAAGGAAATGTGATAATGGTGACTCTGCAGGTACTCTGTAGAATAACCAATGCTTTACTGAATCTTCGCGTTACTTTCTTATGTGAATAGCAAGCCTCTGTCTGCAGATACTATTCTATACAGTTGTTCTGAATATTTTGTTAGATTACACTGAAAATGAAAGTGACACGAAATAATGAAAATCACATTTAAAATTAGCTGTGTTTTAATGTGGCATTTTGCCAGTTAAAAATTTTTTCAAAACCATTGCAGTAGCTGTTGATTTTGAAGCTGCTTTTTCAGTACTTCTGCAGGGATGGCATTTACGACAGTACTGCCATACCAGCAAAGCTACCAATACAGGTATTTTACTTTTTATCTTGCTTTATAGCCCTTTATACAAGGCCTCCCTATAGCAGTTCCGCAGTAGCATTAATTTCATAAAGGTCCTGAAGGTCATTCTTATTTTCAGTCAAATAACAATATCCGAGAATTTTAATGATGCTCTTGCATTAGTGTTCTAATATTCAGAATTGTTATAAAATTCAACAATGTATGAAAATGTCATCGCTAGGGATGAATGAAGCAGCTCATCCGAAAATGAAAATCAGCCCAAATCTTTGCAGGTGTTAGAAAAACTTAAGGTAATTTCATTTTGTCTCCTTTACCTCCACTTCTCAGGTACTTCTACAAGTTCCGGTGCCTGAAATATCATCATAATTGATTTTTCTAGACAAAGGAAGTGCTTACAGCTAATTATCAAAACTTAAGTGCAGCATTTGGTACAGTGCCATGTGGGAAATTATTAGCTAAAATGGGAGATTAGTACAGAAATTGAAAAGTGAATAAGAAAGTCAGTAGTAGTAGTAGGAGAAGATCAGTACTGGGGGAAGGTAGTAGAGCTTCCCAAGCATCAGTCTTGGGCCTGATATTATTTAACATTTTTTATTAATGATGATCCCATAAAAAATAAGTGTGTGCTAATGGAATTTACCAATGGCATAAGGGAGGGAGGTACTCTCACTGCAGAGACAAATAAAACTCTCATTTGGGAAGAACTGAGTGACCTTGAGGACCAGGATAGGATAAATTGGATGAAATTCAGAAGGATTTGAGTGCAAGTTCATGCATCTGCGTTAAACCATTAACCAGGTTTCTGCTATACCTGCATGCTCATAGGTGAGAAATGAATAAGGAGGGGAAAGACACAGAACATACAAAGCAAGGTATTTTCACCAGGGTAATGAAATGCCGGTAACGGTGTATGAGGCACATGTTAGAAATCAGCCAGGATAGTGCACGCTATTCACAAATGATTCACTTCACTTTTGGGAAGCTACTGAAAAAGGCGATTAGAGTGACCATGGGAAGGGAGAGCCTTAAGTGTGAGAGGAGTTTGGCAAAATGAAGGCTGAGGGAGGCTGTTACAAATACCGCATGGGCATAAGCTCCAGGAAGAGAAAACATCTATTTAAACTAAAGGACAACATTGGCACAAGAACAAATGAGTATAAATTGGTCATGAATAAATTTAGGATGGAAATTGGAAGCAGGTTTCCAAACAACAGAATAGCGATGTTCTGCAATTGCTTTCCAGTGAGAACAGTGGAAACAACAACAACAAAAAACCCCAAGCTACTTTTAAGATGGAGTATAATGAGTTTCTGAAAGGGATTATATGATGTGTTTGGCTAAGATAGCAGGGAAGTAGACTTGATGACCCAAGAGGTCTATGCAGGCCTATCTTTCTAAGCCTGTTTTTCATGACCAAATGTTTCATAGCACTTTTAAGTGCTTCCTTTCCTTCATGTATTTTTTAGATAAATTTTTTATAGTATACTGCAGGGACTGCTAGCTGGACTGATTTAGGTAAGGCACAAAACTATGGTGTCCAGAATATGCTGAATACTCTCCAAACAAAACAAGAGACGTGTCCAGCATCCTACAGGGCAAGGCTCGGGGTGCTTAAAGAAATCACAATTTTCAGTGGAAGGCAATGGGGACTATGTCCAAACAGGAGCAGCACCCTTTTGAGGCTTGGTTCTCTGTAGTTTCTTCTACTCTCCTGAGCCTGCTGCTCTATTTTGTAGTTTGCCTTCTCAGCCCCACTGCGCATATGCAGCAGTATGAAATAGGATGGCAAACAACACTTCAGATGTGTAAGATTAAATGGATATGTCCTTTGGTTTGGTTTATCCTGCCTGGTGCCTCAATGCTTGCTTAGTGTCCCTTGTTCCAAAATCCAGCATTTCCATTACTTCTTAAAAGCTGCGTATCCCCTAGTCAATGTGGCCATAAAGGGATTTGTATAGAAGCCCGGGCTTCGGGGCTCAGTAGCTGGAGTTTTGTGGGTTTCTTACCCACAAAAGCAAAATTGGGTGTTTACAGCTCTTTTACAGTAGTAGATACTGCTTCAACAAAGCGCAGGCTGGCCTGGTAATATGTGGTGACTCCCGTAATAAGGGAGTATCTCAGTCAAAAGTTTTATGATTTTCTACCTATGCTTTAGTTGAAATCTGATGAGTGGGGCAATGAGATCTACAGAATTGGATGATTCTGGTTGGTTTTCCTTTTCAGCTAACTACACACATACTTTTTCTGAAATCAACTATTAATATTGAGAATAGGTTAAGAAATGAGGAAGTTAGATGAAATCCCCAAGAGTACAGGTAGTTTGGAAAAGGAGAAGAAATAGGCAGCAGCTTTATGAGGGAACAGTGCTTTGCTTACATCTTGTCACCATCCACATTAATCACATTTGCAGCAGGCAGCAGCTCTACCTTTTTGTGCAAACACTTTAACAACTGGTTTAAAAAAACGAGCAGGATAGCTGAGTCCCCAGGTTCATGTAAACGGGGTAATGAACACCTGTGTAACAATAGAGAAAAGCCATAAACACGGTGGTGGAAGTTTTCAGTCCCTCTTCAGCTGAGGTTTTCTGCAGCTTTCTCAGCCCCTCAGGTGCCGGGCAGGGAGGCAGCAACTCGCCGGGGTCTCCCTGCGGGGCAAGAGGCGTACAGTGCCTCTGAAAGCTGCGGCTTTGCTGTCAGTGACTTGGGTGCCGTGCCCCGCATCCGAGCTGCCCTGTGACTCGCTGGTCAGAAATACCCATCCCTCAAAAGGAAAAGCTAAAGCTAGTTCAAAAAACATAGTTTCAAGGAAAAACTGTATTAAAGGTCAGAAATGAAAGACACACGGTGAAACAATCAAGAGAAAACATTTTGATTGATTGAAACTTAAAAAAAAGCAACCCTTATTTTTGGTGTTTTTTAATTTAATTTTTGTTCCTGAAATGTGTGTATCTAGAGAGCTATTTTTTCACCCATCCTTAACTTCAACTGGGACATCATGTTCTGGGAACACCTGGGTGAGATGATTTCATTCTGCCCTGTCCTGCTAGCAAACTCAATTTAAAACAAATCGATCACAAGCATGACCCGTCCTTATTGTTGTGTTTTAGTGAGTTATTACTCAGAGACCCAAGTGTGAGAACGTGCCTCATCAGGGGAGTGCAGTGGCTTCGTGCTAGGGATGCATTCAGCCCTGAGCTCGCTGCAGCCCAAAGGGGTTGGCCCGGTGGCCATAGCTGCAGGGGCAGTGCTGCCTTGTCACTGCTGTGCGGTGCCACTCAGCACCAGGAAACATGCTCAGTTTTTCCATGGGTGGAAATATCTATGGGGGTATAAAAGCACATTTTCAGCTTGTTTGCAAACAGATGCGTTTGCAAGCACGTGCGTATGAGGGCTTTCAAGTGACAAGCATACTGAGGAAATGTCTGTGACCACAGCAGGTGAGAGAAATGGCTTTTTCAGCCATGTCTCTGGATTTTGGCTGCCCGCTTGCGCACCACACGAAGGCGGCAGTGGCACCGATGGCGTCAGCAAGGATGTGAGGAGCCTCCTTGCCTGTGCCGAGGCTGTTGCCTGCCTCCAAGCAGAAATAATGAGCACCCCTGACATTAACAGTGATTAAATACCACCAAAGCCTGTGAAAATAACCAGTCATGAGGTAAATCAGCCGGGGCCCGGTGTCTGTGGGCGCTGGACCAGCTGCCATGGAGCAAGGGTCACGCTCGGCACCCACGGCCTGAGGCGAGTGGCCTGGTGAAGCGGGGACAGTGAGGCCAGCTTGCTTCCTCTAGTTTCTCACTCCTGGGGATTTTAAAAATAAGAGGTTAAAAAATAATCCCTGCTTTGCAGAGGGCCTTTGGGGTCCTGCTTTGCCTTTCTTTGTCCCCCCCTTGGGTTAACGCCAGAGACAGGCCCCTGGCCCAGCCGCTGACAGTCCTGGCCTCCCTGCCCCGACCCAGGGCGGCCATCAGCCCCGCGGCCGTTGTGCACTTCATCATGTCACGTCCCTGCTGAGCGGGGAGCCACATGGGTAAGGGTGGGCTGTGAAATGACACCTCTGCGCAAGCTGCGATGCCATGAGGATGTTACAGCCTGCGAAAAAGGAAAACAAAAAGGGGGCAAAGGAAAAAAAAACAACCCAAAAAAGGTGTGCTCGTTCCTCACTCTTCCCTCAGTGCTTTCTCGCCCTGTGGGGAGGCTTCAGAGGTGTGAACACATCCTGTTTACATCTTCCACCGAGACGGAGACGCTGAGGGGAGCGCACGTCTGAGGAGCACCGGGAGGCAGCACCGTGCACAGGGAGAGCTGCCTGCAGTGGGAGACAGCCCCAGCATGGACGCGCTGCCCATCTACCATGGGGGCATCACCCGGGAGGCTGGGGAGAAGCTGCTGCTGGCGGCGGGCACTGATGGCAGCTACCTGCTGCGGGACAGCGAGAGCATCCCGGGAGTCTACTGCCCCGGCTGCGGGACAGCGTGAGCATCCCGGGAGTTTACTGCCTCTGTGTGCTGTGAGTGCAGGTGGCCCCGCACGGCCGCCATTGCCTCTCTGGGGTGCGGGGCAGCCGAGGGCAGCGGGGCTGGGAGCGGGGTGCCGGGAAGGGCTGGTCAGGTGGTAGTTGATTTCCAACCTTTGCATCTGCAGTATGGGGTGTTCCCACATAACAGTGACAAAATACGTCCTAATATTACCATTTGCAGATACGTGTGAGACTTTTTGCTCCTTCACCTTGACTTAAGGCAGAGGGGTGCATAAGGGGTGTGGGGTCCTTTGCAGGGCGAAGAAGAGCAGGTTTTGCCTTGCAGAGCCCACGCTTCCTACGGGCATAAAACAAAAAAAGAAAGCAGGCCTGGAGCACACAGGAAGGGTGAGCGAGGTACCATGAAGAGCCAGGCAACTTGACTTAGGATGGCGTGTGCTGCCTCTTTGTGCTGGATAATCCTCTTGCTTTCTGCCTGCTGTCTTCTGCTTCTCTAATGCACTCATAGATGTGCTTAGCAACATCCCCAGAGCCCCCTGTCATCGGGAAGGGTAGCGTGGATTGCTGTTATCCAGACCATGCCTTTGCTTCGGGATGCTCTTGGTCAGGCTGCGTGTCCCATGACCCGTTGGGCTTGGAGTAAACTACCTGTAAAGTACATGCACCACTGATGGGTAACGAACTAAGTGGTAATGTTTCATCAAATAGGGTGAAAGGGGAAAGATCTGATGGGATGGTCTGTCAGAGAGAGGGTAGAAAGGCTTCCCTGAGAGAGCTGGCGGACTTTAGAGTCACAGGGCCTCGTTTTAATGAGGCAGTTTAATTACCCTACTTTTGGCAAAAGCAGAAGTCTCAGAAGTCCTGAGAGAGGACGCTGTACAATGAAGTATCATTGTATCGAAAGAACAAAGATGTGTCTACCGAGGCTAAACAGACACTTGTCCCTTACTTCAGTAGGAGAAGGAATACAAGAGAAAACCGTTTTAGGGCCAGCAAGAAATTAGCTAACAGAGGGCACTTAGGTACCTGGCAAAAAAAAAGAGAAGAGGAAGAAGAGTCCTAGGTCAGTTTTTCCCCAAATGTCTTGAATACGTTTCCAACAATATGTAATTAAGTCCTGGGTGAGCATTATTATTGCCCTGTTGTAGACCAGTAAATGGAAGCATGCAAGAAGGTTACAGGCAATCCAGAAATGCACAACCTTCTTTTCAGGGAAGGTCTTTGTGGCAGAAGATGTATTTTTTCTTCTCTCGTGAAATCAGAAGGTGAACCAAGATAGGCGCTAGTGCTAACAAATACCTTAACAGCTAGCTGAAAAATAGGAAATAAGAAGCATCTTGAGTTAAATGAAAATGGAATAGACATAGAAAAGGGTAAGGAGTGCTATGATTCCTGTGATGGGAATAGGCAATAAAAGCAGAATCTCTTTTAAATAACCATCAAAGGAAATGGTGATATATCTCCTTAACACTCAGAAGTCATTCAGTGCAGGCGAAACGCTAAGGCATTAGAGAAAGGGTCAGGCAGAATGTTACAATGCTGAATAAAATAGAGACTCCTAAAATTAGTCCACCATTAGGCTAAATCAGGGTGTAAGTATGTAACAAGGTCTTTCATCTGCACACAATCAGTTGGGATTTTTTGCTATATTAGTGGTAATTTACGTCCTTCGGAAGAAATTTCATGAATGAAATAAAATATATAAGATGAAAATAGGAAGAACAGAAAGGATTGCTAACTATGAAGCTCTGCAATCTTTGGAGGAAAAGAAAAGAGGCTTCAGTAAGAAACAGAACCCTACCTAATTGTTTCTGGAAATTATGGGCCACTCACGTCTTCATGTTATGTTGCATTCAAACATATATATGATAAGCAAAGGGCTAAAAGCAAAAAATACTACTGGCGAATGTTATGCAGGCTTCTTATAGAATATAGATCCTCAATAAATTTTTTTATAAGGGAAATTTTCAATAACATCTTGGATAAATCCGGATAAAAAATTAAATGAAAAATGTTATGATGAGTATGATCTGATATAGACAGAAAGGTGGCTAAAAAATGCTAGAGCTAAGCCTTGGTTCCAATGCTTCTTAATATTTCAGTTCAGAGCATTATGTAAGAAATAGCAGATACAGTAAAAAACATATCACACAATAACTTCGGAGACAATTATAAAGATACCAGGAAATGGCCTCACACTGAAGATACCAATGACAGTTTAAAGAAATGTGGGCCATAAATTAGAGAAGTGCTTTAGTAGGCAAAAATTTACCAAAGCAGGGCAATTTAATGGAGAGATTGGAGGAGCAAGTAGGGAAGGCATGAGAGATGTAGATATGTATTCAATGGAGGATGCTAAGCCTGGCTTTGGCAAAATAAACCAATGGACCCAAGCCCCCCCAATTCCAGTCTGGACATCATGCACAGAGCTGAAACAGGTGGCAAGCATGTATGTGCGTGAGAGCTTTTGTAAAAACTGAGGGAAACATGTAGTTGCTGTATTCACTGTTTAAGAAAATAAAAGAAAGAGTAAGTACTTCTCTGCTTTTTTATACTTCCTTTTAAATAAATAATGGAAATTAAACAAAGTTATTTAGAAATTTACATTTCGGTTCAGAATCCATGCTGAAGATCACTCTAGGAATACCTAGATATATCAAGATTAGGCAAAACATGTATTTACTGGAAGTGCTGAAGTAATCTTTGAACCATGAGAAACAAAGCTGGTCAGCCGTTAGATATATTGCAGTAAGTATCAGAGCTAAACAAAAAACTTTACGTGTTTCCAATGACAATTTCTAACAGAAGTGAAACTGTTTCATGCTGCCAGCGATGTTTCTATTGCTCTTAAGAAAGAAAAAGAGAAAAATAGTCCAGTTTTCCAAAATCAAAACATGTTCAGTCTGTCTTCTTTTCCTTCTCCCTGCATTTCCCTGGAGAAGTAAAACAAGACAAACCTAAAACCTCCCAGCTCCCCAGATCCAAGCCTTCTTGGGTTCTTTTTTTTTTTTTTACCGTGGGGGAAGAAGGGAGTTGTCAAAATAAAAGGCACAGTTCTGATGAAGAGAAAAGAAACATTTATCAAAACAGTCATTAAACAAATATTTGGATGACAATACTGTCATCGGCTTGAACTGACATAGGTGGCCACTCTGCACTTCCAGCTCCAGGTACAGTAATTTGGTAAGTCCCGCTCAGGCTCAAACAACGCTTCCTTTTTCTAAGAAACTGCATAAGTTTGTAATGCCATCCCCCACCCCCCCGGGCACCCCCAAAAAGCCCTAGCATATTTGGCCAGTCTTTGAGCCTCCTAAGGCACGTAATAAGGGCAGCAGTGTTCACGGTCAGGCTCATTCATCTTTTGCTTTTCCAATTAAAAAGTGGAGCCCTGACCTTTAAAAAGGAGAAGAGTCAAAGACTTCATGAATCCCTTGCGACTGACACTGATTTTACAGGGCAAGCATAAAAGAGACAGGTAGTAGCATAAAACCTGACCTACAGAGATGGGTAACTGCGGCAGCAGGCCCCTGTTGTTGGAGGGTTTGGCTAGAAAACTCTGCTTTCTTCTTTGTTTCTCCTGAAGTATTGCGTTATCTTCCTTGAATGCTGCTTTCCACTGTCCGAAGTCATGGTGTGCACATGGCATGCCTGCAAACCTTCAAAGAGAGAATGTTTTTTGGTGTGGCTGTGGCAAAGCACAAAGAACCCACTTTCATAAATATTTTAAGACCACAATTAAACTATGCATGAAAGAGTAGAAAGGTTTTGATTTGCAACAGCGTCCCCTGGGGCTCTTGAAAACAGAGGTGCTGCCTGCAGATTTTGGCAAAGTTTTTTAATACCAGATGCTCCCCAGATCTTCATTGTATGAATACCATTATTAAATTGATAATATATACTTTAAGGATGTTTTTCATCATGTTTTGAACGTGTCAACAGAGGAGCACTATCTTTTCCTGGAAATTTTTTAGGGTTGCATTGAAAAGCAAGCAGATTTTTGCTGTTCCTGAAAACTGGGCTAGAGGAAATGCATATGCTTTAAAAAATGTACACGTTTTACCTGTAAACGTATTAGACACTGCATGCAGTATGCCAAGGTTTTAGTATCAAAACCTGATCGTTCCAGGGAGCTTTCTTTACTGGTCTGGTTTCCCCTTTGCTCAATACCCCGTTTGACGTTTTTAGCATCCCCAGAAGTCCTCTGTGCACACCGCTCCTAATGAAGTCAATGGGGGACACAGGACACAGTAACGGTGGCTAGTTCGAGAAGCAGCCTCTTAAACTGTGCCTGAAAAATGCATAAATAAAATGCCTGAGAGTGCCAAAAGCACCGCTTTCATTTACAGATATATGAGCACACATGCAGAAACAAGCAGCTCATGCCTGAATTGGCAAAGATAAAGCATTTGTAGTTTGGGTCTTAAAATTCATATGCTTGAAAATACTTGGAATTTTAGTAGCTGTTTCAGACCTTTAAGTAAGCTAAACATGACATACTTGTCAAACTGTATGTTCAGATTATTTGTTTGAAACCAGCCATTCATGTACTGTGCTGCATTCAATTTGTGAAGAATAATCAAAAGCTGGAATGCAGAGCTGTTTAGAGCTCTTGAAGCAACAGTAATGGCAACAGGGATAGGCTGCAGTCCTATCAGATTTTACGTGTGCTATTTTTTCTGTCACCATAACCACAGTGCACAAGTTCAGGCAACGTGCTGAAACTTTCTGATGCGGCAGATGTATCAGCTGTACAGCGTGAAGGTGTAATACAGGATCACAAGCCAGCTTCAGCTTAGCATTTGTTTGGTTTCCCATGTAGTATTTTTGATAGAAATGGCAGAATAATTGTATTTGTTATAACACTGCACGTAAAAATCATCATCATTTAAAATGTAATTTGGAACAAAAGCTTCTCTCTGAGGAGGAGCCCCTCAATTCAAGGTTGCCCTTGTAAATATCACACACTATTGTCAGCTTTGAAAAAGGTCTTCTGCAGCACAACGGTAAATTCTACGGAGGTGAGTATTTCAGCTCCCTGCTAATCAGAGTGAGCTTCGTCTTTGCTGAGAATAACTTGGCTAATGGCCTTCAGATATTCCAATGGCTTTTCTTGGAAAGATTTTAGAAAGGTAGACAGCCTGAACGGTTGGTAACCGCTACGCTAATGAATCTGTAAGTGACAGAATGGGTACAATCGTTACTAGATTAGCTCTACCCTGGTTTTGTAGGCTTGAGTTTTGAGGATTTAGTTGAAGCAGTGATTTTAGGTTCAGGGATTTTATGGCCAGACCGTGCCTACCTTGCTCTGAGAGAAACAGGAAACCTGAAAATGAGCTACACTGAATTACTCCCAATCCAACTGAGGAATTTTTCATAGAAATATGAAAAATTTAAAATTTACAGGGCTATTGACAGTGTTTTATCTATTGCAGTTCTTGTGAGTTTTGCCTAAAAAGTGATGAAAAAATTTCACCGGATGATAACCTTATTTCATTTTTTGCCTTTGTGAGGTACTCTTCTGGAGGACATAGTATTCATGAAGCTTAGTTACTGGCCCACCATAAAGTAATTTCCTTCTATTTAGCATCTCAAATTTGAATAAATTCTCATTTTATTTCCAAATTTGAAGAAATTCCTCTTTGAGACATTGCTTTTGGCTGGCATCACCTCGTACCAGACCAACATAAACCCTGCTCAGAAAGGCTACACACTTGCTCTGTAGGTAGATCAGCAGCATTTCTACTGACGGTTAGGAGTGTTCAAGTGGTGAAGATGCTGACAATCTTCCACAGAAATCTGTGCATAAATTCAGAGACATTTCACAAGATTTGACTTGCTCTTTCAAGCTTCTGTTAATTTCAGAAGAGAAAATCAAGGTAATGCATTTGCTTTATAATGCTATAGCATTACAGCAAGCTAATACTAGTTACTGATTCAGTATCACGGGTAAATTTTTGCCACAAGAAGTGTTGGTAGGGGAATCAGTGACAGAAGTGTAAACTCAAGTGGGTGTGTATAGAGTGCTGCTGTGAGTTAAGTAACAGTAACTCTGTTGGGCTTTTCAGATGCTGTAAACACTGATTTAAACTATTTTATTCACTCTTGCTGACATAGAGCCTGTATCTTGCACATCATCTCAATGTGAATGCTATTTCTTCAGCTTGGGTTAGCTGATGGGTGGTAATTGCTAAGTTGCTGTACCTTGATTGTATGTCTGAGACCTAAATAAGGCAGGAACCAGGCTGCTTGTCAACCAGAAAATGCAAATTCCAGGACAGAGTGAGGAGCTGTAAGCTTAAATAGGATTTTCTCCTACATTAAATAACAAGACTTTTTGGCCTTTCCATGATTAACAACCCAAGCAGAAATATAACAATTAAGAAGGAAAAAGAAAGAAAAAGAAAGAAGTTTAAGTGGATGGCTGGATCGACCGTTTCATCATTTTGGCAGCTGTCACTTCTGTCGCATGGGGGAGGCCGTGCAGCTCAGGGGTACCCTGGGCAGGAGAGACCTTGATGAGCACACATGTGCGACGTGCAGGATCCCAGGCGCTGCGGTGGATTCCCCTGACCTCACAAGTTTTGGCTCTGTGGTAGCCATCTCCCACCTCTCTAGCCTCTGTGGTGCCCGTGCCATCGACCGTGTTCCCGGTCCAGGGTTGCCCACTGGGATGCTGCCTGAGGTTGGTCCCTCTGACCGGGCATTCGGGAGCTGATCCGCAACCTGCATCAGATACCTCCGGATAAGGCAGGAGCGGCTGCAACCTGACCTCTCATGCTCATTATGTTATCTGCTGTGTGCCATTGATCCCCCCACTCCAAAAGTACTGAGTCCCCCATGAGCTCTCCTGTAGTACTCATCTCCATAGCATTAGTAGTACTCATCTCCATAGTATTAAGTGGTTTCTAAGCATTATCTCAGTTCGTGAGATGAAGAATTTGTTAACTCCGTTTCACACGAGAGAAACTGTGACACAGGAGGCTCAGGGCTGCAGTACCTATGTGAGGTACGTTCCCAGTGCGAGGGGCATGGGAATGGATTTTGAGACTACCCGGTGTTATTCTGTACAGCCTGCTGACTTTGCTTGCATTGCTGAGGGCTGTATCCTTCTTTCATTCATCTTCTGCTTCCAAACCACCCATCTTCTATTCCTGGCTTTTTCAACCCTCCAGCATTTTGTGCTGCTCCCAGTTCAAGCCCCCTCATACTTCACCTCCATATATCCCCTTCCTTACTCATTTAGTCTTACTTGCTCCCAGGGATTCAATTTTCATTGCTGTTTCCTTGCCCAGCTTACGTAGACATGAGTCCCCTTTTCTTTCCTTCCTTCCACATCCACCCCACCCAGTCCCAATCTTCCTTTCCAAGATGCTCAATCTAAATTACCTTCTGTTTTTTCCCCGCTAATCCAGGCCAGGCAACTTACATACATCGCTCGTGGCTTGAGATTGTGGACACTGCTTAGCTGAGTGCCCATGGTACAGCCAGCCCAGGCACGGTGCAGCTACAACTGCTAACAGCCTTTAGAGAGTGCCTCTCTTGCAGCCTAGACAGCCACCACTATTTTCTCTCAGAGACTGCAAGAGATGATACACCTTCTTTCAAACAAATTTTATGTCTTACTCTAAAAACTGGAAAAAAAACCCCAACAATTGGAAGATTTTTTTTTTTAAGTGGGAAATGCATTGTTTTTCCTAATATGTCCCCTTTTCCGGCACTTCTGCATTCTCCATCCCTTAATAAGTTTGAGGCAAACACCTAAGAAATAAAATCTCAGTCTGAAAGGCTGAAATGTGGCAAAGTTATAAGAAACTGAGCACAGGCAGTATATAATGCTCAGGACCACTGTTTTTAGGCCACACCACTGTCTGGTTCTTAAGCAATAGTGTAAAGTGAAATTCCACGGTAAGGTCAGGATGCAAATATGCCAGGTAAGAAAAGCTGATTGGTATAGTGCAAAGACATCAGAAGAGAAAGCTATGTAAAGAGGAAGAAATTGATGTCATTTGTTGCTGACATGGCTTTTCCCCGTCTCTCTGTCTTTCTCCCTTTATATTTGTTCCATTTTGGACCCAGAAATGAATACAAATTAGTTTAATAAAATTTCCCAACTGAGTTACAAAACATTTGGAAATGATTTTAAAGTATACCATGCAGCTGAAATGTCATGGTTAATTTTAATCTGCAGCATGCAGCTAATGTCCTCTGGCTATTTCAATGGTGCAGAAGATTGTAATTATTCACCTGTTAAAGCAAATGTGGCTTTAACAAGTCTGATCACAGTTGAAAAGGAGGAGTGGAGAGGACAGGTAGACAGATGCTGTCTCAGTATGTCATCTGTGAATGATGCCTAGCTATAAAGAAAAAAGCCTATAATATAAAGCGGACTGTTTCCTATAATAGCAACTTTTTCTAGATTTTCCTTTGACAAAGTTTTCCCAGCGATGGTATTGCAACAGAGACAGTGCTAGTGCAGTTCCCAGCTGGTATAACACATCCTTTGTTACGGAGATGAAAAAATAAGTGAAATGACATAAAAATACCATCAGTGGTGACCAAACTACTCTTTCATAAGTGCTATCCACTATTGTCCTTACAGCAATAGCTGCTTTCTGCTTCCCCTCATCAGCATTTTGGCATTTTTTGCCTTTGATAAAAAATTTATAGGGCCTCATTCATCAAGCTGTTAATTCACAATTGCTCCTGTCCCTTGAGCTTCACTGGCATGAAAGAGGAGCTTTGCAATTGTGAGTGAGGCTTGTGGCCGTCCTCGGGCCAGATGAAGGGATAAGGGAGCCCTTCGTTGGGTCTTTGCCTAGGTGTCAAGAGCTGGTCCTCCTCCAAGCAATGCTGGTACGCCAGTGTCACTGTAAGAGTGCTCTCTGCAATCCTTCTCTCAGTGACATGTGTCCATCTCCTGTTGATTTTGTCCTGTTGAACTCCATTCTCTCCAGGAGAGAGAGGAGTTCAGGTCACTGAGAGGTGGACTTGGCCTGCATCTCAGCAGGTAATGGCTTCAAAGCACAAGCTGTGTGAGAGGCCCCAGGTGACTAGCACCGTGCCCAGGCCACATGGTGTTTGGGTTTTGGCTTTAGCTACGTGGCCACACCACTTACAGGAACGTTGTGTCACACTAGGAGCTTTTTTCTGACATGAATTGAGTAAAATGTAGAAAACTGAGCTGTCCCCTCATGGTGGCTGGGGAATTTCTCATCTCCTGAGACCTAATCTCCAGTAAATGCACTTTTCCACCTGCTTTTGCCTGCTGTTATGTGTTTTGCTCTTTGGAAGGTAATGTTCTATACAATCTCAATTTTAATTTTTGTATTTAATTTTTGTTTTGAGAAAAACACCTTGATCTTCCTTCAGTCCACACTGATCTCAGTTAATGTTGGGTAGTTTAAATCATAAACACTTTTCTCACGGGAGGCTGTGCCCATGTAGCAGTAAAGAGAACTTGGCTCAACAAAATCATGTCACTCACACGTGGAAGGTAAAAAGCACTTTGAAGTGGTAATGAAGTAAGTTCCTGCTGCTTAACAGAAAGTTTTGATAAGATCATATTCGCTGGGAGAGTACTTACCAGAAGAGCTGTAATCCATTTTGTGGAAACAAAGATCTCAATGGAAAGTAGATGGGAAGTTCTAGCTGTTCACCTTCTTAACAAAACGCGTCCTCCTTCCTCTGTGCATTTCCTTTGAAGAGGCAGGTGTGGTGGTCCTGGGCCATCTCCATTCTACACGGTGGCTGTGTTCGCTGATGGCTTCAGAGCCAACAACAGATGACAATGTATTTTTCAGCTTAAGCACAGTGAACCCCTTCGGGCCTTTCAGTCTGTGGGAAAAAAATGTACATTTGCCAGGTGAGTGGAGAGCTCTCACTTGTGATAGCAATGTCATATTCCTCCCATTCTCCACGCTGTGCTCAAAGCGTCCACGTTCCCAAATTCTTGTTCCTTTTTCTGTATCATTTTGTGGGTTTTTAATCTGAGCTATCCTTTGTGCTTTCTCTGGGCTCGGTTGAAATATTTTACAGCGGGATTTTTTGAAAAATACAGGATAGGTGTCTATCTTATAGCTCACCTTGCTTTGGCCCTGAATATTACTTTATCTGACCTCTATTTTTCAATTTGTCCAGCTTAGTAAACGCTTCTGGCAGAGTGCTGAAAGCCGTCAGACATTTCAGAGTCAGGGCAGCACCCCAGCCCCTCAACCACTTCAAGTTCATGCAATCTCTTAGGTAGAGAAAATGATGAAAGAAACAACAGATGGTAGCTTTCAGACAACTGAGCCATTTGTGGAAAAATCACATTTTAAAGAGGCTGAAGCAGTCGGAATGCTTTGGGACAACCAAGAACAAGCATGGGTAATATGCATAGTGTACTATTAAAAACAGGAGGCAAGACAGTGAGTTTTAGGTTTTTACATAGTGATTCTGTTGGTTTTGAGGCTTGGAAAAAATTCACTGTGGAGACGGTCAAATACTCACTTCAAAGAGAGGGCACAAAATGCCAGGACCGTTCTGGTGTTTCCCAGTACACTATGGCCTGCAAAATCCTAGTTTCAGTAACCATATATTGGCTGGTGTGCTACATACATAGGTGCAGGAAAGCCCCTTGTGATTTCTAAGAAGAAAAGATTAATGTGAACATCAGCTACTCATGAAAAGCTGACAATACAGGCACAGGTCTCAGAGGTTTTAAGAAAGGATGTGATGGTACGAGATTATCTAAGGGCCCTAATGGGAGACACCGGATTCCCTGAACATGAACATATCTATCTAGTGGCTTAGAGGCAAGTGCTTTTAAGCAACTGGGCTTGAGCTGTGGCCTCAAACACCAGTGACCACGGTGCCATGGCATGGACAGGAGAACAGTGTTGTCCTTCCCTCCTCCCACAGCCACAGCAGGTTGCTCACACCTCTTCCCAAGGGCCCTTTCTGGGCCCGTCCAAATCCCTGACGGACTGCAGCAGTTGAGCTTGCTGGGGGAAGAAGCGGTGCAGCGGCGGCTGTTTTCCTCCTTAGGTTTCCATGAAGTGAGCATGGCCGGCCACTTTTCATGTCTCTCTGGTGCCAGGTGGAAAGTCGTGTCTCTGGAGAAAACGTTCCCTAGGTTAACACGAAGAGGTGGATGAAGTTGCGGTGGGATCGTGGGGCTGCATGAGGCATACTCCCAGACACAAGGAGGAAGGCAGTGTCTCAGCTGCTGCACAGGGAGTTCGTCCCTGCAGCAGCCCCGACGGGAGGGAACGGCTTTGTGTCTTCCGCCTCCGTTTTTAATCACAGTGGGAGTCGAGTCATGGGGGGGAGAGCTCACAAATCACGACAGGCATATTTGCTCCCACTTTGTGGGGTTGTAGCAGTGTGACAACTGTTAACAACTTCCTGCTTGAGTAAATTATATCAGACACTGCTTTGCAAAGGTTGCTGTAATGACTTTTTAACAAGAATTTATCCAGGAGCCATGACACGGAGCGTAAGTAATTGCAATCATACGGTGTCTGTGTCATTGATGGTTTCTGCTATTTTGCAGTAAGTACTATAATACCATGTATAATTGCAAAGAAATATAGTATTTTTTTGCTTTCTTAAGAATAAAAGAATTGATGCTGAAATGCAGAATGGTCCCCAAAATCCTGCTGTGTATTCATGTAAATCTGTGTAGTACGAAATACAATCTTTCTTAGCTGATACCATCTAAACTAATGTTGCACCCACGGAACTACTATCAATTGTCTCTGCTTCTGAGGTAAATTTTTGGATATAGGTATAATAATCTACCATGCAAATCGTTCACTGTGTGGGGTTCGTAAGAGAAGCGAGACTGACTCTGGACATGAGTATGTCTTGTGTTATTAGTGTATGACTCCTTATTCTTGAAAGACTCAGATTTAAAAAGAAGGAAGATTCCACACTCTTATAAATCTCCTTTATCAGTATTTGAGAATTAGGACTGTACGGGCAAGGCAAAGAGTAATTTACCTCGCTTTTGTGGGTCTAGCTTTCCAAATAAATTACACTCATGCTATTGCTGCCTGGAACATCTGCATTTAAATCAGTCACAATACAGTAATGCTATCTGCCAATAATACACCTTCTCTTTTTCCAGGGAAGGTCTGTCTGGTGTGTGTCAGTAAAAGGAGGTCACTGAAAAAAAAAATAAAAAAATGCTGAGGCAGGAATGAAAGCAACATCACTTAACCTAGAATAACTGAACATTGCTAAACTAGCTCTGAGTCAGACCAGTCCCGCTCATCCAAAAAGAACCCAGCAGGTTGAACACTGCTTCTGACCTGCGTCTCAGTTTTTTTATCTACCTAAGCCTTTATGGGTGAATTTATTTTTAAGGAAAGGTTAGCAGATGAACGGACTCCCACATAACAGAGTATACCTCTTGTGAAACCTGACAGTAGAAATGAGTAATAAATACCTGTTGATTTTTTTTTTTCACAGGCATCAGGGTTACGTTTATACCTACAGAGTGTCCAAGACAGAAACTGGGTCCTGGAGTGCTGAGGTGTGTACTTCTCCTTTCTCTTCTGAAAATTTCTACATCCTGTTTGATGTTCATATTGATTTAATGAAATATATTCAAATTATTCATGTTTCTGCATAGTCTGATTTTCATCGAAGGTAATCGATCTTGAGTGCGTCCATCACTAAGATGTCTTGGTGCCACTTCTGACAGTCTCGAACTCATAAATTAATTCCCTGTTACATTTCAGCTGTTGCATAATGCAATAGTGCATTCGTTTGCATCATTTTAAATGGCAAAAATATTGTTTTTTTATAATTTAACAAGCACGGTCAGTTCCCTTCTATCCCATGTACCATTAATGTCAGAATAGTTAAGGAAATTATTTTCAATCATCTACAGTGTTTTAAAGTTAATTTCTCTCCAGATTAATTCATCATTGGTGCAAAACATATGTAGGGTAGCCAAAACTTGAGACAAAGTATATTTTCACCCATCTGATAAGAAACTGGTAATTCAAGTGTAGAATAACATCGTTTGCAATACAGACAACTATTTGGGTTGATGGAATCAGGATGCTGACCTGTATTTCTTTTATGAAGGTCTTGTTCTTTGGAGGTACTCTATGTATTAATTCATATTTAGCTTTCTGTTTGCATGTGTTAATGAACACTGATTACAATCATTAAATAATTTCTAGACAGGCATAATTCCTTGGCCGTTATTATAACAGAAGTGGTTGCAGTGCTCTGGAAGATGATAAGACTGATTCCTGGGGTTGCTCAGAAGCAGATCGGGGAGTAAAAGCGCCTCACATTACTGCAGAGCAAATAATTATCCGTGTCACCCTTGGGAATGGTACCCAGGAAGAATTCACTCATTTGTTCCTGTAAGGCATCCTGCAGATTTGCACTGCCCAAGGAGGAAGATTTTTGGGGCGGGTGGGGGTGGTAATGCACCCGGCGTGCCAGGGTGAGACTGGTGTCTCAGGAAGGCTGCCAGGACCCCCGGGGCCCTCCACCTGTGGAGGATAATTCCCTGAGCGAGGCTGCAGCCTGCTTTGGCCCAGGTGACATCAGCATCTGCAGTGAGGTTTTTCTGGTGTTATATAGGCCTACTACAACTCCTCCCCCATGACCTCCACTGGCTTCCTACGTGTGGGTCTTGGGCTTTCCCTCGCTGTATTTTTAGGCAAAGCTTATCTGTGTTCCACAGCGTAGGTGTCCTGAAGGCCCAGGACTCTCAATACCTCCTCTGCAGGGAAAGATGCTGGTTACAGACCCATGATATCAGCCCTTCCTTTAAGCAGGCAGAAACCTTTAAGTAAATGTTGCTAAGACCATGCTGGCCTCAGCTGTTAGAAACAGCAGCCTAAATCCAACTTATCAAGGCCAAAACAGGCTGCAGCTGCAGCTGGTCCTTTCTTATCTCTGCTTCCTTCCCTGTGGCTGGTTAGTGTCTGAGCAAGCTCAAGTTGCACCCATCTTTCAAGGATGAGGCAGGGAAATTAAAATAGTGCTGGTAAAATCCCAGCCAGTGCGAAGCCTCCAGCTGGTGCCAGTGAGGCAGGATTTAGCCCATGACTGCTGGGTGAGAGCAGTGTCCCTCGGGTGGGATTATGCCGGCAGGACCTATGCTTGTCCTGCCATGACTTTGGTGGGGAGGAGTTATTACAAGAATGGCCCGAAGGATTTAACAGAAACATTGGATTTTTGATTAAAAGCAGACACAGTTTCACTTCACAGTGTAAGAAAAGATGCTAACGTAGAAAGATAGATAGAAAAACTCCCACTTTTAATAAATAGGTAACATTTCGCTGCTGCCTTTGTACAAGAGAGAGACAGGAATACTCAATGAACACATAAGCCGGTATTGAATGCTCAGAGAAAGGCTTGCAAAGAGACTGTGTCTGTGCCTGAATTCCGTGGTGTAAGGACTCCCCCTCCCCGGTAAGTGCCAGGTAGCTCTCTAGATTGTCTTACTGGTATTTCCAGGCTGGAAGTATCTTACGGATAAACCCCAGGCTGGAGGTTAAATCACTGGCTGCAATAAATCAGGGTCAGAAATAGCAAAAGATCACTTGGGAATTTGCCTAATAAGCACACCAGGCTCTGGGTTTCTCTTGTAGTGATTAAGAAATCGTCACTCTTCCAGCCTTATATCACCACACTTGCTGGAAACTGCTCTTAGTGCAGGGAGGCCATGATGCCCCGGCGGAAGGAGGAGGGCAGTACGGCTCATTGACTCTTTTTAAGTTGGCACATCAGGGGGTCCAAGTGAAGGGCTGGCTCCTTCCCTGGGGGGATGTGTGCATTTCTGAGGACAAGGCTTCTGTGCCAGCACCCCGAGCCCGGCACAGACGCTCGGCACCCAGAATCCCCTCTCACCTCTCACCCTTTGGTTTCACAGACAGCGCCCGGGGTCCACCGGAGGCTCTTTCGGAAAGTGCACAACCTCATTTCGGCCTTCCAGAAACCTGATCAAGGCATCGTAACGCCCCTGCGGCACCCAGTCGTCAACAACATGAAAGCTAAATACCCTCCAGGTACTCATGGGGTGGAGGGAGCCTCGGCTGCAGCTAAGCAGGGCCCTCCACGGCGGTGGGGATGGAGGTCTCAGACTTACTTGCATCTTTGACCTGAACTAGCCAGCAGGGTGGCGTTGCCAAAAATATGCCCTAGCTTTGCTACCGTGTGATCGAAATGCTGGCACTTAGGTGCTCATCAGGGAGGAGAAAATGGATTTTGAATATGTATTCCTGAGTGCCATACCGGCAGTGGCTACCTGCCCTCCCCAGCCCCCTCGCTCTTGTAGGTATGAGCCTTCTGATCTGTCCATTTTCTTGCAGTGTTCATCGTTTCATATCTTTGTGATTATTTTTCTTAGGGAGAAATGAAGGCCATGACTTCCACCTGCAGCCATCATGAAGATGTTTCCCCAAGTGTGATGTAACCATATCGTCCAGTCTCCCCTCTAGTCCGTGCTCTAGAACAGAACAATTTATATGATAGTTAATACAACTCCATGAGTTTTTTTGTAACATTTGCAGAAATGTGTATTTCATAGAATTTCTAGCTGAAAATTTAGAAGTTTGAAGTTTCAGAATGTTTTGAATTTAGGGTTTTTCTTTTTTTTTTTGTAAGAGGATTAAAAAATACCAACTACTGAATAGTGTAATGTCTTTTTTTCTCTTTGTAGTCTCAAGTACAAAATATTTTTCACTTCAAGGTTAGGTCCTAATTAATAACTAGTTACTAATTTTACATTACTTAACTTTGGACTCTGCTTTGCTTTGTTCTGGTTGGCATTTATGCAGAACTGGGCAAGTCCCCTTTTACAGCCTTAGGAAAATTGCTTGCATTAAGATGTCCTTGCCTTGGGTGGACTCTATCATTCATAGAGTTCCTAAAGACATTCCAGAAGTGGCACCGTGAGGATCCCCACTAACTGATTTCCCATCGTACCAGGCTCTCTGCCCTGTAAGTCGGCAGAACTGGCCACCACTGCCGGGCTGTACAAAATTTGTAGTTTGCACAAATGATCAAAAGCTTTAGCAATGCACTGAGTAACCGAGAACAACCAGTGAAGTGGAGAACATCGTTCTTTGCTTTTAGATATTTTCTGTACTTGAAACAAACCACCCCTGCGTACAATTTTAAAGAATAAATTATTTTTGCATGACAGCGTCTCTGCTTTTCTTTACTACCCATGTGTGTTTCCATGCTGGGCTCCTGGAGGAGAGGCTTGAATCTACAGGACTCGTCAGCTGTGCAGGGTTAGCACCTGGCTACGGGAGAACTCGGAGTACATGCCTTTTACAGGCGGGGTTTAGCAAGCATGATGACACTGTCCTGCCTGAACTGGCAGACAGTAGCAAACACCTTTGAGCAGACTGGATGTCCTACAGCGCTCTTGTTTCGGGAGACAGTACTGTGTCTGCACTGCAGTCAAAGGGTGGTCGACACGGTCCGGGCTCCTTCTGTGTGGGTTTCTGCCAGGCAGACTTGCGTGAGCTCCTGTGAGCTTTGGGAGGGACCCCAGCCGGGGGCCCAGCGTTGTTTGTGTGTGCTCAGTCTGCGAGGGGGGATGCATCTGGTCTGGCCTGAAGGTTTGTGCCACTGTTAGCCACCCTTCAACCCGCACAAATGGTCCCGACTATCCAAAAAAGGTGATTCTCCCGCACTCCCTTCCAAAGCACAAGACTAACAGTGACTGCAAATGGACTACAAAAATATATATTTTTAAAAATACAGCTCTAAACATTGCATAGCCACCTCTGGGTTGCTCCGGTTAAATATTTCGTGCCTATACTTTCAATTTCTTCTGCACAGCTTGGAAGGAAGGAACTGTTTCCTAAGACGTAAAGAGGCTTTTTCCAGAAACACCAGGCTACAGGCTCAGGAGAACAAACCAAATTCCAGCAGGCACAGCCAAGCCGTGGCTCGGCAGCAGGGTCCGAGGCTGGTCCCTGGCTGTTCCTGTCCGGCTTTGTGCTCCTGCAAACCATCCTTCCCCAAAGCCGACCGAGCTGCTGGGTGCTGGCAGAGTGCGTGCGTGCCCCCAGGCTTCCCGGGAGAGCCCTTTTGCTTTCTAAGGGCTGGGTCTAAACTCCTGGTTTAACTGGCCTCTCCTGGGAGCCGGAAAGGGTGTGCTTGGAAATGGTCCCTGGCAGATGATTGCACCGTGGTGGGGACAAATGTAGTGGGAAGCACTTTGCCCAAGGGCTGTTTCCTATAGAAATGTCCTATTGACAGCTGAGGCTGTCAGTGCTGCGTGTGCAAACCCGGTGCCACAAGAGCAGCAGCTGCGCGTCCGCTCTGCGGTGCCGTGAGCTGAGGATAAATGGTTTGACTACGGTTGACTCCAGAAGTGCATTGCTCTTCTAAAAAATACATAAAATAGGCCAGAAGATGCCATTTTTGTTTGTTTAAAGCTGAGAATGTCGTTTCAGTTTCTGATGCAAATTATTAAGGCAGGGGCTTGTTTGTGTTGTTTCTTTTGGGTATCCAAGAGTCTGGAATTGCTGTAGGCTTAAACAAGGTGGAAACAGAGGGAGAAGCTCCTGGTACCTGTGGGACAAGGAGTCGATGTTTGGTTATGGGAACAGTGATATGGAGATGATATAGATTTCCTGCATTGACTTAGGAGGGAAGAGCTACAGATCCTTTTAGAGAGCAGCAGCCGCCGCATTTTGTGGGCATGACTTCCCAGGTAACGTCTATATCAACTGCTTCATCCTTCCCACCACCCCTGCTGGGCTGCAGCCACACTGGGGACGCAGCCCCTCGCTGTTGTGGTTGCTCTGCATTATCCCCCCCAGCCCTCCTGTCCCCCCCTTCCCCTGGCTGCCGCAGCGCCTGGTCTGACAGCTGATTTTGCTCTCCGTCCCCCGCCCCGGCCCGCCCTGCTCTGCCTTTTCCCCAGCAAAGGCAATGCTGCTCCTCTGCAGCAACTAATCCTGCCACAGCTCTGGTTTTGCCTCCGCTAAGCCCTCCCCTACTCCCCGGCTACGGCCGTGACAGGCCTCCTGCAGCACTAAATCAATACCGTCTCCCAGGCTGGTTTTCTTCCCTTTTCTACTAGAGCACCCCTTTGGCCTCGGTTCCTTCTTATCTGTCCAGCCCAGCAATTCCAGCCGCAGCCCTCGCTCGGGGTTATTGCCCAGCCCAGCTGCTCCCATCTGTTTTTCATCACGTAACCTTTCCTTTAGCCTTAAACACTCCTTCTGCCCCTCTGGTTCACTGTCTCCTCCTCTCTGCTGCGTGCGCTGGGCTTTTTATTTTTCCTCACGTGCATACTTTTGATACACACAGTCATTCATCATCATCTATTTGAGGCCGCTCTACAGAATGTGCAGGTACTTAAACTTTGCTCCTCATCCCCTACCACCACCGTTGACTTCACCCACTCAGTTCTTGGGAGGGCAAAGGCATTTAGCAGAATGTTTTTCTCTCTCACATTTGTTTTGATGAAATGTAATAAACGGTGCACAGACACTGGCTGTGGTTTCACCTGCAGTGAAACCTGCAGTTATATGCATGAACTTTGGTGAATCAGAAGTAAAACTAAATCTTGCTAGCAACCCCCGCCCGCCCCCCCCACTTTTGAATCAACCAATATTGTCTGAAGCACTTATTTAGCTGTATGGAAGCACCTTTTACTGACACGACCAGAGTATCCCAACTACATGGTGTAAACAAAGACAACATCACACACCATCAGTTTGCACCTTTATTTTTTAAAAATGAAATAGTCAAAGTACTTTTTTTTTCAAATATCGACACATAATATATTAACTTTTAATATTTACAGCGTGTTGCTGGGATGTTCTTGTAGAAAATGCATGCTTCTGGTCTGAAACCCAGAGCAAAATGCATCAGACCATTTAACTGCAGCCATATAACATAAACCTGTACAGTATCCAGTCACTATTCAGCACAGGAGTTAGAGCAGGAATAAAAAAATTGGGATCTATTGTTTCCTAGCAACGAGGCTGAGGCCATTATAACACAATTTCTGTTAAGATCAGAACCTCTAACTGGTGTTAGACAGAAACTGAAGATCTTGGCATACACTGTAAACATTTTTACTGTTGATGAGAAAGCTAAAACGGAACGTTACTTTGACATACATCGTATGCTATGCTTCTCTTTCTTGTTTATTGACACTTCTGCCTGAAGAGTATGAAGATTTTAATGTTTTATCATGGTTCATACAAGTAAAATACTGTCAAGGACACGATCTGATATACTAACATTTATTAAAAGGCTAAAGTCCACCACGAGATCTAAGGAAAAAACTGGAAATTGTCAAACACATTTCCTTAGACAAATAATGGCAGGTGACAAATGCCCGGACAAATCCACAGCGAGTCCGACTCCACCGTTCCCAGTTTCTGCCGAGAAGCGATGCCTCTGACAGTCACGGCGCTTTTGACCTGGTAATGTTTTGTATCGAGGATGGGTTTAAGTAACAGTCAGCATTTGACAGGGAAAACCCTTACGGCTGTCGGCGGCAGCCTGATCTGAGTGTCACCGCGTTGGATCGGCTGCGCTACGGCGAATCCCCCCGAGCAAGCTAACACCCTGCCAGAGATCTGTCGATCACTTTTTGCTCAGGCTCAGATGGGAGCTCCTCTGCCTAAACCGCTTTCCCCTTCGGAACTGTACCTTGGCTTCCAGCAGCACTGATGGCCATTGAGCACCTTGGAGAAGCTGCTGCTCTGTAACCCTGGCCCTGGTCGCTGGCGGAGCGGGGGGCTCGGCGGGCAAGGGGGCGCAGGGCGGGGATGCCAGAGCTTCGGGAGCGCTCACGGCCAAAAAGAGAGGCCACGTCTACCTAGCTAGTGTACAACCGAGAGGACGTTAAAGAGCTCAAACCAAACAGCTAGGATGTGTATACCGAGATGCACATCGACCAGTTCATATATATTTATTTGGCTATGTTCTACATAGATATCTATATATATATATTTATACCTTTGAAATGCTCTAGATTTGCTAAATAAATATGAAAGCAAAGGAAACCTTACTTGTACACACTATTTGTTTGGCTGTCATAAAAAATATAGCACGTATTTCTCATGGTAGGTATTTGCTACAGGATAGTGTGCAAAAGTGGTTTTATCTTATTTTATTTTATTTATTTTTTTCCACTTTCAGAACCTTGTTTGCAGTGCAGAATGCTAGCATCAAATTATCTGATCTAAATAACAGTATAAATTTCCATGCCATTATTTTTCTTTTTTGCTTTTTCTCATTTGGGTCTCTAGGCTATAGTGCAAAATTAAAAAAAAAAAAAAAAGAAAAACAACAAAAAACAACACTGAGAAATTGGTCTATCTACTAGGGAAAAAAAAAAATGGAGACTGAAATATTCCCTGCCTCCATCTGAGGTTGTTCATGAACAAGATGGTCCAAAGCTATTTGTTTGCTACAGTTCTCACGAATCACTGCTGGCTGGCCCATGTGTAGCTATGACTTCAGTCTCCAGTGCTCTTTCGGTAATAACTCGTTTCTTTAGCACTGTCATCTCAACACGACACTTTTATTTAGTTTCCTAAATTTCTGAAACTGTTACGATGAAGGCATTTTTTTTTTTTTTTGCTTTTGTAACCGGGCCATGTAATGTCATGTGATTCTTTATACATCCATATTCTCATAAGAAATATTGTTCAAAAAGGTACGTTAGACTGCACCCAGGAACTGGGAAAATGCCAAATCTACTTTCAGTGACAAACTTGTAACACATTTCACTCTTTGACCTTTTGGCATAATATGAGAACAACAGTAATCAAGGCAGTATTAAAAAACACAGCTGTAGGTAATACAAAGTGCATTTCCCGCATATAATACAAATATAACTTTAAGAAACTAAAGGCACAAGCTAACTAAATGTGTATTACATACTAGAAATGCACAGTTCAAGGTAATTCTAATAGCTTCAAATATTTGTTTATCATGGATATTTAAAGCAGTTTGAAAATGATACCTCAGTAGTGAATTGCAAAAAAGTATAATTGCTTAAAATATAAGTAAAATAGACTCTAATATTGACATCTTGGATCAGTGATAAAATACATCATCACGTTTATGAATGCACTCTCTATATACAATTCATAAATTATTCTTCCGTTGATTAAAAGCATATTAGAGGCTCAAGGATTCGAAGGTCCATTTTTAGGCTGGTGTGGAGGTATTCAAATTCTCCATGATTGTATGGAAAATTACGGAAATCGGAGCTGTCAAGCCCAGATGCTGTCAGCTCCCAATTCTGTACATTAGTTAATGATGAGCCCGATCAAAATGTGTATGTGCAGATTTTGGTCCACAATTCCCCCTGGCTGGGGAGTAGAGGGTGGTTTTAGGGGCCAGGCTCTCGCTCAGCCTGATCCTGCACCCTCAAAGCTGCGCTGGCTCCCGGGGGAGCGGAAGGAGTCTGGAAAGAGACGCTAATGGTGTGAGGCTGAGACCCGAGTCCGAACCCCTGGGGGGTGTTCAGGTCTCAGGTGGCAGTTCAGGCTCATCTCTAACTTTGGTACAGTCTGCTCCACTTGCCCAAAAACAAGGGAAGAAAGAAAACTGGAGAGAAAGGAAGAAAGACAAAGAAAGCACTTTGTTGGCTTCAGTAAATATGAGCAGAAATTGTTTCAATATATTTACTACGTCTGTTTTGAAAGAAATGTGCAATAACATCACTGTTACGGATACACAGGCTCTATAACAAGACTTCTAGCTCCCTCTGAAAGTCAGTAAAGGAAATCTGCTTACCCGTCCCCCCCTCCCCGTGTGCCCTCCCATCCCGATAATCAGGTCTTTTAAAAATGACAAGCTGAAAGAAGGATCACCTACTCTGCTGTGAAATAACTGTGCCAGCAGCGCATGATACCTTGGGAAATAAAAATTTCTGCCCATGCAATATAATGTTTTTCTATGTGCTCTAGATATTGAGCTGAAAAGTGAAGAGTCATCCCCAAAATGTTCTACGTTTATCAACATATTTACTATCCACACTTAGGTTCATCAACTCCCAACCCACCAATCTTCTTCAGACTTGAAAAAAAGAGTAATACAACAGGATTATTAATTTGAGATGAAAAGAATGCGATGCCTAAACCCAACAACACTGCAATTTCCAAATGATCTGTGAGAAGACGAGTCCTGGCCCCATGACTACAGACAGGACTGATCCTGTTCTTACGGCTTGTTGTTACTGCACCGTGTGGGCCCTCCCAGCTGGGTAACGAGGGTTGTCCCAAAAGCCCTGAGTTAAAGCCCAGTTTGGAGCACACCGATGTCAGTGGAGAGGCTCCTGTTGACCGCAGTGCTCGCAAAGCCCTCCTTCGGCCAGCCCTGACGCCTGGCTGAAGCCCAGCAGCGCGGTGGCACCCTGCACCCCTCTGCCAGGAAGATCAGCAGCTCTACGTGTGCTGCCGGACTCGAGCATAACCCAGTGCCGAGGGAAACCTCGGGAGAGAGGCCCCCACGTGCAAAAGTAGACGCAACGTGGTGTTTCATCACCAAGTGGCTGAGAGGTGGCTACGGCTGAGCAAAGCTGAAGGCCATACGGGACAGCCTTTCTGTACTGTATCCAATACAAGTCGGGTTTCCCAGGTTAGACAATCCCTTAGATCATAGCTGTGAGGAATGACATATGCGGGGTTGGTGAGCAACTACGAAGTTTCCATACACAGTCTGGTTTCTGTATGCGATCCCTTGAACTTATGGGAGATCTCACTGGGATAAAAACTACCCGGTAAACACGGGTTGCAGAATCAGGCTCTGTAACCTTTTAAATAACTGGTGAATTATTAAATCAACAACAACAAAAAAGTCGCGTTTCTTTAGAAGAAGGCAGAGCACGCTGCGCTCCCCCCTACCCCGCAGGGATGTGCGGTGTCACCCCGGGCACCTTGCGCGCAGGTTGCGCTGCTCAACTGTCAGGACTCTGCTTCTGAAATTTTTGAATACTGCCACACAAGAACTAAAAATCGTCACTGTCATCTCTCAAAGAGTTAAACGAACAATATTAAAATACCATCTTCTGTCACATTTAAAGGCAGTTGGATATGTTTTTTCCTCTATATTTATATATACAGAGTTCTGATCTAGAAAAACCAATACAATAAACCATTTTACGTTTAAAAACAGGCAGTCTTTGGTGACGCAAAGGCAGAGATTTTCTTTGTTACCTTCTGCCTATTTCACTCTGTCTCATAAAGTGAATATTATTGGCACTGTCAGAAAGTTCGAGATACTGCTCCACAGATAAAACAAAATATCCATCGTAGCCTTGTACCCGCCCAGTGCTTAAAAGCTGCTGTTTCTCTCCATCTGTCCATGCCCTAATACCTTCCTCCCCTTCCTGCAGCCGTCTCTGCTCCTTAGTCCAGGCCTGAGCCACAGCTCTCTGCCTGGCTATCTCCAAGACATGGTTCTTTTCTTCTTCCACCGTTGTTCCATACCGAACGTTAAAGCACAGCGCGCCGTGCTGGAGCTGGATGTCAGCAAAGCGTCTAGTCCTCCCGTTGATCACAGAAGTCATCTGCGACACTGTGACGTTGACGCCATTCTCCAAGATGCGCCGTCCTCCGGTGTTGCCGATTAGGGTCAAATCTTCTTCCAAAGACCCCAGCTTGATGAAGTAATGCGTGTCTCGTCCCTCTATGGTGAAATGCAGGTTCTCCAGATAGTGAGCGTTGTTGAGGATGGCAGCAATGCGCCGGCTGTCCTCGTTAGCCACGCCTATAATGTCAGCTGTCACTATACCATCCTTTATAGCGAATTTGATGCCTTTTCCGAATACCGAAGGAATAGCTGCAAATCTCGGTTGCTTCACTCCCTCGTAGCACTTGCCATCACTATACCTGGGTGTCATAGGAAGTTGATCCAAGGATATAAAGTTTCGGAGTTGCTTTTGTAGCTCACACTGTATACCAAGGATAGTCTGGAAAAGAAAATACCAATAGTTTGCAGGCGAGGCATCTTGCAGTTCATTATAGTGCCTCACAGACCCTACTAATCTCTTAATTGCTTAGAATGGATCTTTAATTTGTTTGGAAAACATCGTGCACATCTACAGAGCCTGGGTGTACGCACAGGCTTTCTAATCGCCTAAGGTACTGCTTTCTGCCTCTTGGACTCTTGCGTTTCTAGAAAACAAATGGAAAACATGTTTATCACAAATGCTATTTTTGTATTTATTCTTCCTTTTTTTCCTTCCTCCCCCCTTGAATTGTTACTCTAATAGCTGGTCTTTCGACTCTTAGGCGTGGGGAAACCTGAACTCAAAGCTGTGCTCTTTCGCATGATTCTATGCTTAGTCTCTGTGCGTCTAATTATGTCTTCTGTAAAATGGCAGTAACAGTTTTTATAGCCCATTCTTTAAGGAAAGCAGGCTGTGAAGGTCTCAAGACACTAGAACAACGGGAACCACGCAAGTACATCAGATCTGTAGATCTTGCTCCCCATTGAGGCTAAAAAAACCTCACTCCAACCACCTATTTGTCTTTTAACACTATACCTATCACTACACTTTTTCTGTGCCTTTGTAATAGCTCCGTTAATATCTCAGTAACAATTTTACATGGACATGCTCCTACATCTGGAACGAGCTCTGACCCTCCAGCCCTCTGCACTTTGTGCAGTCATTTGTGCATGGGAAAAGAAGTGTGTTAAATGCTACTAACATGAACTCACACCACCTTATACTTCCTTTTCCTGACTACATTAGAGGAAAGGCATCTTTTCTCTCTCATCTTTGCAAACTCATATTTCTCTGTTAACAGATCCTTGTATGGTCAAATGCAAAACATGAACACCTGCTCAGAATATCGGTAGTTGGTCCTGTTGCAGTTAAATTGATTGCTAGACCTTGGTAGCCGCTGCGTTTCTTCTTTACTGAAAATAAGCTCTAGAGCAAGGCTGAGTTTTACAGATTCCTCTACAAATCCATAGCAACATTTCTGTTTTCCTGCAATAATTATGCAGAGGTACAGACTTGTAAAGCTGTTTATACTCTCAGTAATTTTGCATCTCTTGTGGCATCTTTGCTAACAACAATGAAAATCTACGGTTTTAATTTTTTATTTCCACAAAATTTTTTGTAGCTTTTTCAATTTTCAGACAAACACCTCTATCCTTTTGTCTGTCCTGCCCCTCAAATTTGGACGGTTTCTCTGTAAACAGCTGCAAAGTTTCTTCACTGTATTCCTAAGAGCTTCTCCTTAAAACCCGCCTCTGCTCTGATGCCTGTACATAATGTGACAACATTAAACTTTCTAGCCTTGTTAGACTATTTGCCTTGCCTATTATGTTGAAAGACACAGTCACATTGTTTCCTTGGTCTCCAATATTTTATAATCAAATTCCTTAATTTAGTATTAGAAGCAGCTGAACAGAGTTTTTGCTAACCTTTCCAGGATCCCACTCTTGAGTTTTTGTTTGAAGCTGCAGAAGTTCGTATGTTGTCTCCAAAGCTTCTATCTCTGGTTTTGGGAATCCAGGTAGTACGTTGTGCAGCTGGAAACCAAACAGCTCTAGCCAACTTCCAATGTCTACAAAACAAGAAAAGGATGCTGGCAATAAGGCACATAAATCCTAGAAAAAGTGAGGGTAGTCTGCAGAAATCCCAGCTATGCAGAAATAACGATTTCACACCAATTTATGTTTTCAGTACTGGTTACAGCACTTACTGTAGCAAACAAATTATTTGATTACAAAGCACAGCTATACTCAAATCAATAGTGTACCTTCTATCTATTTTCAATGGAAAAAATTCAAATTAAGCTGCCGCCATTCTTCCCCTAATTTTAGCACTTAGAAAAGCAGCAGAAACAACTATTAATTATTTTCTTGGTTACCATAAACGCTATAGAAAACAGAGCAAGCTCAGTAAGATGTTATCTATTGAAGAAATTACTCCAATATATGTAAGATTAGAGCCAAATAGTGACTTTGGATGTATGCAAAAGATTTCTGGAGTCTTGAATCCCTACCAGAATTTGATCAAAAGTTGTGTTTTCATGAGAAACGGGTTACTTTTACCTGTTGTATACTTAGCAACATCTTGGATTCTGCCAACTGGGTAATTATTTTCAAATGAGTAGAGATTAAATGGTTGTGGGACAGCATTCAGGTGTTTCCATATATGATGATTTGGTGTCGTCCACCGACCAGCAATGACATCATAGTCCCGCTGACCCAGATGAACTAATTTAGTAAGAGAATCATAGAGCCCTCCATGAAAACCAATGATAACCTGGAAATCTGGATTAGTGTCCTGGTAGATCTCTCCATATGGGGTGTACAAAATTTCTTTTATGACTTGGCCCCGACTGCTAAATACAGCTAAAGGTGTTCCAGTGTTGTCACAAGCAACATAATATTCTTCCCCACTGCTTAATTCCATTGCAATGAGATGACCTTGAAGATCATAATATAGGGATGTTATTTCCGAGCTAGTATGATTGTACAAGTGAGTAACTCTTATTGGGTTGGAGAGATCAGCATAGAAGAACTGTAAGTGTTGTCCTAGGCTTGATTTGCTTGCAACTCGTCTTCCAAGACCATCATAACAGTATTGCACAGTCCAGCCAGACACTTTGTTGTACGCTTTGTTCAGCAGACCGTTAGAGTTGTACTCAAAGATCTCATTGCCTCTTTGCCTGAGAAAACCATCTTCGTCCATTTTATATTGAATTTCGCCAAGTCTGGTAATGCGATCTCTCAGATCGTATCTCAGAGGAGTGAGGCGCGCACTGTTTCCATGGCTTAGCAAGTTGATGTTGCCGTTAAGGTCATAGCTGTAGCGCCACTGGGTTTTATCATTCACAGACACAGTCTGAAGTTGACCGTCAGCATCATATTCATAAAAATATCTTGTTATATTGGCATCTACACCTACGCGTATATCACAGATCACCATACGACCCATATTATCATACTGGATGGTCATCCAGTAAGCGATAGACTTGAGAATTTCATATTGTACTTCAATCACCTGACCATTGGCACTAAAAATTTTGGTATGTTTCATCACAGTGGTGGTTATAACTTGGTTTAAATCATAATTAATTACACTGAATTTTCCAAATTGTTCAGTCCTGCCAGAAACATCGACGTAGCGGTACAGATCTATGGGAAGAGGCGTCTCGTTTATCATGGCCTGCATGCTTGTGACACGGAAGTTGTTATAGCTGTAGTCAAATCTGGCGTTTACAAGCCCTTCTTCACTAAACCTGAAGATTTGGCGACCAATAAGCGGACCTGTCCAACACAAATAGGGAAAAGGGGAAAAGCAAGAAAAATAATGAATTATGTCCACCGTGTACTTACCCTACAGATCTAGCACAGACAGGCGATGAACTCAAATATACCCTTAAGCCTTATTGCTACTTGACTTTCTCAGAAAATACCATTAACTAAGAATATGTTAGATTATTCTCTCACAAACCTTTATTAATGCTTGCTCTACGAAATATTTATATTTTATTAACATTTGTTTAAATGAATGCTATTTTATTCATAATTATGATTTCTATTTCCTTACAAGATAATTCTAAACTAGATTTATTTTACTTGGTGATTTCTTTCCTCATATAAACAGGCCTTTTGAATTTATGTTGTATTATGGTACGAACAGGGAAACTTGAAAACACAAACAATAAAACAACTTGATTTAGTATTCAGCAAATATCCACACAGTGGAATAAAAACAATCAAACATTATAAGAGCTATTCCATACCAAGCAATAAAAAGCAAGTTGTATTTCAAATGGGACAGCTATATATGCCTATAGCTGGACACAGACATAGAGATATACACACATATTTTTCTATTGAAACATAAAATATAAGAACTTGTAGACATAAAAATAATGGAGCTCCATGACAGGTAATCGCAGGATCAGGGCCAAAAACTTTAGCAAAGTAGTCACAGTTACACAAACCTGTTTGCCTGTATCTGATGGTACAGATGAACCCATCATGCATTAAATGTATTGTTTTAATAACCCCAGAAGATTCCTCGTAGGTGAATGTGACTTGAGTAGTATCATAAAGTATCTCTGAAAGTCGGGACTGTTTGGTGTATTTGTAAAGGACTCTGCGTCCTGTCCCAGGATATAACGTTTGCAGAAGCCGACCGTCTCTGGTGACGTCCTGTATGAAAGCCGCGTTGCTGTCCGGAGGGGTGTAGATGTTGCGGTAGTACCCGACGGACAGCATGGTTTGCAAGGCATGGCGCACCATGCTCGGCATGGTGACCGAGAGCAGGTAGTCGGACTGGTCGTACTCAAAGATGTAGCGGCGCTGGCTGTGCAACAGGAGCATCACGGACTGCAATCAAACAGGAATGGCAGTGTAAGTGGCTGATCAAGCAAATGATTATTCATCTAGTGAGCGCCTGAAGGTTAAGGAAATGCTGAAACAACCATCCACTCTTGGAGTGCGCTTTTACTGTCTGTACAATTCCAAGTGAAGCTTTCAGCTCCAGGAGACCTGGCCAGCAAGGTGGTACAAAACAGGAGGAGAATAATAATAAGTCTAGAGGTAAGGACCTCCAAACTGGAAGCCAGATGTGGCTCTCAGTAGCATTTCAGCCTCACGCTGACTTGCTATGTTGCTTTGAAATATTTAGGTCATCCTCCCAGGAAGCAAAACCAGAGGGAACCTCTTCCTCACACACAGGCAGAGCATCTGCACCAGCAGATGTTTCTAGGGGAGGTGGAAGGGGAAACTTTCAATGGTGTGTACAAGGTGTTTTGCTTTTATTGGCACTCCGCATATCTCTATCACATACCGACCCCTTTTTCTGTATGTCTTCTATTAAATGCACATTGCCCCAGAGGTCACAGTATCTCCATGCTTACAGATGGATGAAAACAGTCTGCAGGTTCTTTGATGTGACTACTTCTATCTCTGTTTTTTAATGTTTACAAAGAATATAATTTCTACACAGGTACTTGATATTTGCCCTGTGTTGGTTAATTGTGGCTGGTCAATGAAATCTGGTTTGTTTGTTTGGCAGATGAATGTGCAAGCATGGCAGACATTTTTCTGTGCAAATTTGAAGTTTGGGTTCTGTAATCCTTTTCACCAGTCATGTGCAAAGTCACGGTGTCGCAGAGCACAAGCCCACTGGTGAACAGACACTGTTGAAACAAGCATAATGAAAACACAGAGTGAAAATGTCTGGGGGAACTTTGCAGCCTTCCCCCAGCTCCAGTAAGTGGCTTGGCTGGACCAGAGCACTGCACATCCTTGCCACACTGTCTGTGCTGAGACGGAGTGTGGACACTGCACAGTTCTAGCTCACAGCCCAAACCTACCAGGCACATAAACAAATTTGTCAGGCTTCTGCATGATTGAGACATCATGCAAAACAAAGTCTTAAGAGGAACAGTGTGACCGCTTTTTCATAGAGCATTGGGCAAAGAAATCAGAAAAAAAGGCTTTTTTTTCCCTCTAAGCTCAGAAATCTTCTCTGGGAAGAAAACACCGAGAGCTCAGCCCTGCAATGTGTCAAGCAACATTGGCCCTGAGCCACTGACAAATAACCCAAGCGCTTATTCAAAGAACCAAAGATAGGCTAAGCCTTGGCCATCCTCTCTGCACCCCCAGTCCCCCGCCCTCCCAAGATGTATTTCTTCCTGCCCTTGGTGAAGGACATCTGTCACCTGTACACAAGCCAGGGAGCACCAACATATGCCACCCGCAAGTTATCCTCTGCCAACTGGTGACGACAGACCTTTACACCGAGCTTCTTCTGATCGCTTTATTGCTGGTCTGCCAAGCATTTCTAACACGCACAGTGTTTATTTTGTTTTCACCTTCAGTCAAGAGTCCCCAGTCTGCAGTAAACCACTGGCTGAACTCTCTCCTAGCACTGATGTGACGCCTCTCTCTATATACTGCTCCCGGGCCTGTTTTTAAGCTGTCTGCCATTGACAGAGTATGAATAACAAGATCAGAAACATCTCTAATATAACTTTAGTGCCCCTGTGTGCCATTTTTACAGCACTTTGTGGCTTTTCCACTTTTGTCCAGGATAGTAAAAGGCTAGACAGTACAAGGGTCGGAGGCTTAGTATCCTCTCTAGCCTATTAGAGGATACCGTAAAGAGAAAAAAAATTAATTCCCAATTCATCCTAATAATATTACAATAGATTTTTCAACTCTTTGCACAAATTGGGTTCTAATTGTTTTAAAGGATTTCAGAGGGTAGCTCACAAAACATCCAAAAAGCTGTCATTTTATAAAAGCAACCGGAGCCTGGTCAACCACGTAATGATTGATGCCGCGTGGTATATCGAGACAAACGGCCAGCGGCAATTACTTGGAGCTCTACTGGGAATAGACAGAAATGCTGAGCATCACCACTAGATGTCATTTCTGTCCAACATACACACGCAACCGCTCATCTATTTTGTCTGGTGGTAAATGGCAGGATTTTGGAAGCAAGCTTGGAGAATTCAGGAGATTTTATAACACCATTAACTAATTGAGAAAAGTGACCAAAACAAGAGGAACTGAATCTCATCAGTAAAAATTATTTACAGTGCTACTATCATAGTGCTTTTTAAAACCTAAATTATTGGAACTAATTTTGGAAGGGGGAGAGATTTCTGAAGATGTACAATTAACTCATCAAGTGCTAAAAAATGAAGAATTAAATAACTATGAATTGGAAGCGAACTATATAATTGATTTTTTGATAAAAGGAATTGTTGGGTCTTATGAGGTTTCAGACAACCTTTAGCAATCATTACATAATTAACACCATGAGTTATTGACTTTAATGGAGCCACAAAATGATATTTCAATGCCTAATTTTGAAAATGAATTAATCTTTCTTTGGCACAAGGAACAAACAGTGATGAAAGTACATTAAATAGCTGGGAGATTATGTCCATGGTGTGTATGACTTTCAATAATTTTAATGACAAATTACAGCATAACCCAAGCCTGCTGCTACCTGAACCAGTAAGCTTTTGCCATTTGCTTCTACTAGATCAGGATTTGGCCACTTGTGTAGAATTCCAGAATAACAGTTTTAAGTTATAAGATTTTATTTATAAGCTCATTTTAAACTAAGAACAGACAAAGTGGTTTGGAAAGATAAGAAGCATACATCTTTCCAAAATTACGGTCCATTAGGCCCAAAGAAAAAATAAAAGATTCCTCCAGAAGGCACATTGCCCAGATATTTGAAAGCTGTACTAAATGCCTGTTTACTTGCAATTTGCAGAAGAGCAAACAGACAAAAGAAGCCTTGACAAATTTATCTGAACCAAACTTCTGAAGCTTCCAGGGTTTGCCAATCTTATTAACAGGTGCAAGAACCATACTGCAAGCAGACAAGGAAGGAATCACATTTTTATGCATTCTCCAGTCTAAATTGTTTTCTTCTCTGGGTTAGGTTTACGTTTTTTGAGGATCAAGCTGAAACACATTCAAAATAAGTACAGCAAAGTTTATCTTAGAAGTACACACTTGGAACTTTTTAATATAGAAATAACTTCAAAGTCATTGGATTTCCTGCGTGTAATACCCCCTATCAGTTTTACCTCACCTGCCCCCTCCTAGCCTTTCCCTGTGGTTAACAGGTTCAGAGGAAACGTTCTGCAAACACAGGGTATGTTGGATTGTCCAAGATGTTGCTATGAAAAAAAAAACCTTAAAAGGATGCTGTTTGAATACAATTTCACACTAAGTTCTGAAAGCTTTAAAAATACAGATTGGCTTTTTGGTTTTGAGAGACAAGACCAAATGAGATGCTTCTACAGATGAAGGAGATGCTGTTCTTCCTTAGTCTGTACAGCACTGATTCCCCCATTTTGTCACCATTACCTATAAGCATAAATGAAAATTACTACACTCGGGCAATTTAGACACGAAGTCACTATAAAAGCAGAGTGATAACTCATTTCATATTAAGGTTCCCCCCCACCAATGGCCCTCATAAATACTGAAGTAATCTGTCTCCTCACAGGATCAATCCCTTTTTTACAGCGCAGCGCTGAATAGGTGCAAGCTTGTATTCACTGGCTCATAATTTTGGCTTAAAAGAACTGTGTCTGTGGGAGCAAAAAATTCCCTTTCAGTGACTGTTATATTTTTGACTATGTTATACAGAGTAGCAACATGTTTTTCAGCAGTGAGAGTGTCCTTTGTTCACTTGAACTTGGACTGAGACCAAGAAGTCATTTTTACCTACCAATTAAACAAATCTGAGGTGCTGATAACTTTCTTCAGAACTAAACTACGGCAGGTTTGAATGGGTGACATGTAGGTCTAAGCATGTCCAGAGACATTTTTACCTAGTTATGTAATTGTATGCATTTTCTGTTTAAAAAGTCTTAAATACTCTTGCAAGAGGTAGCATTATAATATAGTTCACAATATAATATCTATATAAAAACAAATAATTTTGCCTTGGTACAACAATCCACTTCTTAAATGATTTACCTTTTCTAAATATGTGTAACTCCATATTTTACCATCTGCCCATGTTCTGGAAATTATGTTCCCACTTGGATCATACTCCATTTTCTCAGTCCAGGTTCCTCTTTGGATATAGGTGACTAATCCAGAATGTGAATAAGTGATATTGACCTCATTGTACTTGCTGATGGGTGACCATAAAATTGGGCGTCCTGTCTGGTCATACATAATCCGAAGAGTGAATTTTCGATGATCATCATAAATCTTTCCTGTTCTGGTCACGTGATCGAAATCAATGGAGAGCAGGTTTCTGTTGTGGGCCTAAACACAAAGATACAGTAAGGTAAGAAAACAATGCATCTTAATTACACACAACACACACACTTCTGTGTCGGCTCTCATCAAGATGCGCAATGGTTTAACATTATGATGGAGAATTTAGGTCTTATTAAAGAAAAGAAAATAGAAAAATATTCAGATGAGAAACAGGAGGACCAAGAAACAAAATGCTGCTTGCATTCGCTGTTGTTATACTTTGCATTACAGGATGCTTCCTACTTCCATGTGCTAAACCCTCACCTCTGCTCTCACCTTTTCCTAAGTTTTTCTTCTTTCTTCTCAACTTTCATCTCTCTGTGGATGGACTTTTTGATTCCAGCCGAAGACGTGTAGTTAAGCCCACAAATTAACAAAGATATCATATCTCACATCCTCTCTCTCAAGCTCCGTTAACGTTGACAGGTCAGCTACTGCTCTGGGATAGCCCACGCCAGGTCGCATACTGATGCCACAAAGCGAAGAGCTGTGCTTGCAGCTCCCGAAGACCCTGCTTACCAGCACCCTCATACGTCTTCACGAAACCACTCTCAGAGCTCGCGAAAGCCAGCGGCAGTGGTGCCTGGTGCCAGCCACAATCCGTAATCCTTGTTGCAGTGCTCTCACCACATTTGGGACCTGCAACATTTGTTAAACTCGCTGCGTCCGACAGACTAACAGAGTGACTGTGCTACGGTCTGTTAACGTTTACGGTCCAACAGCAAAATGCAGAAGGGCAGCCCAATTCTCAGTTTGGAATCAAGTTCAGAGCTGAGCCAGATTCATGAAGACAAAATGTATTTATCCAGCGCTTTCATCATCTTCCTCCTTACATCATTCAGTCACTGGGCAATCACTGTTAAACTCCATTAAATCAGACATATAATTTAGGGAACCATAAGACATTGTTCATTGACTTGTCTTTTTCAGATCAATGCTCAACGTGCTCATTGTATTAATCTACTGCATTTTATCTAATCACTTGTATTAATCTATTCCAATTAATAAATTCCTTACAGCAGAGATGATGTCAGTGCAGGTGTTAGCACAGTGCACAGCACGGTGCTTGCTCCTCACTGAGACCTGGAGGGATAGCCGTAAAGGAAATGGTTAAGAATACCTGTTTAATAATTCAAGCTGTGATCATATGGTGGTAGTGATTAGAAAGAACTTTTTTTTTTCTTTCCCCTTTCTGTTTTTAGATACAAAATAATTTGAAAATCTAGAAGAAGCAGGTGTTTTTTCTTCAACTACCATTCCTGGGGTTTTATATACACACATGTCTAACTTTAATAGTGTTCATTTACAATAGCTGTAAAATACCTATATACCCCTGTAGACTGCTGTAACTGTTACAATTTATGCTCTAATGATAGTTAAGGAGCCCAAGTAAAATGTGATGCTCAGTTCAACTATATTTGCTTGTATACAGTCTGATAGATTAAGTTTATTATAGTATATCTCTTTGCAAACTTCTTGCAATTTCTGAAAACAAATCCTCTTGGTGGTAAAATAACTGAAAAGCAAGCAGGGGATATACTCTGGTTCATATTCATTTACTGTCTATGTACATATTTAATGATCTTATTGCTATTATTATTATTATTATTATTATTATAGAATGCAGTTAGGAGAAAGGAAAGTCTTGAATACAAATTGCTAAATCTAAATTTCAGGGACGATAGAACAAATAAGAATGAAAACCAAACAGAGGCAGAATTAGCAGCGAAGTGGAGAGCAGCAGCATTTGAAAGCTCACAGAGTTAAAATAAGGTTTGGGGGGATGCCATTACTTCCCTTGTATTCCACACTTTATGTCTCATTTGTTTACTTCCTTATATCAGATTTAAGTTAAATTTAACACCCTTCTCAAGGCAAGACAGGACGATACATGGGTAGCAGGCCTCATTTCAATGTTGTCACTGAAAAGCTGCTTTCAAATCCCAGTGGCTTCTTAAAGACGACTCCTCCAATGTAATACAACGTAGTAAGGAGCCCCTGTGAGAGGCTGGGGCTCACGTATTCTGTTACAAGCCAGGGAAAACTGGTTGCTGAAAGCAACGTCAGGTCAGAATTTCAGCTGATGAAAACAGGGAGAAAATTCAGCTGACTTCAATAATAATCTTAGTAAGTGCATAAAAAGATATATTTATGATATATTTTTAAACTTTCGTTCACTCTACTTCCGTTAGTTTTATAGCTAGAAATGTTGCAGTGTAAATAATCACATAAATGTGCACTTCTCTTGACTTTCATTCTCAAACCTAAACTGTCTACAATGTGTAAATGAGATGAGATGATTGTATTATTTCCTTGTCTGTGTTTTGATTTGAATCAACATAAACTGATACACACCGGCAGAGGATTTGGTCCTATCATTAGAACTTGCTCTGAGACTGGTAAATAAAAGGAGATCATTTGCTAAATGCAGTAATAAACATGCTGTTAAAGCCTGTATCTGCAGGACTTTTGAATTAAGGCCAGTGAGTTACTTCCTTTTTTGTTATTAAAAAAAAGGGGGGGGCAAAAATAAGTAAGACTGGCCAAGCATTCAATTTTCAATTTCATAGATATTCAGTTATAAAACCTGGACTGCATCCAATGCCAAGTTCCTCTAAGTTATGCAAAAGCCAGGAGGGCACAGAGCTGCATTCTAATCAGTGCGTTACTATGCATCATGCTCACTGGTTTTAACAACAGCCTTTGCTTCATTTTTAGAAGTCAATTAAAACAGCAGTTCAATTGATAAAAAAGAAGTCTTGCTAGATTAAGATTGATGTTAAAATGCCTGATTGTACATAGATTTATTATTAATATAAAATGCATACATGCCTACAGACTGTTTTATATACTTTGAGGAAGGACCAGGGCAGGCAGTTCTGCACTTCAAGGAAACCTGTGATTAATTCCTGTTTCCCACATTGATTTAGATACTGAGATAAAGCTAGATGTCTGTTCTAGCATTTCAGTTAACTTACTCACTTCTGCTCTATTTCTAGAGCAGGGAATTCGCACCATGCAAAAATCCCACTTTTTAAAACACAACGTTTACAGCATTATTCAGAACATGCTAACAGTGGCCTCTTTCCAAAACTGGAAATAACACTAATAGAGTGACATGCTTTCAAGATGGTTGCTAATTGCAATTAAGAATTAAAAATGTTAGGACCAGGCAGAGAAGGAAAAGCTTTCTTTTTCTCAACTAGGTCATCCTTTACCTCATCCCCAGTTACCTGCCTTCTAATTTATATCTCTTAGCACTCAAAGCCGTTTGTTTCAATGATGGTATCAGGACTGATCTCTAAGTAACATCTTTAAACCTCATTTTTATGCCTTTTTTCCCCCCCAGAAAACTCTTTCATTGTGCTGTTTTTCTTTAACTGAGGGCTCCTGCAAGTCTGTTCATTTCCATTGAGAACTAGTCCAATCCCCAGAGCTTTTCTTTACACATATTTTCAAAGTTCAGCATAGTTCTTTCTGCCCTACATTGCAAGCTTTCTAACACACTTCCTATTATGCCAGTCATGGCATATTAAGTGTTTAAAAACTTTCTTTTTAAAATATAACTCACTAGAAGTTTTCAGAAGGTCTCACCAGAACCTCATCCAGCATAAGGGCTTCTAACGATGCTACACTTTTTTCCCCAGCAGTACTCAAGGATCTGTCAACAGTAAGCCCTAATTCCCTTTCATTATTTGGCGTACTGCTTCAAACACACTATATGATGGTATTTTTGCTCCTGCTGTCCTGCATGTTTCCTTTAATCACCAAGGAAAGAGAGCGATCTCTGGGTAAATTCTGCCGCTCCTTTGCCTTCCTCCCCAGCTGCGCTGTTCCAGCTCCTTCCACCTCCACTGACTCCCCACTCCATCAGCATCCCATGCAAACTTCTCAGTGCTAAAGCTGAACTCCAGGACCCATATATTTCACCTATCCTCCAAAGGCCTTCTCATTGGCAGTAACAGCCTCGATAGTCCCTTTGTCCCTTTCTTTTGTGTCTATTTACATGGTGTACCCTATGCACAGAATATTTCTCCTTTCCACTATCGAATCCTCATTTAATGTGCTATCCCACTAGGTTCCCTCCAGCCTTGCCCCGAGAGCCCTCAGACAGATGGTCCTAGAGCTCAGTACAGTCAAGGGAGGGGAAAACATTGTAATACAGGCAGCTGACTTGTCCTTCTGAGTAGGCAGGGACAATCCACAAGCCCCCTTGATCTTAGGTAGGTATAAAAAGGACACAATTTACAGAAATAACAACACAATGGTCAACTGCTGTGATGCTAGTGGATATTTTTGGAAGGACAGAGAGTATAAGACAGCAGCACATCAAAATCATTCTTACACTTCAGCTTCACCTTCCATCATCTCACTGGATGAAGATGAAGGAGGAGAAGGAGGAGTACAGAAGTGGTTCTATGCATCAACAGACTGATCCAGAGGCGGGTCAATCAGTTGAGCTCCGGATAGCTTCAGTGTTGCAGTATTTCAATGAACATTTTATGCCTCCAGCCAGAATCCATTTAATCCTGACCAGTTTGTGAATTTCCTCCCTTTTTTGGCAGGCAATATTAGGGATCATGCAGAAGCAAGTGCAAATGAGTGAAAAGAACCTGCAATCAATTTCAACAATAGAAATAGGAAAACTGTGCAGGATGAAGTACTTATATTAAGTATAACTGTCATGAACAACTTGGCCCTGGCAATGTAAGCAGAACAGATGACTGACTACATCCTTTCCGTTTAAGATTTTATTACATAAGATCCTTAAAGAAAAATGTGCCGTACAATTATTTAAGCACAAAATCACACAAAAATCAATTGATTAGGTAACGTGAGCCATGGAGGCCATAGTTTGCATCCTGCCATCTTAACACACGTTTGCCACTGTAATAAGTTCAGCTGCCTCCCTAGACAGGGCTACGAGGACTCACGCTACGCTAGAGAGGAGGTGGTCAGAGGATGGCAAAGAAAAACTAAGTGAAGCTTTTCCCCACTTGCAAGATCCTAACAAAGTAACTGTGACTGTCAAATCTGAGAGATGTCCTTTCAAACAGGTGTTTCACATGCAGTGGCCAGTCTGGCCAGATCATCCAAGTCTTGTGTTTTTGATGGATCAGAGCAGTTGAAAACCAAACAGATGACAACGCTTTTAAAAAATATATAGTATCTCATAACCAAAAGACAATCCAGAGATTTTAATAACCATCTCTATATTTTCAGAGCTAACAGATGTACCTTCAGAGATAATACCTATCCAGAAAGGTTGTAGCTAATAATGCAATATTTTTAAGGCCAAAATTCCCAGTTGTACTACTGGTACAGGCATTTTAAGGGGTATTCATGTGAAAAACAGAACTGATTTCATAAAAAGCCTGTTCTGCAAGGTAGCAGCCTCTTTGAGCCTTAGTGTTACCTAATTAAATGCTGAATGTTGACCATCTGTCATAGTAATCTGTGAGTTCTCCTCACAGATAAAAACAAACCATGGATGCAATGTTAAAGTAATTCTTTATTAGAGCCATAGTGTAACCCAGCCAGAGGGAGTGAGGGGGTTTGAGAGCGTGTGGTAGAGGCCAGAGTACACAGCCTGTCTGGATACACAGGGAGGCTCTACATCACTCTGGCTTGCAGCAAACGCACTGGCCAGGACACCCAAGGTGTGCCCTGCGAGACCCTCTGCCCCAGGCAGGGGCTGGCACCTGTTATTTCCCCCAGAAGAAAGAGGGTCGATAGATCTGAGAGAGGCAGAATGTGGCTGCAGCTCTGCTGCTGTGCCAGAGTAACTATGCATCATCCTTTGCTCACAGCTTCTTCCAAAGCCGTAATTAAGTTCTTAGTTGAAAAAGAAGAGGAAGGAAAAAAGTAATTATGTCTTGAGGTCAAGTCTCACAACCAAAATCAAACAGAGATCAAACATCCCTGTGACTGTCGGAGGAGTTTGGTTTTGAAATTCATGGCTGGGGCCCACCATTGATACAACCTTTCCATTGCTCTTCTTACACAGTAGAATATTTCAACATGATTTTAGTTCAATGGCTTTCAAAGGGAACACTGCACTTCACACAAGAGGAAGCCTTACCCTTAGCCTTCTCTCAAACGTGGAGATATTGCCTTTGGTCTGCTCCCTCCTTTGCCTCCATTCAATGAGATTTGAGTTATGCTCTCCAGGAAGGGAGATATTGCACTTCCCTAAAGTGGGGCTGACAACCCCTGCTAGAATATGAGGCTCTGTGTTAAGCGTGATTTCCATTCCACTGGCAAAGGTGACTCTCAGAGACCCATCTGGGCTGACCCGGTAGATATTCTGCGTGTTATCTGTCAAAAAACAACAACCAAAAATAGGCAACAGAGAAAAGTTCAGTTCTCCAGATTTACAAAGCAAATGTTAGGTGCAAGAGGGCTTTGTTTGTCCCTAGATTACAGACAGCTGAACATACACCAACTGCAGTGTGATTTTTGCAACCTGTGACCTCCAGGCCTTCCCATGTCTAAAGAGCTTTCTGTTACATTTGGCCTGATGATTTCCATGGTGAAAGTTTCCTGCAGCAG
>NW_008824034.1:789891-792504 GCF_000699105.1 Pygoscelis adeliae | reverse complement strand
AATAAAGAGTTTTTGCTTTCATCTTAAAAGTGTGTAAACCCATAGGCTGGGTTTTGACCACTGATATTCTGATGATTTTAGCACATTGGGATCTGTTAACAGGACAGTGTACTGCTTGAATGACTGCAATGAGTATCTGAGGTCAAGCATGAAAGCCGTTTTCAAAATGTCTAGGATGATGGCCAGTCTCCCCTTCCGTCCCTTTTCCCTGTATCACCGTACTAAAGCCTCTGCCTCTTCCCCATTAGCAGCAGGACCCTAGGGTAGAGGCACGGTGATGGTCAGCCACGAGCCTGAAGCCTGGTGCAAGAGACCCACCGGGAAGTGGCTGTTGGCAGAAAAATGAATGGGTCAGCAAGGGTGGCACAGCAAGCAGCTCCAGAGGCTCAGGACTGTGCCGCAGGGGGCTGCTGAGGGCAGCTGGGATGACCTAGCACAGCCTCCTCCCCCCTCCCAAAACGGCCAGAAGCACGTGGAGGGTCCAGAGCAGGTCTCCACTGAGAGGATGCAAAGGCATACTGCCACTGCACGCTCCCTTTCTCTTGCCCAGGCGCTGTAATTCCTCCACTGCAGGCAGAGCCGTGCCACATGGCCTTGCGTTTGGTCAGGCTGGGGATGTGCACGCAGGAGGTTACTGTGGCTCAGCTGCCGGGGGGCAACTTGATCATGAGCCTGAATGTTTAGTGCTAAGAGACAAAGCGAAAGTCTCACCCTTAAAATGCAATTGAATTCATACCAGGTAGGGACCATGAAAAGCATCCTTTTTTTTTAAGCTGGTCCACACAGAAGTAACCGGTCCAGCTCTTGAGACATGAATATGTGGCAAATAGCTGGGTATGTCAGAAAGTGAAGATAATAGGCATTACATTAAAAGAGACTTTGTGACTCAGATGGAAGGATACCATGTCTGACTGGTTGTTCACAGGGTGCTTCGTGATAGTTTCACAGAGATATGGAAATATGCAAATTATATGAATTCATAAATATGATAGGTATATAGTAATAACTACAGCTGTTCGTTTCTGGCAGTGCCCATAGTGTGCTAGCACTTTCCTGAGACAGAATTTGGTAACATACCAACTTTGAGGAGTTTCAGATTTAAGGACAGACATACGATCAGGCAGTCAGTAGAGGATGCAGAGAGCAGATGGGGTCACTTGGACAAAGCCTAACAGGCGATACAACAATATAATATAACTATTTCCACATATTCAGTGCTGTCTCTGCAATGCAATAGTGAAGAGGAATGAGTGAGTATCTTGTGAGGTGAGTTCTTCCTACTTTTTTCTTATAGTTCAAAAGCTGAGAGGAAGAAAAGTTCTGTGGTTTGCTCTGAGTTACAAAGCTTTTCTATAGCAGACCTGGAAGGAAATCAGAGCGCTATTTCCCAGCACCTGCTCTCTCAAAGCCTGAACAATCCACTGGCACCAAAAAAGTCAACAAGGAGAAAACCCCCCAGGTCGATTAAACTATATGAAACCAGAACTTTGGTGATGAATCTGCAGAATCTGGAGGAGGACACTGGGGCACTTCCATTAGGCAGAGAGAGTAAATTCTTTGTGAGAGATACGATATTGCCAGGGAAATACTGTGGTATCTACAGGGGTTGAGTCAAAATCTCATCCCCAAGACAGTCACCAGCAGAGGTGGGCCGTGCTTTCCTCCTTCCTACAAGCGCTGTCACCAGGACGCAGCACTACCAGAAAGAATTCATAGCATTGGCCAAACAAGGCATTTCAGTGCTAAAACGTCAGTGGAGCATGTCATTCTTCTGGGCAGTATTTCTCAGAATAACAAAGCTCCGTGTATTATATGTCAGTCTAAGTCCTCCAGATACTGAAGCAGAACATAGCACGTAAAGCCTGGAGACATCGGAGATTTCAATAACTAGAATCTATCCATGGGACTCTTCCAGGGGGAAAAGAATTCACTTGTGGTTTGTTTCTAATTGGTGCCCCAGGAGAATTATAAGTAGTATCTAGCTATTTGTACTGAAGCAAGGAAGAAACAAATGAACTAATTCTAATGTCTTTTTTTGGCAAACAGTTAAGAATACAATAACGTCTAGGGTTTGAAACGTAATGATTAGGGAAGAAATAACAGAAATGCTTTAATTACCTTGTTTTAAAGTATATATTGTAGAGGTAGCTGAGAAGTTTGTGGCTGTGATCACATTCTCTCTGTTTGAAGTATCAAGTTCCACTCGCATCAGTTTTTCAACATCGCTGTGGAAACTGCTGACTTCCCCGGTAGGGAAGGTCGCGTTGGTCAGATGGCCATCGGAGTCGTACCTGCAAGACATGATGGTAAAGAGCCAGGAAAATACATCACTACTGTCTTGTAGATAGTCCTAAAAGAAAAAGAAAAAGGGAAAAAAGTAAGCAGCATTGTCAACACTGTGCAATAAGGAAAAAGGTCAGAATTGGCCCATTTATTCACTCAAAATGCATTCATTCCCTAATCCGAATTCCTGCTTAGACTATTTTCCAGTGGTGCTGGATAAACTACAACTGGGAATAGTACGAGATGCTACCTACATCATTCTGCTTCTGCCAGAGGTTTCAGCGCTGCGCACAGACGGTCGGGGTTTAACCCGCTGGGATGTGATACAGG
>NW_008824034.1:734712-789866 GCF_000699105.1 Pygoscelis adeliae | reverse complement strand
TCGGCATTCAGGCAACCAATTCACCCCCAAAAAGGCATTTTCTTACCCGCAAGTTTAAATAAAACCAATTCTTAGATTCTGCAACACTCAAAAACTGCCTTTTGTTGCTGATGTGTGAAGTACATAATATGAATGGTGAATTTAAAAAGGGGACCTAAAGCATAACAATAGCGATAAAATTAGGTTGAAATCTGCAGCGATTAAGTTGCCTACATGGGTTTTACTCTTGTGTTACGTTTCCCACAGGCAGCTGTAACTTCTCATCACAAGTAACAGCACCAGAATCTAGAGCACCACATTTCAGTTCACCTAAATTTCATCAGTGCTAAAGAAATTCTTTTCGTATAAGGTACTTTATGTGAATCGGGCCACGTTATGAAAAAGTCAATAATTAATTCAAAAGCTCTGAGGCAGTGTTTCTTTTCAGTTCTACAGATATAGTTGTTCTTTCTGATGGTTCACACGGAAAACAATGCACAACACTGCTTGGTGCTTGATATTGTTTCATATTAATGCCTTCCATCTTAAAAACCTTATTAAAGCTAACACATTTTTATTCACCAAGACACCTCACTGATACTGCAGATGTATTTGCATGAGTAAAACCAACTCATGTTCATAAAATAGAAGCCTATTTGTGCAGGTAGGAAAGCATAATTAAGTTTTCATGTTTTATTAACTGTCTCCCCTCATTCACAAAACATATCCTCAGCTGGTGTATCAACCGGCAAAGCTCTGCTGCCTCCAATGGAGCTCTTCCAATTCACATCAGCAGACGATCTGGCTATGTCCTTCACTTTAATGTGTTGGCATCATTTCCTTAGGATCTTTATTTCCCCCTAATTAGTCAGACAAAATCTGTATGTCACAAGAAGTATTGGTGAAAAAAATCCGGAATTTTTCTCTTCCCCCAGTATAAAAAAGAAAAACAGAGCAGCTGTTCTTTTCAAATGACACACCGGAGAATGAACTAGTGACCGTCTTGTGTCTTTTGACAAATAAATTAATCAAATGTTAAACAGAATATAATCTCTCTCTCTTTCACCTCCTACTGCCCTCACATACATCATGCAACTTATTTACATTCCACTCTTACGCTGGTTCTGTGCAAATTGACTGGGTGCCACACCCAGCGATTAAAATTGACTCAGATCACTACTTTTCATCATTAGAAAACTCCATGAACATGAGGGCAGTTATATTTCATTTACTGCTTGATCAAACAGATATGACAGCTTGCTAGGTTATTTGGATATTCTACCGTACCATAGAAAAATCCCCAAATCATGTGTTTTTATGGCGTAAATGCAGCCAGTTTATTAGAATGTACTTGTGCGCAAGACTTGGGATCCATCTTTGCTAAGGATCCAGTTTTGCTGCTGGTAGCACTGATGATGAGATACAAAACTCCCTGTGTAGCTGAAAATGGGATAAACTGTTACTGGATGGCTGGCCAGATACGGTACTGAATTATAATGAGACTAGAGCACACAGCAATGGACTCTTACTCATGTAGATGGTCCCACTGACTTCTAGGAGAACATGCGGATTAATGCCTCAGTAACGATTCCGCAGCGTGACCACCTGAAGGTTTTTTTTATTCCAGGTTGCTCCAAGAAACCCAACCCTCCGAGGACAGGTTCTGCCACCTTTCACATGATGAATAGTAGCACACTGGGACTCAATTCCCGCGGAGCAATGTCCTACCCATACTAATAGGGGCAGAATCACAACATATTTCTTAATGTTAATTTGGGGCCCAGTTACGCCACGTTAATCATGTCAGTGACCATTTAATCATGCAAATAATTGCATTGATTTCAGTACCCACATGAGGAAGTGCTCACCAATATTTGAAATGCACACTTGGGGATACAGTTTCACAATCCATTTGCATTTCTATGTGTAGCACAGTTAAGAGTTATATCATTTCAAAGGGAAAGCGGTCTAATTAATTTTTTCAGAGTTGTTTCTTGCAGGTGTTTTCTTGTCCTTGATTTAATAGAGGCCCAGTGCTCCCCCTCCCCTTTTACAGCTTTAATGATACAACATTAAAAAAATCTAGATGACTGAAAATTGTACATTAGCTATAATTTTATGCAAGGGCTCTTTCAGTACTTCCATTCCATCAGATTAGAGTAGATGGATGACAAGTACCTTTGTAGGCGGTTTTCTACCTCTTAATAATTTCCCCCTGTGAGTGAATCTGACATATAGGTAGATGTTCTGAACAGTTCATTATCTTTGCTCATATTCCCAAGTACGTGTGATACGTGTTGTTAAACAAACTCATCCCTATTTCAGCTTGACAGTGCCATGGGCTGAACTTTTGGATGTGAATGCAAATCTAGCTTAAGCAGAGAAGACATTTCCGAGCAATTTGAAAGTTGCTCATATGATAATTCTCTTAGCTCCGGCACCATGTTCATATAGGACTCGGAAGCAATTCACATATAAGTAACCCCTTCAGAAAAATCTAATTTTCAAACTGAAATCGGGTGTCAGTTCAGAACGTGACCCGTCTGGAAAATAACGTCTGGTTAAAGGATAACTAAGGACCATCACGCCCCATGACCTATTTATGGCAGAAGGTGCGCAGCATCTCCTGAAAGCACACCTGCTCAGCACAGCCCTGATTATAGTCAACTGCCCCTCTGACTCCGGCAGATTGGGTGACATTCTGTGGATCAGCCATTCAGGAATTCGTAAAATATTATGAAGATGACTAAAAATATTGGACTGAACATAAATATTAATGACATGACTTCACTATTTAATTCTGCTGTTGTTTTTGTCATGCTAACAACTGCAATTCTGTTAATTTCTGCTGACTGATCTAGACTGGCGGAAGTGCACGGTCGTGCAAAGCCTGGACAGTTCGAAGCATCAGTGAGGACAGCGTTACCTAGCCTGCAGTTAAAGCTGTGAAAGTACGAAAAACTGTTTAATTTAGCAAAATTTCTTGTGTCAATCATATACATCATATCAATCCTTTCAAGGCACAGGTATCTCTTTGTGAAGAAATCTGTATTACATACAGTGGGAGGCACTTAGAAGCAGGTGAAGTCCTTTAAAAGGTCTTACTATGCTTGAGTCATACTTTAACAAACAACTTGCCAGAAGGCAACAGGAACAAGCAATAATTGTGTGAAATGGTTTACACTCGATGTCAATGGGACAGAGGAAGAATACCGAGATTGAGAAGCACACGACTAAAAATAATCTGCTCTAACACGTTCTAACAATCAAGGCCCTGCAACAATGCATGGTGTTCAGCATTTTAAGAAGTAATAGGCATGACTTGGAGCTACTGTAATAGCTTTTTGAAAGTGTCATTGGTCCGTGGTCTGTATTGATGCCATCCTCAAGTAGGGATTTAAATGGGTCACTCTCAGTGTTGAAATTATTACAAAGAAGCATATATTTTAAGTCAGTTCTGCTTATAAAAGGTAACACTTAGATCAGTGTTTAAACAGTAGGACAACAGTGAGCTTTGTCTTGTTGTGAGATAATTTAAATTTGTATCAATAGATAATGAGAATTGAACCAGGAAGGCCCTGTATGGTTTTGTTTTCCCACACATTGTCAAAAATGGCCCTCTCTAATGATTTATACTTATGTCCACCCTACCAATTTAGTCTTTGGCAGAATAATAGAGGGCAGGATAGAAAAACATCCCCGTGAATAAAAAATCCCATGCACTAGGCAGCAGTTTTCTCTGCTTTTATCCTACTTTCATTTTAAGAAAATATAATTCTAAAAACCTGTAATGATGGTGACTCAACTACCTCTCCAGGTGACTTATGCAGCAACTGAATTCTCCTCAACATGTTTTCTGTTCATATCTCACTTGGATGGCTTTTCATTTTAGGCTTTGACCATGAATTCCTATGCTCCACAGAAAGCAGGCATTATTATCCTCCTTGAGGACTCTGAACTAATACTGCAATATTAACATATGATTTCCATCCATCACTTGTCACATCCTCAAGCAGGGATTATGACAATTAATTATAAATAATGAGAAATCCTGATACATCACACCTCTTTATAAATCAAAAAGGAACTTTCTCTTGGGTTGTTCTCTCTCTGGGACCAGATTGGGATGTTCTGACTGCATCTTTAACTGTCTTGTCTTGCTCTTTAGAAGTCCCGTCAAAGATCTCCTGAACGTCTTGCTTACAAGGCCATTCCTACTCCCCTTATACACAGCCTTTTGCTATTACATATCCTTTTGTTATTATATATCCTCTTCCCCTCCTGACAGAGACAAGTCCACTCTTGTCTTTGAATATTCCTTCCACTGAGATTCTCAATTTCCTTTGCAACACTCCCTTCTCAGGCGAGTATGTTTATTTTCCCCTTTTTGCCTTCGTCAGGAATTTTGCAAATTCCTGATTCATATCACAACTTGCCTCTACTTCTTTAGTTACAAAAAATTCCATAATCATATTTTCATTTAGAGAAACAGATTCACAATAATTAAGTGCAAATGAAGTATAATTTCAGGCAGTTTCTGCTGCACTTAATGGGCACTACGTACAGAGCTTTTACATATGACAGGTTTTGGCACTTAAGAAATGGTAGTGTTCTGTTGTAAAAGCTTGTGCAACAGCACTACTTGTCCTTTCTCATGCAGTGTTAGTAGCAGTGTCTTTTTAAATTACTAGAACTGACTAAAAAAATTTCAATATTCATTTAAAATAGGGTTCCTTACATCAGGCATTTAATGTCATGGACTTACTCATACACAGTTGTCCATCCATTTTCATCACTTTTGGTTGCTAAAAGCCCCGTGTTTCCAGGATATGTCATCAGAGCCAGGTTGTAGCCTTGGGCATAAACCCTTTTCAGAACCCCATTGCTGCTTATTGTCAGCCAGTACACCTGGCCCCCCGGCACCACGACCCACAGGGGCAGCCCACTCGTGTCTCTGCGGATGTGAACCGAATTCCCATTGCTGCTGGTGATGGTGCCAATATCCCCTTCCCCGCTGTAGGTGAAATTGTAAATGTAGTCCCTCGTTATGAGGTTCAGCGTGTGCAGGTGGGTGCCGTTGATGGAGAACTGATACAGTTCTTGGTCCGCTGGCGACGCAATCTCATACGTATTCGTGTCACTGAGGTGAGCCTTGTTTCGGCTGACGGCACGGATGCGAACGTTGCCGAGGTCTGCGACATACAGTGTGTCGTCAGGAGAGACTGCTAGAGAAGAAGGTGCTTTCAGCTTTGCATCTTTGGCATATCCACCATCACCTGGAGGAGCAATGGTAATTTTAGTAATCTGTAATGTCCACATTTAAGCTGATTCCCATAGCCTGACACAGTGCTTCTCCTCAGTATCATTTACAGGTCAATAAAACAGTATCTTCTTCCAACTAATTAAATCCATATTATCTAAGGTTGGTGCAACTCTAAATCAGTCTCAGTGAAGACAAACAAGAACATAAATTATCTAATTTACACCATTTTTGCTCAGGCCAAAACCCTGCTGCTCAGGAAAGCATTAATGGCAAAATTGTGAAATAAAATAATGACACCTGAAGTTTCATTCCCTACTATTTGTCTGTTGGCATGTAGTTAAATTAGAATCATGCTATAAATAAAACAAAGAGAAAATAAAACCCAGTAATTCAGCTAAAATGACACTGAAGCAAAGATTAGTTTATACTTATTAAAAACTCAACACTACAGGAAAACAAAACAAGAATAATAGTCAAAAAGGGCCTTGAGAAACCACCCCTTCCAGTATCACTTGATAATTTACTTGGTTTGTGTTTTTTAAGGCTTGAGGAGGATATTTGCATTATCATGGGCTGCATATGCATATCGAAATGACTTTACACGAGTAGGATTTTCTGTAACTAGCAAGAAAGCATATTAAACCTTACTCTTAGAGAAAAACACATTACTGTTTGTATTGCTTTCCTTCTCCTGTCTGAGAAATGAAATTTGGTGGAGATTTTGAGCATACCCTATGCTTCCTTGGAGATGGACAAATTAGCTGGTCTTCTGACCTTGCCTTTTCACCAACCCAGCGCTGGCACAATCATAGACTTGCCACAGTTTTTAATTTTTCAGCACTGAGGGCAGTTTCCCTCAACAGGAACCCTGAACAGGATCCTTTTCAGCGCTGGTCTACCATAGCTGTAACTGAAGCTGGCAGCACTTGGCAATACACATGAAGCTTTGGTTATCATTATAACGCTGGGTCAGCAATCCACCTTCTCTGAAAGACCGTTTACATTTTTTTCTCTCCATTCTTGACATACGTAATGTTTTCTTGTCAGTAATTAACCTTTTATTTGAAATGGGAGGCTTAAGAATTATGATGACATTATGGACACAGTGGTTCTTAGAGATGACAAGATGACAACATACTGCACACCTCTGTATATGGGAATGCTGTCCTTTGTCCCATTATGAAATACGTTTTTATGAAAAAAAGCACCACGATTTGTTTTAGTGCATGCAGGGGAGAGGAGCTGTGCTGCTGAGAATGTCCAGGGGTGCAGCGCGGGCCTGCGCTGGCTGTTCCAGTTTAAAACACAGAAAGAAGAAGAAATTCTGAACATTATGTGTTTGCACCATTTTGCTGGTTGTGCAGCGTGACACAAGCGATGAGAAGGCATAAGCTAGTGTTTTTCACTGGATGTGAAACACCTTGGTACTCTTCTTGGTGAGAAGGGCTGCCTGATCCAGTAGCATTTAGGTGCAATCTGCACTGGGGCTGGTACCATCTTCAACATGGGCACACATAGCTGACACAGAAAGGCAGATTTGGAGCTGATTTTGGACGGTGTGCAATCTCTGCATCAAAAGAGGAAAAGCTAAGACCACCCTGAGGTTCCTCCAGTGCCAACTGGAAGACTCACATCTCTACATCCAATGGATTAAATCCACAAAGAGCTGCTGAAAAGGTTTTCGGCTTTCCAAGGAAACTGCATCATTGCTCGTCTCTCCTTCCCCTTGTCACTTTGCTAATCTGCAGTTGTGCCAGGGGATCTCAACAGATAAGAGACAGGAAATAACTAGCGTCGCCTTACCTGAAAAACAGTCACAATTAGGATCAATCTTGCAGTCACAATCTGATGGGGCTCCAGCGATTATAGAGATCTCACCGTTGGTTGTGACCTGTTGTATACGGTTGATCTTTCTTTCATCTGTCTCTGCAATGTAGAGTATCCCGCTGTGAGATACAGCGATCGCCCTGGCTGACTCCAGGGTCGAATGGATGGCCACCTTGCTGACGATGAAGTGGTCGATGCCTGGCACCTGGCAGTGAATGGGGCGCCCTGCAATAATTCGCACACGCCTGTTCTCAGAGATCTGCAGGACAATGTTGTTGTCCAGGACATACAGTGAATTGTCTAGAGGGTTCACTGTGAGGTCTGTTGGCCACTCTAACCGCACCTGGAAAAAAAATTAAGGGGAAGGCAGGGGAAAAAAAAAGAAAAAAGAATGATTAAGACAATAAGGCAGTTTTGTTCAACCATCTCTGATCACCTTGTCATCGGTGATTCACCCAGGCACTCAGTGGATTCACCCAGCACTGCTTCTCTAGTATGTAACTTTAATTGGGTTTGGCAGAAGAAGTTTCAACAAGCATACTCTTTTCTGAGGTCTGGGTCCAGTGTGGAACAAAACTTGATTTGAAAAGTAGTTTAGCACCCTCTGAGAGGCATTTGCACAAGTCCGTTAAGGTGGGAACTTTATTATACCTATGCATGCATGCAAATGAGAACACACACTTCATGTCATGCAACATCAGCCAGAAAATTTTCCAGGTCTGAATGTTATTGTTTCAAGGTTGCAGTCAACACTGGCAGAGTGGAAAACAGTTAGAGGTTGTCAATGTCCTAACACTTTAATTGACTGTTGGTACCAAAGGAAAATGACATACTAGAAGAGTACGACACATTTCCACAATTTATTTACTAAGCAAGAAATGCTAATAAGACTTATATGCCATAAGAAATATGAGCTCGTTAATTCTTTGTAACATAATAACACACCAATATATCACTCTTCACACGATACAATAGCCAAGCCGTAATTACTTATAATGGTTTTGCTTTGTGAATTCAGTATTTCAGTCACGGATTAAGTAAATTCTTCATATTTAAGGTTAGCTTTTTGCCTTTTTCCATGCAGGTGAGAGTGCCAACCAAGCAAAGTTTCCAAACCATGCTGGAGGAAATGCTAGAAGAATGACCTCACTTGTCTGATACCTGTTGCATCAGGATCTGGAGGAATTAAACATGCCCCCCATTACAGGTGGGGCAGCCTGTCAACCTGACAGGCAACCAGTATGTAGGCTGCTGATTGTCGCATGTACTGGCCAGAGCTTCAAATTCCTCCTGTTGAGAAAGCTCAGTAGGTAGTGCATGACCGCTGAATTGCGAAAGAGCAACAGAGTAGCCTGGTCCCTCTCCCCAGCTAATGGCCAGTGGAGGATTTGGACTGCAGCTTGTCTATGGAAAGGTCAGAGAACAACTGAGCCACCGAGATTGCAAGACAGCCTGTTTTTGTCTGTCTCGGGATGCTTTGCCTGTTATCCTTTGTGAAGAGATGGCTGCTTTTATCTGAGTGGAATTTTTCTGGACTAAATATTTCAATCATCAGAAGAGAATAAATACCAGGCTAAAATGTAACGGTTTTATATGCCACAGAAGCTTCTATTATTTCATTTACTGATTTTGTTACTGTTTTTGTTCATTTTTCCGTTGTGCTAATTAAAAGATCTATGAATTTAGAGACTGCAGATGCTAACACAATGCTCAGCACTGAGGAATAACATATGGTGGGGTGTGTAGCCATCGCAAGCCACCTGCTCGCCTGGGGTCAGCTCAGGAACCAGGCTGGAGGCCAAGTCTCTCCCTTTCTCAAGGATCAGTATTTCCTGAATAATCTCCTTTCCAGAAGTACATTGCTGGTTTGATAATTGATGTTTTAATAAAGCGAGGGCATTGCGGCTGCCGTGTCTCGCCCTGCGTGGTTACGTGGTGCACCACACAATTATGAAGGCTCACGGAGCAATCGAATTCCTCCCTGTGCCCAGTCCATTTTACTAGACAGCATAATAACTGGCATTAAGACTAATGCTGTTGGGTTCAAGATCTCTTCTGAACTGGTAGAGTCCTTCCAAATGATGATAAATGTGGTGAAACAGTTGGAAACAGATTCCTCCCATAAAGGTGCTGATTTCTGTGCATGTGTGAGACTGCCCGGATTCCACCCGCTGTGCTAGGGCTGGTTTACACACTGCTGTTAGCTCATGCTTCAACTGAGAGTTCACCGGGACACCAAATAAACCTCTTTAGTTAGCATAAAAATCTCTACAAGGCTATCTTCAGGAAACTTGGAAAAAACCATATTTGCAATGTACCTTTAATGCAGAACATTTGATTGCTCTATCAAAGTTAAATGGATTATTTTTAATGGGAAACAGACACCTTCAACGGCCTCCTTCACAGAGCGCTCTGCTGTAAAAATAATCGTTGATTAACCGTAACTAGATTATTAGTGATAAAAACTTTGGGCTGAAACTATCAATTTTTGCCATAATGACTCTGCATAGCACCTGCTATGTCTTAATAGCTGGTTTTCCTTCGTGGACCAGCCACACTGCCTTTGCCCAGTGAATAATTTGAATTCCTCCCACTGTGCGGGTATGCCTGGTGTCTTGCAGATAAACAGGGACTCGTTTGGGCCAAACCAACCTTTTCTCTGGTTGATTTGAGGTTGATTTGGTTTATTGAGATAGAATAAACTTTTATGCAACTGTCCATTTCACTTGCAGCAATGTGCCTAAAGCTTAGTCTTAACAGCTGTTAACTGCAAGCACATTTGCCTTCATACTGATCACATCTAGCTGCATTACGGTAAAAATAAATACAATTTTAGTTGGGAACATCTAAACAATGTTGGTTACTACACCAGAACCATTGCCTAGCTCTCTGCTCTGCAAAGCTCACAGAAGCTTCTCCTTCCTGGGTTTAAAGCGGTCATGGATGTACTAATGGTTTAATCCCAGGTGAAATATTAAAGCTAGCATGTACCTGTCTGGAGATTGCAGCACAAAAACCAGCTGCTGCTCACTGCAAGCTTATGCTAGTGCAACTGGAGGGGAAAAAAAGGTGAAATAGGCCAATTAAAATCAAACATACACACAAACACAAACCCCTGAGCATTCCTAATCTGAAGAAGAATTTCACAGATTTAGAAAGAATCTGCACTGTTTGTGTCAGGGTGAGACTTCGAGGCTTCTTAAACAGGTATAAGCTGGGGCTGCTGCAGCCCCACCCCATCCCTTCCCCCAGTGCAGCCCCCAGCAGCAAGGCCAGTGTTTATGTGCTCCTACAGAGAGCAGGTTCAGGACAGTTTGCTGGCTAAAAACTAATCACCTAAATCAGCTTAAGCTGAAGTGTAACTGCACCCTCAGGTTCACTGTTACTTGAAAAGTCACCGGTTGTTTCTTTTCTTTTAAAGCAAGCTGCCCTCTGGCAGGTTTCTGTGACCAAACCATCAGCTGTGCTTCACTCAGAGCCAATAAACATACTACAGAGAAGCACTTCAATTCTCATCAGATATGACTGTGCCTGTTAAAAAGTTTTTTCAGACAAAACCTCAGTTAGGATTAGAATATTAAATCAGTTAATATACTTTTAAATTTGAAGCAGTACTTCATAAGCCCCCGTAAAAAGTCCTCTCCCATGTATGTATATTTTTCTTACAATTCAAAATTGGGCCAACTGCAAGTGTTTTTTCATATATTTGATGGGTTCTTTTTTTGAGCAGTGTACTGAAATGGCATTGCCGATTATCCCATTATAAACAAACAGATAAGGTTTGTTCAGTAGCAGTCAGTACCTCACATTCTTCACAGATTGAAATTTTCAGGTGACAATTCTGGTTTGGTTCACTGGAGACTGAGTATATGCGATGAAAATCACTGCCGAAACAAGTGAACCCTTGAGCAACGAGACCTTTTGCATATAAGTATTAATGTGTCAACTTTTCTGGGAATTCAGCATTTAACTGTCAAGATAAAGGCTCCAGCTAGATCTAATAATCAATCTCTGGTTTGAGAACTGCAAAATTAACACCTACTGGTCTGAATTTCTAATGCTTTTTTTCATGTCAACTGTTCTGGAAAACACAAAGTGCACTAAGGTGGCTTCAGTTTAAATGAATTTTCACTGGGAGATCTACGTTTAGGTAGTTAAATAGCTCTCAGTCCCAAATGATATTTTTTTTGGTTTGTTTCTTTCTTGCAAAATATGCGTGTGCTTGTACAACTATCTACCTACCTACCTATCTGGTTTTGAAATGTTTAAATATTTTTCCCACAGCAAAGCTTTATAACTAAATAAATAACGTGAGTTTTTTGCAAAGTAGCACTGACAGGAGAGCCTGCACTCATATACTTCTTAAACATACACGCCCGCACACATACACACATTTAAGTGCTAGTTTGTGAAGAATACTGTTTCACTTTTGGTTTTGACCATATGGCTAAAACTTTCTGCACATTTTGCATGACATTTTACGGCTGTGGCATTTTTGGTACTATTTTAAACAAATCAGATCAAACAAATTCTCCTGTTCATGTCAAAGTAAGAAAAGTAAAGAGGGAAAAATTTGTCCTTGTCTGCAGATGCAGGTTTCAAGAGCTTAACTGTTTGGTTGCGGGGGTAAATTTCACTGGGATAAGTTTCATTTATCATGGATTAAAAGAAGCAGCATAAATCCCTAAAAAGGCTTCACCATTGCTTTGATTTCTCGCCATGCATTGCTTGTATATTTTGATTCAATTTCATGTAGTAGCATGAAATTCATGCCAAAATTTTTCTGATAGTCCTGACTGATGGATTACTTCCTATCTGTACTGCTCAGCTTCAAGTACTTCTCTTTATGCTACCTTTGCCTTTATTCAGCCCTACGATACGCATTTGCAGACCTGATCATAACATCCTCCATACTTCTCTTTTGCTGCTAACTGCCTTTTTTCATCTCCTTTTAGTTATACGCACTTCAGCTGTTGTTTCCAGGCCAAACCCTTTTACTCACCACAACATCCTTCTAAAGAGCATTTTTCCCTCTTCCCACCCAAACCCTTCTTTCTCCTTCCTTCTGCGGGAGAAATGGCTCCGAGGAAGGACTGGCACAGGCGGTCCATCAGAAGCGGGCATGTAGTTTACAAGGCTGAAGGAGACTGGTTCTGCTTCCCTGAACTTTTTACAGGATGTCTCACTACATGTATTTCTCTCTATTTTCTCACAGTTGACAACCACGGATATTTTTTCATCATTTTCTGTCAGTTTGCTCTCACTTCTGGGCTCTTTCTTTTGTTGACACTGACACTGTCAGCTCCTCTCAGCAGCTTAGCTTCTTTCTTGATGGCACACAGAGACACAATTCAGGTGCTGTGGTCTGACACCGGGGAACCCTTCCCCGTGGCGGGATTACAGCGTCCTCCCACGCTGGAGGAGCCTTTGTTTCTCATGCTCCTGATACTGTGTATTATAAAATTCAGAATTATACAGTTCAGCTGTAGCAGTCCCTGCCTAAACTTCACAAATGTTGTACTCTCTGCATTCATCGTTCCCCAGTGAAAAACCCAAATAAATGAGTTTTGCAGCCTAACGACCGTTGTTTTCTACCCTGGGCTGGGAAAGCAGCTGTGGCACATTTACAGATGCAGCTCAGAGGTCTGAGGCCACCAGTTCTCCAGCATCACGGCTCGGGTAGTCTCCCCGCCAACCTGCCTTTGCCGTCAATTATCTCCAGCGGATGAGGGACCCAGTGCAGGAACGCGAAGGCAACGCACCACTCCAAAGGTTTTCACTGCTTGTCTTCGCTTCACTTGCCACAAGATTTGCTATGCTCTCGCTTTCCAGCTCCCTTCTTGTTTCATAATTTCTTTTTTATGATTTTTTCTGCTTCACAACTTCAAAGACCGTATGAGGAATCTCGGGTCTACTAAGTTGATAGGAAAAGTTGATTTCTATGGGGACAGGTTTCACACCGTCTTTATTTAATAATAGAGGGAATATTATCCAGAATCACATAAGCCCATTGACTATGAAAATAGATGGGACTTAGATTCCTGAGCCATTTAAGGCTGTTTAAACATGGTACCCGTGGTTTACACAGGCTATGAAAAAAATACTTTGTTAAATGCTCAGAAGGAATTAACAAAGTATTTTGAGCAGGCTGGTACCTCTGCCTGCTCAGAGGTACCTCCTCTGAGAGGAGGAATCTTAGGCTCTTCAATTAAAATATCTCAAAATAGACCATGAATTTGAATCTAACCCAAACACGTCTCCAGTGCTGGAGTGGGAATAGATGTCCTCCAAACATACCGTTGCAGTTAATTTGCATGGCCAAAAGGAGGGAGCGGGACCAGGTGGAAACCTAGCTAACGACAGGACTGTTTCCATTTCGCCTCACTTTCTAACTTGCACTTCCAGGTCCCGCGCTTGTCAGATGAGGCAGCACGAAAGTAAGGTTGCATAAAGCTTAATAAATCTCTCACTAGTTTTGGCTTCATCTTTCCATTTCGGGCTCAGAAGTTCTGGATGCAGAAAGCCATTGAGCTGCCAATGCAGAAAAGGTGGGAGGAAGATCTCGAAAAGCTTTAATTGAGACAGTAATTAAAAGGTGTTTGAGAACAGTGGAGGCTGGAGCTAGTATGTTACGGTGTCTTTTGCTTCCAATAACTACTGAGGTTCATAAAAGCACCTGGCCTGAAAACTGAGAGGAAGAGAGGATACATAGAAATGAAATTTCCAAAACTGAAAAAAGCAAACGAAGTGAAAGCCTGGCCTTTGAGCAACACCAGCCACTGTGAATATATCACCCAAATACTCTGACTCTGCCCTGAATCCCGAGTCAAACTCAAAATTCATGTTTAATTTAAATTCTTGAAATTAAAACTCCCTACGGATTTTCGCCCAGGAAGCTGTCTCCGACAACAGCAGTGCTCCTCAGGGCAGCGCTCCCCTGACCCCAGGGCTGGGCAGAAAGTGAGACTGGGAGAAGTGAGGGATGAGGAGCCGCTGCCAGGAGGTTGCCAGTCGGGCGTGCAGGAGCCACAACTGCCTCCTCAGCCAGATCAGGGCTGCAAAACACATTCCTGCAAGGATCAGAACAAATGCTAACTCCACAGCTTTCACAAGAAAATGCAAATTCACTTCTGTGATTTAAGCTTTCCCTTAAGAGTTACACCATTAAACTCACAAACACAACTTCTGCAAGTGAAAGAAGGAAGGATGGGAAAAAATAGATACTCTGCAATTCATGCTTACGGCAGGGCATCTTCTGTGGCAAATTCCTACAACGATACACAATTCAATAGTAATAGCTTTTTTTAGTCCATTTTAAGAGTGAACTAATTCTTTACTAAAATGTAGCAGAGAGTTAAAGCACAACAACTATAGAAAATTTTGATTTTTATCTTTAAATTATACATATTTTTTTCACATGGATATAAATAATTCTAGGCAGAAAAAGCAATGGAAGTAATTTGAGTCCTTACTTTTACAGAAATTAGCGCCATGATTAATTGTTATCACGACACGATTTTCTGCAACTAATTTTTCACAAGTATTTACACAATAGATATTTCGCCTGAGCAAAATGAATGTAATCTTACTAGCTGTCGTGCTGCATTGAAAGCAAACACATACTGCTGTTAGACTTCAAATAGCTAATGAAAAAAATTAGGCATCTTGCATTTTGCAGAACAAACAAGACAACTGCATTCCATGCAGTAATCCTTCCACGCGAGTATTTACATTGATTAGATACTTGCAAGAAAACGCACTGGAGAGTGTTTGATTCTAGTCTGAGACTATAAGCAGGCACTCTGCTTTAAATTTATGTCAGCTAAGGGCATTGGTTACTGCTGCGATGCATATTTGGATATGCATTATCAGACTGTGCCAGAAAAGCTTACAAGGATAAAGTTTAGGACTAATGTTTTTTCAAGCAAAATTCAAGAAATACCACTCGACTAAATAATGTATCTCAAGCCTGGGATGGATACAACCCGGGTGTAAAAGGAGAGGCACTCGGTTTTCTTGCCTTTCAAAAAGGCTCTAGACAAAGATTTTAAAAGTGCACCTGAAATTAGGTTTCCAACAGGTTCCTGATCAGATAGCTAAATAAAGGTTTTGATTTTCAGTAGTTGAGCTCTAGATCTAGAAAGGTGTAGAAAGGCTCCAGACCTAGAAGGGCTCAGGAAAGCTCCATAAAGCCTCTTGCAAAACAAAAACAACAACAACAACAACAAAAAAAGGGGTGGGGGACAGGGTCGTGCAGGAGGCCCTAGAAGGTGTCCCTGGAAAGTTCTATATTCGGAGAGGGCCCATGAGGGCGCTGGATCTAGAAAAGCCTGCTGAGCCAGAAAGGGCTGCAGAAGGGCTCCGGAGAAGTGCTAGGTAGGCTCTGAGAAAAAGCTCCAAAAGGCTTCCAAACCATCCCAGGAGAAAGATCTAGTGAGTCTCTAGACATGCTCCAGAAGCTATGGATGCCCCCCACCGTGCTCCAAAAAGCTCTAGATCTAGAAATGCCCCAGATCTACAAAGGCACTAGATGTCTTCAGAAAGGCTCTCGACACCTCTAGCAAAGTCCTACATCTCTGGATCTCAGGCTCTCAGCAATTTCTAGATCTAGAAAGCAACAGGAATCTCTAGACAGTGCTAGATCTAGAAACGTCCTTTTAAAACATCTTCTTTTCTTTATTCCTTCAAACCAAATCCAAAAAGACCGAAGCAAATAGCATAAGTTATAAATCCTTCTGGATGGGAGCATACAAAAATAATTTCACAATGAAATTAGTTCCTTATGGCTAGGCTACTTATACCAATTTTCAACCATTTGGCCTCTCCTGATTCCCCAAATTTTTGGCATACCTTTCATGAGCCACCCAACACACTTATTACAGTTCATGGTAGTAATAGCAAAAAACACGTTGGTTTTGTTGTCGCTATTGACATGGACACAGAAATATAACTCTGAACTGGCAAGAAAAATAGAAGAAAAAAGAAATACATATGGATGGAGGACCTAAAGGGTTTTATATCGTATCATGACTTTCCACAGTTCTCACCAGAGACAGCTACACGCTGTTCAGTTTCCCATTTTGCTTTGAGCAGTTGATTGAATGGCTATTGAGTGATGTTCAGACATTTATGATTTTTCTGCAATGTGACCTACATTGCTAAACTTCATAAATTTATTCTCCACGGCAGTGTATCATTTTGCATGCCATACCCATCCCAAAGGAATCTATCAGCAGGAGATGAGGCCCAGTTTGTAAAAGCTGAATGTCCTTCAGACATTTTTAGCTAATTTGTTTGTAAATGTGTTATTGTCACAGTAACATACTGCATAAAATGGCGCTCTCTATCATTCTGTTTGCGTCTCTCTCTGTGGCCTAAACTTCATAAAGCACAGCTATAACTGTAACCTCTGTATGGCACGCTACAAACGGATACAACCAATTTCTGTCTTGACATTTGCATTTTTTTTCCTCCACTGGCACAGTGTCTTTTCGTTTTTTTTTTTCCCTTGGCAGAAACAAGGGTAGAAAAGATGCTGAAGCAAACACGGTATCATGAAGAGGGAAAATCAGGCGTTCCTAGCTGTCATTGCCCAGGCTGCAGCTCCTGCCACATTACTTTCTGTCGTTGTCACAGCTTACTTTTGTTCGACTTCAGCAGCTTGTAAGCATAACTTGGGCCAAACTTAGTCCTAATAATAATACTGGAGATATCACTAATACTTCCAAAGCAACACTTCTTGGTACTAGAACCTTTTCAGCCTTTGTTTATAACCAGCTTTGAGACCCGAGAAGTGCCTAGGCTGCAAGAGAACAACACCCTCTAGAGTTCCCTCGCACTGACATGCTTCAAAGTCCTGCCCTTTGTAAGCTGTTATTATTACAGTGTTGTTTTGACAGGATCTGCAGACTTTCAGGTTCCCCTTAGCACCTGGAGCAATTTGCAGGCCAGAAGTACCACTGTGCTGGCTTTTTTGACCTCCCTTCCTCCAGCTATTGCAGTGCAATGCTTTCAGTCATACAACTATACCCACACTTTCTTTTACAGCTTTCAAATGCAGCAGTTCGCAGCTATGTAAAATTTCAATGACCTGACAATAGAATTAAATGCCTATATCGCTTTTTTCACTTGCACTGGTTTTATGCCTTTATTTTTGTAAGCTTTCTCCTGATCTGCACTGTCGTGAAGACAGACCAGGAGTCCAAAGACCAGTCCTCACTCCTCTAAGATGTAGGTCAATCTGCCTCTGACCTAGTCAACGCAACAATTTCTATCCCAGCAGTGTGCGACATCGCTGCAGGAAGGACACCACCACCTCTGGTGACTGCTGGCCTCAAACCTGCCCTGTACTCAAACTCCAGAATTCTGCCAGCCCATTTGGTCTCCCTTCCCCTCAAGCTGTGCAACACTTCCAAATGCCCAAACCAGCATACGCTGGGCAATATGAAAGGCTTGGAATAGAGGCAGTAGAGACAGCTCCATGTAAAGCTCAATTACTACTGTTCTTCACTTTATAACACACAAAACCTGTTACATCTGCGGGAGGTCCTTTACCCCATAGATGTGTGGAAGGGTTGGCTGGTGAGAGGAGGAGAGCAACACACACACAGTACGAGCCCTGACAATCTTAAAAAAATTGGCTAATGTAGGAGTTGTCTCCATTAAAGCAGGTATTTCTTAAATCACAGGCAGGCCTTGTTATTAGTGGACGTGCATGAACAACTGAATTAAAAGAAAACGAGGGGCACTGTCTGCTCGGCCCGCCTCTGCATGCTCCCATCAACATCTACATTCCCTTCTCAGCAGACCTTCTTGGGGCTTGGACTCCAGGATGTCAGGGACCAGCTTTCACTATGCGATTATTTATGGTAGCTCTGCAGTATACGTAGAAACCCCATATGCATATATGTATATAGACATAGTTATATATGCATATATAGGTATATATTATGTGTCTATATTCTTCATGCATACATTTTGTGCACTATGTCTCCTCAACAGATGAAAGAAGTCAGATGTAGTCACTGATAAATCTCAACCCACTGCAGACTCCCACCAGTCTGGCAAAGCTGCGCTAAACGTTTTCAGCAGTGTAATTCAGCGCAGCAGATACAAGGCCTCTGCCACAAATAACTCATCAGCTAGACTCCATCGTACTGAAATCATATTTAAATGAGAGAGATAATCAAAGGCTACTTGCGCATAAAGAATAAAAAGTGAAGCAACCAGATAAGTTGGTTGCTTGGGAAAGACTGACAGGAGAGCCTCAAAACGAGCCAGCTTCTCAGCTGGGAACCCCTTCCCCGGAGAGCTAAAAGAGGATCAGGTGTTTGGGGAGCTGGGCAGGGTGCTAGGGCCTCGGCCAGGTGAGGATGGTGGGTGAGCTGGAGGAAGCCCAGGGGTGCCAGGGCAGCTTGGATGTGTTGGTATTGCTGAGTGGATATGTACAGGGGGGTTGTGCACGTGCAGGCAGCGTTCGGTGAGCGTGGAGATTTCTGTTAGTCACGAAGGTGCACCTGAGAGCACCTAGGTTCAGGGCTGAGCTGCTCCCTTCTTGCCAGCCATCCAATTCTTACAGAAGTTTCTCCCTTCTTGCAATTTCTCATTAGAAACAAATGATTAAAAAAACAATTTAAATCTGGCTCTGTATAGCAGAAAGTAAGAGAAAAGTCATGAGCAGAGGTCTGTCAGGTCTCCTTCACTCCACCATCAAGTGTCTAACGCTCCCTGCCTCAACAATCAAAGAAAAGGATGCAATCGCTGGAAGAGTTGATTAAAATGTACATAGTCTTTTACTCAGTAGTAATGCATTATTTATGGCAGATAATTGAAATAAATTGCTGTTTTGCAGGTGACCAAAATAAAAAGACCACTTGGGCTTTAAGAAAGAAATTGCAGTGTGACTTCATCGCACGCTATCTCGCTGCTATGACTAATATTTCAAATTCAGTGATAGAATAATTTGATTAGAATATAAATTAGCTGTGATAAAACCATCCTGCCTTCTGTTTGATATTCTAAAAATCACATTATACACCTACAAGTTTGATTCATGAGCTCTCACAGACTTTTTTCCACCTGAGGTCCTAATCCTATGAGCCTCTTTTCTCTCAGTTCCTGTTAAGGAGAGGCTACTTAACCTCTCCTCTACCCCTGGGAAAAGATTATTTTATCTTCTACCTGAAGATCCTTTTTTAAAAAGGCTTTCAGCTTGGTTTTGCTTCAAAGTATGGGTACTAGTGACTGCTTGTTCCTGCATATGCTATTATGGCTGGAATTCTTTTGTATAGGTTTATGGTTTCCGAAGACTAACAATTAATTGAGGGGGGGGCCTCATTTTTGAAAAGGCTTGAAAATGCCTCAGTAAAGGCTCTGTCCATTACCTGTTTTGGTCTATTTTTCAGAAACACATACATTCTCTTAGGATACAGTTGCTCCTTGCTACACACTCGCCACTCACTACCCTTTCAATTAAGCTCGGAAAAGCACCCAGTGAGAAGCCCCGGTTCCACTGAAGTTGGTGGCAAACCAGTTGCTGATTTTGCTGGGGCCGCGACTTCCACTCTAGTTAGCTTCTCTGGTACTCCAGCAAAGCCAGAGAAGAACGAACATGAAGTTAAGCAGCAGAGTAAAAAGAACCAGAGAATAAGACAACTTTATACTGGAAAAAAGTAACAGCTTTTCTGGACTCCTTCATGCAGCAAATATTAGAAAAAATAATAATAAAGATCTTTTCCTAAAAGCAAAAAGCTCTGAAAGTCTTCTGTAACAGAAGACCACAAATAAAAATTAAAGGGCCTATAAATTGTCATTTCTGCTTTGTGTGCTTTTTGTTCAGCGATTTCACGTGTTTCTGCAAAGCACTGAAAAACACAGTTCAGAGATTTGGAATATTTATGAAACGTTAACTACACATAACTAGAACAGTGTATCAAAAGCCTCACAGAGGCAGAGGACTAAAAGTAAATCAAGAGCAGGGGTAGCTTTGCAATACTTTGCTACAGTGAAAACAAAGCTGTTGCTTTTTGATGGCATGCAGCTCTCTGACACAATTAGAGTATTACGCATCTCATGTTAAAAAAAGCCAATGAGAAAACATTTTGCGCTTTCCGCTTTTACAAGAATGCAGTATATACTGTCGGGTATGTAGAGAAACACCTAAAGGGATAGTGTGTCTTCCTCTGACCTGCAATACTAATTAATTAATTGGCTCCATGTAATCCTGCAGTTGCTTTGTGATATCCTACTCTCAACCTGGCTTAAAAGTACTCCAGTCTAGAATCAATTTGGTTTTTATGCTGGCAGCTCGCTCTCCCTGTTTCTCACCCATTCATCAGATCATATTTTTGTCTTTCACAGTTTCCTTTCCTGCCTCCAAATGTAGCCAGCGAAAGTTCTGTTCAGGCTGTGCTTGCTCCGATGAGCAGACCCTCATCGCTGCTTTCAAGTGAGGTCACCGTGTCCTGGGAGCTTTTTGTTCTGCTCAAAAGGCTTCCACGATGCCACTGAAGCATATTGTGCCTGTGCAGATGCTGGTGGGGAGCGCCTGCAGCAGTAGTGACTGCGGGAGCAATGTCAGCGTTTGCATTTTTGAGATATGTACTGCATTTTCAAGCAATTCTGCTCATCTTTACCCCTGCTTTCCAGCATTCTGCCTCTCACTTCACTATTTCAAGTAGGTCATCACGGTATTACTTATTGCTCTCTCCGCTCTCCTCCATCATTCAAAGTAGGCTGTCCAGGACATGGCATTCTTGCCATGTGTGGGTCGCCTTTAAACCCTGTTCTAGAAATCTGCCTTTTAATTTGACCTATGCAAGCAAATTGCCTACGTAAGTAACACTGTCACATTTTTATAAGGGAGCAAAACATTTTGCAGTGTCACTGAAGTTTATGTGAAGCAACACAATATAGATGGTTCCCTCATGTGGAGAACTGCTGAACGAAGGCTGATGAAGTGCAAATGTCAAGAAAAAGTCTTCAAACCAGACCTTTCATTTTGGAACACAGCAGTGACAGTTATTAACACCATCAATCAGGCCAGAGCTATTGCTTTGGCACAGATTCATGCCTAGTGGGACTGACATCAGCACGAGAACAAGGCCGTGGTTACGGGCTAAGAGAAAGCTCTTGGGATTCATTTTCTGTTGCCTTGCAAATGTTTTGTCTCTGTATTTGCAGGGACTGTCCTCGAGATTGGTTTAAACACTTCCCAAATACTAACTGCTACCACTCACACAGATATAAATGACTTGAGGTTCAGAGTGGTGGAAATTCAGCCCACATATTTCTCATGGGAGGAAAGACACAGGATGAAATTGCAAGATGGTAGAAATATCTGCTAATTCTCTCCTCAGCTTTCACCACGGCAATGGAGGCAGGAAAGAAGCGAAGCTTATCGCTCAAGCTGAGCTGAAGTGTTTTTACTTTCACACAAAACCTCCCACAACGTCAATATAACTTCTATGAACACTGGATCTAATGAAGTCTGGTTTCTAAGGACTTCCGTCTCATGGCTGACTGGCTTGGGAGTTTAATAAGATCCAAGCACCAAATGAAGCTTTTCCTGTGAATGGAGCATTTATTAGATCCTGCGTGGAATCTCTGGAGTTTAATAAAAGAAAGCTCATGCTGCAGTATTTCCTTTTGAAAGGGCACTTTAGGTCTCTCTCCTCCAACTGGATTTATATTTTTTATGGAACGTGTAGGAATTCAATTGCTGTGAAGGCTGGTGTTCCTCTACAAACTTGTCTGAAATTGGCCCAAGATTTTGATTTACTGTGAGGAAAAGAATACTGACAGACAGACATACTCATACAATGTGCTCTCATTTGCTACCAATAGCCAGGCTAAAAAATTTCTGTATACCCTAGGGATGCAGCAAACACTACGAGAATGTGCACATTTGAGAGAAAAGTGCAACCTAGAGATGCCTCTGATCTAGACCAGGATCAAGCCCAAACTCATCAGGCAGTGAAGCAGAATAATGATCCCCTCTCTTTTCTTTCCTTCACTCTCCAGCCCAGTCTCCTCCCTTAGCACTCCTGTTGCGGCGCGGGGTGGTCCCCCCAGCCAGCCCACTGCTGGTGCCAGTTCGGAGAGCAGTCAGCAGTGCAGCCATTCGAGAAGTCAGTAGGAGTATTTTAGACCAAAGCTTATGTCCCTGATATAGAGTACCTACAATAGTCTTCCTATCTGAAGGGTATGGGGAAGGTAGGAGACGTAGCAGGTAATTCTGTTCTCTTCAGCTGGGCTTCAATTTGACAGAAAGAAATATTCAGTAGACCGTACAGCTGGGAGATCAGCTAGCTCAATCCATGGGCCCTCCAGCTCAGATGCAAAAGTATAAGGTTCAACATGGGTTTATTATTAATTTAATTAACCTATAACAAAACAGCTTCCAAAAAACAAATGAAGAATGGGAGCCAGACCTAGAAGAAGCCAAGGACCGAGCAGCAGGGGCACTCATCTGAAAAGTCTGGCATTCAGATTCTGGGTGCTGTAGATTAGTGAGGTAAATATTAAAAATCACAGAACAAATGAAGACCAACACCACCTTTTGATATCCTTGAAAAATGCTTTGCCTTTAAAAATTTAGCTCTTGTTCATGTTCTAATTTTCAGGGTTTCAGAGGCAGCATTTTCAAAAAATATGTCCAGCTCTATCAGAATGAAAGATACTGGAATAACTGATTTTAATGTAGGTGTCTGCTAAAATCTTGGCACCAATGGTGAGTGTTGAGTATATACACATATATATTCATAAACCTAGCTCTTAAGAGCCATTTTCTTTAGATTTGCTCCTTATTAACTAATTGAAGAACACTAAAATCATCTGTGCTGAGAAGAAAAGTCATCCAAGTCTTGTACGTGCTGAAATAGTACCGAGAACTCTGGCATACCGTATAAATACCTCAACTGAATGTCCTTTTCCTTCTAAATTCAGATTAACATCTTCACAGTGAAGTATGAGATTGAAGTAATTAGTCAGAGCTTGGTGGTTTATTTGCCACAGCATATAATCTTTTCAACCCCAGCTGTCCTTCCCTCCCCCTGTTATGAATGCAGAATACTATGCTTAGGAATGAGAAGGTGGTGAATAACAAACACAGAATGATTAATAAGAAGTGTTTCCATCAAAACTGATATTGGAATAAATGATTAAACCCTTTCATAATCAACTCATCTATTAAAGTGAATGCCTTAAAGTGAAAGCTTGTCATTTGTGGTAGTTTTTGCAACGGGCAGTTATTCTATGTGTTTACTTCAAGAGCACATTTTTGCACTTTGGTAAATCAAGAAATACTGATTTTGAGCAAGTCATTGATTTCATTGTCAGAACAAATTTAGCTTTGAGAATTGATTTTATTAACCTATTTCATAAGTCCCTCTAAACACACAATTTGTGCGCAACCCACATTCTCTTGGTGTAAATGCCATTTGTAATTTGGCCAAAAAACAATTTAAGTGGAGATGGGCCAAATTCATTTTTCATTTATGTTTATGCCATTCTGGAATAAACTCAGCAGTCTTGCAAGGATACACAATTGTTTCTGACTAAGTGAAAATATCATTCCCTTATTTTCATTGATATAATTTCAGATTAACGTGCTTGACTTCAAGGGGATGTGATTATTTCATAGAGTTTCCTGGTTATCGGCAACAATTTTGGAAGAAGCCTATTGAGCAAATTTGATACAGTCACTTTTCAGAACACGCATTCTCAGCATTTATTTTGCGTCTGTGTTTTACTGCGTATGTGAAAAACCTCAAAAGTATGGATTTTGTGAAAAATTTCAATAAGTAGCTTCACTTAAGTCCCCACAAAACAAATCCTCCAAACAAGAAACGCTTCCAAAAGCTATATGTACATCTGTACTGCAGATTGTCAACAACGTGACTTCACCTATCGGCGACAGAGAATTATACAGTATTACTATACTTAGACTTAGAAAATGAGACTGGCCACTTTTTAGGGACACTTTAATATGCCATCATTTATTACGCTGTTTAGAATATTTACTGGCATGCATTCGCAACTTATCTGAAGATTGTCTCAATCTATGTGGTAAGAACATATCTTGATTTCCCAGAATGCTGAAGCGTTTGCAAAATTTTGAGAAATGTGCAGCAACAGTTTCCTGTAGGTGCTGCAGCATGGAAGCACCTCGATTGTTCATGGGAAAAAAAAGTTTATTTCTGCTTCTATGAAAAGAAGGTCCTGCCCGAGCTGAATGCTGGTGTCCTGAGAGCAATATGAAGAAGAATTTGCTCTATGACATGCTTTTTCTTATTTATGATTTTGCAGAAGCTCTTTCTCCATGGCATTGGAACTATGTTGTAGAGTAAGGTAAAGTAAACCTGTTTCTGGCAAGTAGCCAACCCACCAAAAAATAGGATTTTAAGGCTATTTAAACCTACTTACAAATTTGGCATATCTGATTTCAGCCCCAAAAGTTTACCTCTTTAATTTCATTTCAATAAAAAAAAAAAAAAAATTATTTCTGCATTTGCCAACCCCCGTGCTGCGACTAATTTGCTAAAAGGTATTTGCATTTTTTAAAAGGAATTGAAAACCATCAGAACTCACCATTTCAGATTTAGTGAGGCATTTTGTTTCTGAGCAAAATGAGCAAAAATTCGAATACAAATACACAGCCACACATTATATGGCCAGTAAAGCAATTATTTGTACAGCCTGAGATGCAGATCACAAGGAGAAGGCAGGGAGCAGACGTTGCATCTGGCACCATTCCCTGCACCTCAGAGATCTCTAATCTGGTTATTGATGCCCCAGGCAGTTGTTATATGTATCCAAGAAGGAAGCAAATGTGCTTCAGGCAGCTTTCAGTTCCAAGAAGCATCGCTCCTGCCAGCTGGTATGTAGCAATGGAGCGGAGAGTCAGTGCCCCCAGCCGGGGAGCACCGCTTGCTGTAGTGGGTTCCTGCTCACCTGCAGGACTGGCTATCCTGCAAGAAGAGGTGCCAGAGCAGAAGCCAAGGTGCCCAGAAGCCGTATGATCTTAAGATAATTACTAGGCAAGTTTAAGCTTGGGTTTAGCACAACTAAGCCAGCTGACCCTGTCCTGCTTTACATGGAATAATTATGTGCCTACGGGACCAGAGAGTATACGAAGGCCTCTCTATCCCAGAACTGGGAACAGGGAAGCTGAGGTTCCCCTCCACACGTTTGCAAATACTTAGGGTGCAGTGACAGGTGAAATGGAACACAGACACATTTTTCTGTTTTGACTCTAGTAATAAAATCCCCAAGTGCTTCTGTGACAGCAGCATTAAATTCCATCGTTTGTCCCTGTGGAATTTGATAAGAACTACCCAAAACATTGACCCCACATTCTTCATGTATGTGAATACAAGATCATAGTCACCTGCTACTACTCAAAGTCTACTTAGAAACGAGGAACAAGCTCTTAACCATTGTTACGCAGTGTATTTTAACTGTGATTTTTCCAGTTGTGAAGGACTGAGAAAAGGGCAGGGAGAAAATGAAATGCAAAGTTAACTGGATCCTGGTTATTAGCTTACGCAGTCCATAACATAACTTTAGTATGTTACTTGAATGCCTCAAGATTTTTTCAAGTACAGCTTTTCCCCCATTTTGAAGCTGATTAATTCACGTGTTTATTGGCAAAGGCCAATCCCTTCCTTGTGCTATCTGTAAGTGTGGCTCACTGACTAGTCAAGAGTACCATTTATGTTTCTTCATGTTTCATAGAAATCATAGAATAGTTTCGGTTGGAAGGGACCTCTAAAGGTCATCTAGTCCAACCCCCCTGCCGTGGGCAGGGACATCTTCAACTAGATCAGGTTGCTCAGAGCCCCGTCCAACCTGACCTGGAATGTTTCCAAGGATGGGGCAGGGATGGTTTATCTATATATCTTTTTTAGCATAAACTAGAGATGCAATGAGTGTCTTTTAGTCCAATTCCTTTTACACTGCTCTTGAAATAAGAACTTAAAAGCACTTTGAGAAATGTATTCAAATGCAGTAGCTTCACTACAATACCGCTGTTGTGTAATTACTTACTGTAATGCTCCTCCATGATTTAGAACAGACTCAGATGTAAACAGAATATATATTTTTTCCATTTAGTAGTTCAAGCAAAACAGTCTGAATGCTGGACTGAAGGAAAGCACTGCACTCTAAACTTCTGATAAACTCCTTAGAAGATATATCTCAGAGTAGCAAGCAACTTTCTGAAGCATTATGTATTCTTTATATAAGCCCCTCTACACATTCATATGCCATGTCCTGGAAAAAAATCAAGTGTATAGTTTTGCATTTATATGGTACACCCTGAAATAATCATGTGAATGGAAGATCCACTCCATACTGTGCAGTCCAGAATTATCTGATTCCTCCAGCATATTCTGATATATAATGCTTGTACAAGAAACTAAGTTATCTGTCTCCACAGTGTGTAGAAAAGTGACAACACATGAAAACCAGGTGTCTACCTGAGTGATGTCCATTCCAGAGTCACAGCTCAATGGCTGGGTTGATGTGAGGCCGTTCGAACCTATTATTGTTGTGATCACACCGTTCTCATCAATTTTCCGAATCATGGTACCGTCAACGAAGTAAATAAATCCGTGCTTATCTACGGTGATACCTGGATGAAGAGAAAGGTAAAAAAGAGTGTTAGTACTGACATTATCTCGATTAAAAAGTATGAGCTCAAAATGTTTCCTCTCCTCTTAGACTCTGAAACTCTGACGATTAAAAAAAGTATGACTTTTTTTTTCTACCCATTGCTTATTTGAGGCTTATTCAAACTGTATATGGAAAGATCATACCCATATATCAGACTTTCTTTGACTTACAGAGAAAGAGGGAAGATATGAGGAAGAAACAGAACAAAACAGCAGAGGCTTTGCTTGTAATGTAATTCTATATACATAGAATTAGGCTCTTCAGTAACTTTGCTTCATGTCCATCACAGAGTGGGACAAGACTAGCTTTTCTAAAGCGTACTTTTTTCTAAAGCCTTTTATCTTACTGTTGATTTTTCTTCATTTTCACTTTCTTAATTCTCACGCAGAGGCAAATTTTTTTTCTTACCATACTGCCTGAATTATCAGAGCGTCTGAGCAAGGAAGAAGCACCCACAGAAAGCGAAAGACTTTTGTTGTGTTTTGGGCTATCCATACCAACGGTGCAAAGCAGGCTCTGCTTAGCAGGCAGAAGGAGTATCTGTGCTGCAGAATGTATTTCAGTGCAGCGTTGCCCGAGACAATGGTCACGTACTGGAACCAGCCTCATGACAACAGTGGGCTGCAGCAGGAGCTCGGGCAGTTCTCCCACTTCTGGATCTGCAATAGCTCTAGCACCACTGCACAGGAGAGACGGACCCTGAAACAAATGCAAGGGCTATGCAAAGGAAAGGTCACGGTCGTCTGTATTTCAGTGGGGAAGCTGAGGAATAGAGAGCTTGCTGTCTCCCACCAGCAGTGTGTGGTACACCCATGTCACAACTCATGCCCGGCCCTGGTCTGACCCAGTCTAATACTTTCTCCTCAGTTCTTCCCGCATTCAATTTGTTAGACTTTTCTATATTGCATGAATGGTAAGTAAGATCTTTTTTTCCCTGAAATGTTGAAAATATAGCTAGAAAAGCACTTCTAGTCATGTTAGGTTTATGAAATCCTTTCTACCAAAACCGCTCGATTTCTTGCTTTCAACTACTTCATAATTTCCCATTTAAAGTTGCATAACTTTGCAATTATAGCAGCTGCTGTGCACAGCCAAGCTATTTTAATAATGAATTTATGTTCTGCTACACAGAAATGAAAGGCAGAGGACTTGAACAGATGGTTTGGACAGTGGCTTATACGGTTCTTGATTTTTTTCCCCCCTGCATTTAGCACAACCGAAGGCTGCATGTACTCTGAGTTTACAAAACACTTGTCGGCACGCCAGTTTTGGATCTCACACAGCAATTCCACACGCCATTAAAAAAGAAAAAAAACCACCCAAACTGAATTCCCTCACCTCCCAGCCCCATTTCCTTACTCTTAACTTAATTTCTTTAAATATATAGGAGCAGTTGTAGCGGGGCAAGGGAGACTAAGCAGTCGGGGGCAGGGGGGGGGGGCAGGAGCAGGACGAGGTGGCCCTGATGGGGAACATGCATCTCCCACGGGGCTGGGAGAAGGGGGGGGACAGTCTCCCCAGGCCCCTAAGTAAATCTGTACCTGGCAGTTGGAAATGCCTGGGGACTGAGTTTGAGTTACATACACATTTGAGTGTAATAGGCTTTCTCTTACAGTGTTAACACCCAGTGACAGGGTCCCAAGACAAACTGCCCATGACCGCTTCTTTTCTAACAGAAAGCAGGAATAATGTCCACACCAGTTTTTCTATCGTGGCCAGGAGGTTAGCGAGGGCTCGACTCTCCCCTCTGCCGGAACAGGCTGACCTCCGCCGCCGGAGGGTTTCCATCCCTTACTCTGTCTGAGAGGGAGGCACTCAGCGAGGCTGCGAAGGCCTTGCAGGGGGATGGGCTTTTGGGTACACCCTGCCACCATGTCTCCATGCTCCCATCCAGAGCTGCCTCTTCCCCGCAGGTGGTGTTTAGGCACCTTGCAAAGGTCTGAGGGTATCATCACAAAAAAAATCCAAAGGCCACAGCAGTTAACTTTAGCGTCTAGCGCTCCTACTGTGTCCAGCTTTCAGGCTATCTATCAGCACAGCGTTGGTAGTTGAAATTAATTCTTTAAATTGTCAATTCAGTGTATTCATCTGGCTGTGAACTGCCGTTAGAAGAGGGGTATTCACCATCCTGTCATCTTCCCCATCCAGGACAAAAAATGCCCACGGACTGCTGAAGTGGTACAGGGTGAGGCTACATCACTTTGTTAAGTGAAACGGCTGATCACTGAAATGTCCAATTCTCCAGGACAGACGTCACCTGGGGGATTGAAATCACCTGGGGGGGCTGGATGGGTCAGCTGGGGGGAAATCTGGGAGGTTATAAAAAGGCTAAAGGAAGAGCAGATATCTTAGAGCCTGGCTCTCTGCTGGCCTGTGAGCTCACAGATCATGCCTCCTTGGTACTGGCTCCCTCAGAGGATCTTTACTTTTTAATAAGAGAGTTAACGGTGCTTTTGGAAACTACAGAATGACTGGCAAGCTCACAGCTGTCGTCTGCTTCTGAGAAGTCTAATTATAAATCTGAAAGGCTGAAGGTTGGAAGGTGAGCTGAGGTAAAGAGTGCATCTGAGAAGCAAAAGGGTTTGTTTTGGTGTTGGGGGGTGACCTGTGTGTTCCAGTTTTTGGGAAGGGATGGCACCTCTGTCTGTTCCTCACGCATGCTGAGGAGACTTTGCACTGAAGAGACCTGTGCACACAAAAGGCCAGAATTAGGGGTGCCCGCAGGGCTGGAGCCGAGGGCTGGCCGCCTCTTCAGAAACAAAGGCTAGGTGTGCAAAGCAAACCGCAAAGTCTCTTTTGATACAACTGAGCTGCTAAAACATCCACCGTAAAACCCCAACTGAAGCAAAAAGAAATACAGCCTGGTTATTAATGACCAGATAAACAATTAATATATACATCTGATGAGGTTTTTCCAAATGTTATTCTGAGGGAATGCACTTGGCAGAAGCCAACAGAACAAACCACCCTGAAAGGACTGCACCTTCTGTGGTGCAGCTAGAAGTCTGCAGAGGCCTTCATGACGATAGTGCCTAAAGGCCCAAGTCACGATCTGCAGTTTAGTTTGTACGTGGATAAGTTTTCCCTTCAGAAAACAGGAAGGGCTGTGTTGACTCTGCTACCACAGTTTGGGGCCACAAGAGCAGGTGGAGCCGGGCTGTGAGGCATCTCCTGCTGTTCTCACTGGGATGCTCGGGGCTCCCAGCCTCCTGCCTGGGCTCTGTCCTGCTCTGATCAGCTTTACGCTGTAAAGCTGAATCATGCTAAGAGATTATTAGTAAATGGAAAAGCTGCTAGGAAATCGTTCCAGGGTTTTTTCTCAGGGATGTGTGAAGGTTGGAGACAAAAGTCTCTTCAGTCCCAGCCTCCTACTACTTTCTTGCCGAGTCTCTTCAGGACTCCTTTTGAGAAGAAAAAGCCATGCTGGACTGCTGTGGCGGGGAAGGTGTGAGGAGCAAGGACCACTGTATGTGACTTGTGCGCATGCAGCTATGATTGTTGGGGGTGTTTTTAACCTTACTGATATTGCACCGTGGAGCAATATTAGATGGGATTTGAGTTGCTTTGCAGTGTGGTTCACAGGCTCAAATGAGAAACCTGATGTGGGTGGGAACTACAGCCCGTGTGCTGTGTCTTAGTCTGCCTTTGCGGAGGGGTGGAGCTGCATGGTAAGCAGGGAGCTATGCTTCTCACCTGCGCAGCGCAGCCCTGGATCGGATCCATGCCATGGATAACACAAGGCCAGGATCTATCACTAGGGCAAGTGCATCTTCTGTTTTACGCAATTTCCCTGTGAACAGATGGCTGTGTTGGCTGCAAACCATCCATTATATAAAAATCAAAAATTATGCTGTGATGAAATAAAGTTACTCAGCTGTGTTGCTGAATGGATTTCAAACACTGACTATATAAGAAAACCAAAGATCCTTTAATGTTAATAGTGTACATTTTGCTCTCCAGCCAGATTACCAGAAAGGTAATCCATCTGCAAGGGAAGTACGTATGCCAGTGTGATGGCATAAACAAGACCATGTCTTCAGTATTTGTACTAAAGATAATAAAATGCCAGTTTCTTCAAGTACCACTGTAAATATGTTCAACAATGAACTACTGCTTCCAGTACTTACTCCCGTATACTAAACCAACATGACTTTACCCATGTGAAAAAAATTACTCATGCATTTGTCTTGTTGACTTGTATATACCCTATATAAGGCATCCATTGGAAAACAAAATACAGATTTGTGGCTAAACCGTCCCAATTTATTCATTATTAGAGTTGGATTCATTAATGCTCCTGTCACATCTTGCATGATGCTTCACATAATCTGTACTCCAAGAGCTTATTTTTTAATCCTTTTCTGACGTACAGTGTAATGCAGAATCAAATCACACATAGCACTTCAATTGTGCTTTAATCACCAAGCAACTTGGAGAGGAAACATGCACATGCTGAGTGTAATGAATTGCGCTGAGTGCAAGTAGGAACAGTGCTCACTCCATGAGTGAGTAAGAAAGGTTCTTTTTAGGCATCTTTTCTTTGCACAGAGAATGGGATGTAGTTTGTATTAGGCTCTCAGCCTGATTCTGGTTTTTTTAAGGAACTGTAGAACTAAACTGTATGCCCAACTGATGCTGTCTGGACACAAATGTGACCTATTGCACAAGTGGCAGACTGGCCTTGCTTGGACATGAGATTCCTCATTAAACACCGATGTCTGAGTAAGGACAAAATAAACTCGTGCAAGGATTTAGTCTTGTTCTTTGACTCAGGGCTGAACACAATCTGTTTTTGTGAGTAAAAAAAAAACCATGCTTGTACTGAAGAACTGTCTTTAGTCGTGTTTAGTCACTGGGACTGTCTTACATAGGACTAGATTTTGTACCTGCATGTAAAACAGTAGCTCTTATCAACATCTATCTCCAGTAGATTTACACACAGACATCTTGGAACAATATTTATAATGCTTAGAGGTCTTTTAACAGAATTTAAATGCTGCTGATTAACATTAAAAATGAACTGCTGCTAGTGCAATCACACATGGCTACTAAGTATCATCACTAGAAAGATTCTGCAGAAAAAGTTTTGCTCTTTATAACTGTTTTCTGCACAAAATAGTACTTAGATGGGCTGAGTACAACCATGATAAACACAGAAGGCTGACTATAACCTCTCCTGTTACATGCTCTCAGGAGTGATTTTGGTTAAAGGGTTATTTCCCTTGGCAGATCTGCCTTAGTGCCCATATGTACATGATTACAAATGCAAATAACACTTTGAAAGCAAACTGATCACTTCTGTGTGTAGTTCTCATCGGTATAAATTCAAAACATGTATGATTAGTATACATACGATCTTTCAGTCTAGAAATTTTGGCATTTCAATGTTAATGGAGCTAAGCTTATAGTGCTAAAAATATGGATTAAAAGTAATACAGTAAATTCCCCATTAAGATATTTTCTTTTCTTCCCCTTCCCTACATCATAGCCTGCACTCGCGTTCTAAGAGACTCTGGGAACAAATCCTTTCTGAACACATCAATAAAGAGCAGCTAGAGCTATATGTTGCCCACTTCTGGAAATTCTACTTTACACTTTTTGCTCAGCTAAAAACTTTGCAAATGAGCATTTTACATTGAAAACTTCTAATTAACCTTCTGAAGAATTTGTAAAAGAACATCTAAAACCACTGGTGAGGACTGATAAGAGAATGCCACCTTCTGCTGAAGAAAAACTGTATTTAGAAGGAACTTGTGATTCTCATAAAACTTTTAATAGGAAGAAGTGAATCAAATTGGTTAATTACCATTTTATGGTTGGTAAAAGGGCAATTTACATGCCATCCATTTCTAAACTTCTAAATGTCTCTAGTGCTTTTAATTAAAGCTGCCATCTAGAAACTACTAAAGCAATTTTATGCAATTAGTTATTTATAGGTTACCATAATACACCACTCAAAATATGATTCAAGTGATTTGCAGTCTGTTGCTTTGTGATCTTTGTCATCTTTACTTCATTACTGTCTCAGTACTAGCGGCAAAATATTGAGCAGTTCTTTGTCAGCTGGAACACAACTTCAGTGCTTGCGCTTCAGCGTTGTTCTCTTTAGACGCGTAACAGTAAAGTGGGAGCCAACAGCATTATTTAACTACTGACTGTGAATGAAAATGTCCTGCTTCCAGTCTAAGACGCGATGACTGGGGTCATACTTACTGCTGACAATGGTTACCAGAAAAGTGAATAACTTATGCATTCAGATGTAGGTTGGATGAAATTTAGGAAAACTTGCTGTCCAAAAAGTTTACCTTAAATGTTCTACAAGATTCCCAGACTTCTGAAATCACAGGTAGCTAAGACTACTAAAGAGGAAAATAAGGAATAAATTTTGCTGAATCAAAAATGGCATGAGATGAATTTTTTGCTGGTTCTGTGATGCATACCTGACAATGATTCGAGGCTGCAAATCACCTTGGTTTGCCTACTTCTTACTTCATAGATTGCTAATGAAACATCTCACCCCATTCTGCCTTCCTTTTTGAATTGTATGGAAGCATTGAAAAGGTCTTAGGAATTTATGGAATAGCAAAGATTGCCGAATAAATAGTATTGATCACTCCCTATGACAAAGGGGTCTTGTTTTCACAAAAGGCTACGTTAGGAATTTGGTCTGCATCCTACTGAAGGTAACAGGAATCTTTTAGCTGAGCCAGGAGCAGGCCCTAAATGGGCTACTGCCATTTGACAAATGTAAAGGTTTAATCTGAGCAGTTGTTCTTACAGCTTTATTTACTTTAGAAAGCATTGCTGCAGATGGTGAGCAACAAGACTGATTATTTCAGGATGTAAGCTGCTGGCGTGAACACGTTTTCAAAACCATGATTTTTTTTTTTAGTAGTATTTCCCTAGTAATTTCAAGCAAAATGAATAAAACTACACTGCAGAACTGATTTTTAATTTAAGCTTTCATTTGTGTTGCTAGTTCATGGCCATGGGTCTGAGTGAAAAAGGTTCTTTGCTACAGCTGTGTATAAGAACCATGATTGCATGGGATTTAGAATTACTCCAACCTTCTACATTTCCCTGGTGCTTACTTTGAGGTCACTGCATCTGTAGTGAGGCCACCGTACTTAAGTACTCTGTGCTCAGTGTGCAGTTTTTAATTCTTGAGGCATTGACTGTACACATAGCTTGCACAGACAGTGTGTGCATCTATCTTCTGGTTCTAGAGTCTGGTCTGGACCCAGGAGTCAAAAAGCAGACGCTGCAGGACTTTAGATGTTTAAATCTTTGGATTTAGTGCTTGGGCTTCCAAATGTTGTAAATCACTTCTGACACTTAGGGTTCAATCATTGGAGGGACTTACTGTTTTCACAAAAGTTACTTAGTTTGTGTTTCCACCACAGCTGTCCTGTGTGAATGCTCTGAGATGGTCACAAATACAAGGTAATTGAAATCAGATGTTAATCTAAGACACTTTTCTTAGTATACTGACTGGGAGATGCTGTAGCTCAGCAAAAATGTGGTAACTTGATTGTCTCAGCCTCTCACTGCCTCTGCCGATTAAGCTTGGAAAGTCAAATCTGTTTACATCTCTAAAGCCCACTGATTTCAGAAGGGCAGGGTAGGTAAGTGTTTAATGCCTTTGATCTAGGCGTTGGCTTTGCAGTGCTAAGCAGAACAACTCCCAGGTATTTCTATTAATTATAGTGCTTCTTACTGCTCCAATATTCAATGACTAATCTAGTTAAAATCAGGACACTATCCCTTAGTGCCTTATTATAAATACTAATCCGGATTGTTTAAATGATAGTGTTGGTGACTAGATGTGCCATAAATACTTTTTATCAAAAAATCCCCAAACCCACCAAACAGAATTCCCCACCCCAAAATTAAAATCTGTTACTTGGTAAAGTTCAAGTGATTGGAATTCTGTCAATGATTAATATCTTGTGTAGTTACTTCTTCATTTTCAATATCTTCTTGTGTAATAAATGTGTTCAGCTTGTCACAGATCTTATTTTATGTCCCCGCCTTGTATCATTTCACATTCTGCTTAAGTACTTGGTCATCTATTACATGACTCATTAGTCTGAGATCTCTACAGAATTAAAGAAAGTTGCAGTAAAAATAATATATTGAAGTTCAAATTTCAACTACATCACCCATGCATGTTTAAAAGCATCTTTCAAAGTCAGCTCAACATACAATAGTGCAAGATTAATGTTCACGAAGCCCCATCTCTAGTCCTTCACAGAGAAGTGGGAACAGACTGAACAAGGCTATGCGTGTTTGTTACCTGCAAAATAAAAGTTATGGAAAGCAGATCAAATCATAATTGATCAGTGTGACTTCATGCTGTTTTCCTGTCTGGCATTTAATTCCTGGTCACTAGGCAAACGCAGTCTTGCCAAATAAAGATAATGAGAAATAAAAGTTGATGGAAGACTTAAATCATTAAATAATAATCTAGGACTCTCCCAAAACCTACCTGCATGCCCACTGAAGTAGAAAAATTGTTATGAGTTCAAAAAAGTCAAAACAGCTTTTGAAGCAACTTTCATTCAGAAAAGTAAATAGGAAAAAATATTTGAATCTCCACTTATTAACATACTTCTGAGGATGTTACCAAACAGGATTAAGTTTCACAAGTGTTACACAGTAGGTATTTCTTATCAACTTTGCAAATGGATAAACTGAGTCATATAGATAAGCCCTTATTTAGAGTCACAAGCAGCCGGTAGCGAAAATGAGAATACAACTTTTGAGCTGTAACTAACCAAGGTCAGATGGCCACTAAACAGAGTTCTTTCTCAGATATTACCTTTCTACCAAGTAAGAGGTAAATTTATTTTTCATTTATAACAGGAAAAAAAAGTAATACTCAGGACAAAAATAAGAAGGCAAATGGAAAAAAAAAGCTAAAAATTTTTCCATTTCAGCTTAAAAAATAAATGCTAATCTTGTCTGGTCATTGAGTAATGCAAGTGATTATATTTAATAATCTCTTGGCAATTACTCTGTCTTTATCTGCATTATCAGGTACCTATTTTCGCACTGTAAAAAATCTCAGAGGTGAGAAATTAGAAGCAATTCATTTATTTCTGTGATCAAATACATAACATTGCGTTGCTTTGTGTTCACGTATTTTTGAACATGGATAAGATGTTGGTGAGTCTGTGGACTCACCGACATTTTTGCCAGTGTTTCCTGCCTCCTAGAAAAAATATTTTTGTGTGTGCTGTTTGAATGTTATGTCAGTAGAAATGTGATATCTTCTGACTTGACAATTATTCCAATAACGAGCAAAATAAGTGATCCAAAAGAATTTCTAAAACTGTATTTAAGTATGTGAGACTTTTAGGTTTATTGATCTATGAGTACCTGGCAAATACTTCCTACTACTTTCCAAGGTTATTCAACCTCTTACAGTTTAGAGGAAAACAAGGACATGTACTTACAAGGCCATTATGATAATACACAGCTAATTGTTCATACTGTGCTGGTGACTACAGGTTGATGCTGTGTTTTGCTAGGCCCTGTACAAAAAGGGAATGTGGCAGTCCATAGTTCCTTGAGATTAAAATCCAAACCCCAAAACATAACAAATCTGACAATTTCAAACCGATGTAATGTAGAGTAGATGCATAAGTCAAAAGCAGCTGGGAGCTATTACCTGAATTTGCCAAGATATGAGCCATTGTCTGCTAACAGTTAATTTCTTAATATTTTCTGGCTGCCCCAGAACTCATGAATTGTACTTTTATTCGTTTTAATTTCTAAGACTAGAACCTTCTGTTAAGGAAGCCAGCTATGCATGGGTATTTTTAAAGTAAATAGCGTATTACAAATTTTCACCAACATACTTCCCCAATAAGAAAATAAGATGAAACAACTAATTGTATTGTAATTAGATATAATCGATTGTAATCAGCAATAAAACATTGATCATTTTGCTGCTAAAGGATCCGAAAACCTTTGTTTTCTACTATTTTTAGAATTGATTCATTACATTAATTAGCTGCCTGAAGATTAACATTTATTTGTACTTACCTTCTATCACTAAAGACATGTTAAAGTCACTCTATAATTACAACGTGTCTCTTGCTAAGCCTTAAAACAGGATAATTTGCTTGTCTTAGAGGTGTTTCTGCCTGGATATACATTCTAATTTCCTACTGATATACAGCATTCCTTTATTAGCTCACGAAAAATAATCAAACCCCTTCCTTAGAGCTAGTCATTAGGAGGGAGCGGTGTGCTACAGGGGGAGCATGCTAAAAGCCCATTCGGGGCTCTGCCATGGGAGCTGCTGAGTACCCTTTGTTCCAGGGATTTCGGTGGGAGGTGAGGATGATCAGCTGCTTTAGAGCACCAAATCCGGAGACTTTAACGCAGTTCTAATGCACGCTGCAAGGGGATCAATTGTGGCGCTGGTGGGGATTCAAGGCTTCACACGCATTTTGCCTGTGACAATACAGGATGTACTCTTGATGGGAAGGCTGCAGCAAAAGGCTTATTTCACGTGCAGTAGGTGAGATGCTCATATTTTGCAAAGTGCATTTAATGAGGAAAGACAAACTAGAGTTCCAAATAAACTTGATTTTGCTGGCTGTCTGATTTGAACAGCCCTGACTTAATGTGTATGAGTAAGCTCTGTTAACATTACAAGAATCACCTGAATGCATAAAATATAAAAAATTGACTTTGCAACCATATTATTTGCTTAAAAGTTAAATATAATTAAATGCTGCCACCTTGCAATAGAAAGGTAGTAAAAGAGGAGTGTTGCCATGGAAGGAAAGAGTATTTCAGGGGATGCTAGCTGGAGCCTGCTGCTCATGCTACTGCCTCATAAAGGACCGGTTGTATTAAAAACATGAGTGAGCTTTATGAAATGATTTGGCTTGCTAATAGTTGGTTAAATCATCACCTCAGACCAATTTTTGTACATCTAGTCGCATCTGAGTTTCTAAGTAATGGAAGGCAATGACAGATGACCAACACCAAGTACTTTAGATAGGTTCTTTTCTTACCTCTTGGACTGTTGAGAGATGCCTCGGATGCCTTTCCGCCATCTCCACAGTGACTCTGGTCAAATGGAAGGCACTGATCACCTGTTCCTGCCACCACGTCTGTGTTTTTGGCCAGATCCTTTGTTTCAATGAGAGATTTTGCTTTGTAGACTTTTCTGGTGTTGGTATCCGACAAGTAAAGGGATTCTGACACTGGATCAACAGCCAGGTAATATTTATGTGCAGGGCTTGTACTAAAACAGAAAAGAGCATGAAAGTTAAATTGTTTTTCTTTTTAATCTCTGTTCATGGTAGCGTAACACTTCTGAAGACATCTGTTTAATGATTTGGAGATGACAGAGGCATAGGTGAGACCAGCTTTAATGTAGCTTAAGCAAGCACCGCTGCGGAGAAGGAAGGAACCGCTACTAGCGGCAGAGCCTGACCAGCCAGCTATGTACCAGGTAGCGAACTTATGCAGAGAGTGGTATTGGTGGAGTTAGTCTGTCCATTAGTACCATTACACCCAGTATAAAGCTAACTGGAGTGACTGCAGCTTAGCTATAATTATTACTACCAAAAGCAAGGTCATTTTTCTATACCTGCTAAGTCCTACTACTCTTGGCACTGAAAACAAATCTACGACTTGCAGCAAAGTGAATCACAGACTGTTCTGCATGGGCACAAATACCCACTCTTGGTTATTTTTATCTGTTTCTAAACCTTAGGAAATATGAAGGTGTGAAATATGGTGCCTTAATTCATGCCGACTGCATTGTCAGGAGCAAGGCAGAAGGCCAAGTACTGTCAGTGCAACTAGGCATGAATTAATGCACCATAATTCATGCACTGAAGTGCCTTATTGAGATTATAAAATGTTATTTTAAAAAATATTTACATATGTTAATTTAAATGGCAAGGATCATAAATTCTAATCGGAGAACTGGGCTGCGTCTTATTAACCAGTAAGACTTTTTGTTTCTTTTTGATTGGAGAGTTAATTTCCAGTTTGAGGAAATTGTCTAAGCACATGGCACACCACGCTGGTGTCCTGAGCCTGGTGAGACTGCAGTGTAGTTCTGATTATAAAATAAAATCAAAACCCAGATAGATGTAGATCCTTTAAAGCACACAGTCGGTTACTGAAATGGTGGGAGATGGGCACAGGCAGAGTGGTGGCCAATGCCCGGCACCTGTTTTGGTGCTCAGACAGTATTTTTACCACTGCCATTTTCCTCTGGGGGGAGGAGGAGGAGGAGATTTCTGACAGGCAGCTGAGCAAGACACTGACCTGCCCCCATCCCCTGTAACTCTACATGGGACTTGCCAATCTGCAGATTAAAAAGATTGCCAAATTTCTTTTTTTTTGTTAGAGACATTTTATTAACACTGGTACATTAACTAACACTTAAGATTGCTGCAACAAATCTGGGAAACGAGTTACTCATCTCAGCTTTGTCAGTTCTGTTTGTGGTGGGTTTGACAACGCTTGGTGTACAGCTTCTTCTGCAGGGCTGGGTTTTCAGGCCACAACAAACCAGGAAAGGAAGAATCTAGATAAAACGGAACTGAAGAACTAGCAGAAGCTCCAGGACAGATATGTAATGTCTGAGATGATACTGACTTATTTTGATTTCAGGTTGATGGAGCCTCTTTACATATGAAGTTTTTGCTCGGCTGAGGCAGATACTGAGCTTTATTAATCATCTATTAGACAGTTCTACCTTACTGAGTAATGTTGCAAAACAATGTAAAAATTACTTATACCTTTTATTTTAGCAATCTACTGAGTACTCTCTATATTACTAAGAAACTTCTAACAGATGATCAGCTGAAATCTATTTCCATTTATAAGTGATAAGGCTAATGCTGTACCATGATAGATGTGATAGAGCTTGGGCCTATTTCTCTGTTCTCTTCTCCATCCAAAAAGGGACAGAAACTACTCAGCATTGCTGAGGATTGGGCCACAAGCTAGACTAGCTTAAAGCTGACCTTAGTCATAAACATCTGTAAAAGACAGAAGGGGGAAATAGGAGAGAGATATTCCCACAGTTGGGGAACAGATGTGAAACCCAGTCCAAGGAAACATAGGGAATGAGAGGACAGTGGTGTGATGACACATGAGTAAGAGAATGAGCTAAAAGCAATTAATGCCAAATTATGATTCACCAGTATTATAAAACTTTGTTTGTTGAAAACATTAAGAATCGTTTGTGCTCTCTGGTGTGAGCTCAGAAGAGACTGGCCAGCCAGAAGATGACTTTCTAATAAAATACTTCTGTGGAAAAAATTGCAAGGAGAATTCTAGATGTTAAATAAACATATTGTTCATCATGCAGAAACTGGCAGAGAACCAGGGGTCATTATATACTTTCCTTGTAGACACATTTTCTGTCATCCTTGTCATTACATTTAATAGACCGGCTGTTAGAAAACTCTTGATGTTTATGCTTAAAGCCTTGCATACTAAAATGTTTAAAGAGTATTAGTACAAAATGGAACAAAATCAAACACTCGCTATGTTTGCAGAAGTTTGCAACCAAATCTAAATCTGAGTTATTTAAATTAGCCTATTAAAAACTGTATCAAGTAGACTAGGATTTACAATGAATCTTTCCAGAACAAGTTATTACTATCCTGTAGTAAAATTTTTCCCTGTAACCTCAAAGCCTAGTTTCCATTTTTACCAGTTATTAATCAGCTTTGTTGTTTCTTATTAAAATCTTGATGACAAAAACAAACGGGATAACTTGTTTTTAAACAGTCAAAAATAAGATCAGTGGCCTTCTCTGTTTACTGGTCTCCAAACTCTATCCCTTTTTACACAGTATTTTCTTTGTCCTGGGTAAAAAGAACTCTTTTCCCCTGCTCTTTTGGAGGCTAAAAGTTGTGTTGAGGAACTGGATTTTGAAGCCTTTTCCTGCTTGGACTGTTGTGAGCCTCTGACACCTTTTAGTTGTTACTTCCACTATGACTATGGCCTTTACAGCCTCAAGAGAATGGCATACAGTGGGACTGCTGAGTATTCCCCCCCAACCTCAAAGACTACATTAACTTCAAGTGATTTCCTCCAATTTTCCACAGATTTCACTTGGACAGAATACTGACAGAGGCAATTATTATTGTAATTAATAGGGCTGGGGTACTTGAGTATTGTCACAACTTGATTTAATTAAGGTTTAAGTTCATCTCAAGAAACTAATACTAGTGAGCAGGTATTAAAAAAATTCTACTTTACAAAAGAAACCCCTGAATTTAAAACCTGATTCATGTTCTGAATGCATTACAGAGTAAATAAGTTCAATTTGCTGCTTTTTTTAGTTTACAGTGATACTGGTCAGATTAGCATGAAGGCAAATGGAAAACAATCCTTCATTTAAAAAATAGAACCTTGCACTTACCAACTAGGAATTATTCTTTCTTTTAAAGTTTTCATTGTAAAATGAGATGTGACATCTCTAAGTAGGCTGGCAAATAACCTATAGTATTCAATAGCATTCTTGTGGCTAAAGCAAGTAATTCCAACCAGCGCTCTCATCCTGCAAACACACGTTCAGTCCACACTCTGCTTCCCACTATGCCACGAAGTTGTCAGCTTAGGTTGTACTAGTGCTGGTTTATTTATCTCATTTAAGTACCGAAATGCTAAGAAGTTTGTTTCTAAGGATACAGACTGCCTTGCTATCTCTTTCTAGCTTGCAATGTCATTTCTGCAGCTGGATCGTTATAACCAACTCCCTCACTGTCCGTCGGAGAAGCCTAATGTATGATGTTCATTCTTTTAAAGAAATCCCTACATTGCAATGCCAAAATGCTAACTGGAAAGGGGGGAAGCCGCTTGCTTTTGCTGTAGCTGGAGAAGCAAGGACTGAGCTGTGACACAGCATCCTCAGTTCTGGGGCCTGCTGTGCACCATCTGTGGCAGATTTTAAGTTCGTAGTATCCTACAACTGCTAAAGCACAGCCCTCTTGTGTGACTTTTTATTATTTCTTTGTTGCTAAAACTCCAGTTTCCTTGGCTGGCTATATCTCTGACCATTCACACATCACGTGAAATGAATATGAAATGCATTCGCAGCTTTTGCGTTTAAACCTCTCCCTCTCCGCTTGCTGATGTTTAGAGGGAGACTTCATCCCTTTTAAGGGAACATATCAAACCTCCTTTACTATAAACAATGGTGAATTTGATTAACATTTATATTTATTAAATTCAGAGTGTTTCTCTGTATCCAGACTTCTAAAAGGACTTTTGTAAGACTGCTTCCTCGCACATGGTTCACATATTGCTGTTACTGTGTTTTACTTACCTGTGTCTTGTGTCTCTGTTCCTAGTAAGACAGATCAGTTCAGGTTTAAAAAAAAAAGAAAGAGACAAGAAATGTTAGTCCTCAGCAAAACTGTATTCTTTGCCTGACTGTTCAGAGCTGTATCCCTGTAACAAAACATTGTTTATCCTGTTACTCAGTATTATTTCTTTCCCTCACACTGCTTCCTTTCTACCGCCTGCGCATTGTGAAGCCAATTCCGAACAATCAGCACACAACATCGTCACCAGCAATGCTAGCTAGTAGGAGATTCATGGGTGTTAAGTAAGAGAAATTTAGTGTACCAGCGACCGAAATCTTTCCTGCTTTCCGCTCTGGCCCTGAAAAGGAATGGGAAGCTGGAGTCATAATTATGGGGGAGTCGTTAATGGTGGCACAGGCCCGGCCTGAGACATGTCAGTCTGCAATGCCAGGTTTGCTCTTGTCCGCTTAAACTGTCACGTCCTCTGTTACAGATGAGGAACAGTTTAACTGTATTAATATTAAATCTGGTAAGTCTATCTTCAGCCATAATGCTGTGACCTGACATGATACTGCACGTATTTGCTATTGAATTATGGGGTTTTCTTCAAAAATACACTGCACGGAATATTTTGACTTTTTTGAGAAATTGTATGAAAAAACCTCACAGGAAGAAAAATTAGCTCTATTAATTTTGCACTTTGTAGAAATTCATTATGCAAACCCTGTTCTAAAGGCCACTTAAGATGCCCTTTTTAACTGATGAATTTAAATAAGCGTAAGTTTTCTGATGATTTTGTTTGACAGTCGCTGAGACATACTCACAAGGCAACTAAACGTGGCTGCTTCTTTAAGTCACGAGTGAAAAAAGGCTCACTGTAGCTTTCATAGGTGTATCACAGCCAGGATAACAAACACCAGTCAGAGAAAGCTAATTATTTTTTTACCTTAATTCTAATATACCAATTGAGTTTCCAGAAGGAAAGATCCGTCTGACAAAATTGAAGTCGCCGATATACACGCTACCATCAGGCCCAGAAGCAAGAGCAACCGGGGCAAAGAGTTTGCTGTTGAGCGCAAGACCGTTGCAGTTGGAGCAAGAGACACTTCGCTGGTGTCCGTTGCCCATCACGGTTGAGATGACGGGCGGCTGCTGGGAAATGAACATGTTTTCACCATTTCCTTTGTGTACAATTCCTAAGGGGGGGCAGAAAACAGAGACAAAAAAAGCAAATGTATAGCATTTAAACTATTCCATGGTTTTGGATTATGCAATCCTCTAGAAAAACCAGATTACCAAAACAGCAACAAACATCGGATCTTTTAAAGACTGTCACAGGGTTCCTTCCACTAATCGCTTCCAATTTTGTGCAGTCCCAAGCTTCACCATCACCATTTTGTTGATTAGTGGTTAGTGGCTATTTTAAAAGCCAACATCATGAAGAGAACTCATGGTCGGTTAATGCTCTAACAAATTGACTGTTAATTGCAGTGCTATCTGATTTCTTGGGGATTACTACTTTAATATTCATTTTATTCATAAATTTTTATTAGGTAGCAGAGGAATTTCTTAGGCAGTTTGAATATTTAATTAAAGGAGATTAATAGCAGGACTACTATGCATTTTTCACAAAAGAGCACTGAGTGGCAGTACAAAATCAATATTCAAATTTAAATGAGTCTCCTTCATGGTATATAAAAATGGTGCCAAGTGCAGCAAAGCCAAGTTAAGTCAAGCAGTCATTCCGAGGCACAAGTGAATTTCTTACCAGCAAGAATATATTAAGTTCTGCCATAAAGTTTAAAACAACTTTCCAGCGTGTCAGTATTTTAGCACTGCTCTGCAGAATATGTTGTTGAAAGTCTTCCCAATTATGAGGTTGGTGATACCAGAGCCAGTACAAATGTGTATTTTATCAAGCTGATAGCTGTAGTGTTTATTTTAAATAACAATGTGGCAATATAGTTAAGTACCTTTAAAATGACATGTTATTGTAAGATTTTGGCTCTTTCTGAAGGGAAGATAGGTATTCTTCTAGACCACGGTCCAAAATCTCTTATTTCCCTTGGAAAGCCCAGTACTTCATTGGAAAAGTGCATGATTAAAGGAATAAACACAAGGGAATATACTTTCTGGAGGACTCTTACACTGGGAAATGAGCATATTCTAGATACTGCAGGAAGTACGTGTTGAGACTCGTCTGAATTTTCCCAAAGTACGGCAAATGTATTTATGTCCTGTCTCTACCAACTTTTGTAAAACTATTTTTTTGTGGCTTTCAGGTAAGTTGGAAGCTAAAATTCTCCTTGGAATTTACTGAGTGTTGCCATAGCTATTTTGAAGGGAATTATATTTTTAAAAATTTATTTCTGAACAATAGAGGACAGAATACATAGATTTGTTTGAACGTTGGCTTAAAAAAAAGCATCTTGGAAATATGCCAGTAAAAATAATGGCAATATCCTCCCTTAACGCACCGGATAAAAATACTACTAAATGAAGATGCTGCCCTTTGTCTGAAATTAACAACGTAAAGGTAATACTTCGACTGTCTCATACAAATGCCAGTAAATAATTAGGGCTCTGGAGAATATGTTTTGCTGTCAGTAAACGTAAGCATGTGCTTAATTTCAGGCTTTCGAGCTGCTGCTTTAATTTTAGTCGGTGCTGTGTTGCACTGGGGCTGAAATTACCGTAAAGCATAAAGTCCCTGTAAAATTACTCCTCCTTCTCCCAGATAAATAAAAACGGAATCAATACACTTGCCCATCAGAAGTAAAATCTAATTCAAAGAATACTCTGAAAAATCGGTTAATAGCACATTCATTTGTATTCATGAGATATAGGTGTCTTTAAAAGGACTCTCTACAGGAACTAGTATTTATGGTATGTGTTCTCTTCTTGATTATGAGAAATGCCTTGACGATCTTCCAAACCGACCAAAACCTTTGTGTTAGAAAATATTAAACTCTACTCATGTCACGAATTAGAAGTGATCAAGCCTCTAAACTGCAGGGGAAAAAAAAAGTGTGAAAAGAACAGTTTAGTACAGCTGAGAGCAGGATGTGATCCCTTGTTAACCTAACAGTGATGTTGATGCAAAACCGTATACATTTAAAAACCTTGACTTTCCAGTGACAGCCACATCGGAAAAATATATTTTATTTCACAACTATGCTGCTGGAATTGGACATCTTTTTTTCTTTCTTTCTTTTCTTAAAGATACTTACATCTAGCAATAGAACGCAGTTTTTACTTGCTGCGGTTTCTGCATGTCAATACTTGTACCTCCATGGCTTAGACTGTGCTATGAAGTGCAATTCTGTAAAATTGCATCTATTTATTTTTACAACTTTTCTTTTGTACTTAGTTTATTTTGTAACATCTCTAAAACAAATAGCCTTTTTGGGGAGGGAGGCAAGCATGTCCACTGTGTCTCTGAGTAGGAACGTTGTGCGCAGCAGTGGGCCTGCTGGAAGACAAGGCTTAGTGGCTGAAGTTAATATAAGCTCCTCGGGACTAGTTAACTAACCAAGCAAAGTGCTTCTAGTTTTAGTTTGAAAACAAAATTGTAATTTGCAATAGGGAATTTCTAGAGAGACGTTTCTGTTATATTCCAATGCTATTTCTGTAGTTAATCCAGTGACAGTGTTTCAAAAACAGATGCAAGTTTCATGCTTCTAAAAAGAGCAGCTCTTCGTACATACAGAGGGAATGCTTTAATTAAAAGTGAAAAATCTCAATATATTCAAACTCGAGAAGGCTACTCATGCTTTTCATTTCACTTGCGGTGGCACGGAGATAAGTCTGAAATGTATAATTCTAAGTTTGAATCACACTCTTGTCCTTATTTAAAGTGCATTTTATATATATGAAATTAGCGGTTCACTAGTTTCTAGGTAAGCCCGGAAGCACACTTGTTATTTTTATCCTTTTGGTTAACACAGTTCACTGTTTGGTTTTGTTACTTTAACGCGAGCCTACCGGCTGCTCTGTTAGGTGTGCACCAGCTATGGTATAGTCACTGTCTTTTCTGCTCCTGTCCTGGTTTTTTAGTTCCTATTTAGGAGCCAGGTGTGCATGCTCAAAGCCCACAGTAATCACAGGGAACATCTGAGACATCACTTAGCTCTGGCTGGGCTTTGTCGTCCTCACTGGAGATGCTCTCACATGCAAACTGTAAGCAGAAGAGACCCACTGATTTCAAGTCAGGCATGCTTGAAGGTAGCGGGCGCAGCCCGGATGACTTCAGAGGAGGTGGCGTGTGGCTGACGGGGCAGTGCTCTCTGGTGTTCTCAGCCACGCAGCTGAGACAGGGCCAGGAAGCAATTTGTCACCGTTTACCCTGTGCTCAGGAAAGCAATGATTTAGCCCTGCTCAGATTATAATTGTATACTTTACAAAATCTCAGAACACGTTAGTGTCTATGGGGTGAATTATAGTAGTAACCGCTGCACTTAGCAGATAGTCATATAAATTGGAGTTACCGCCAGCAATTTAGTCTTGAAATTAAACTATGCAAGTGGTAAATTGGCACTAAGGAGTAGACTAGGGGGCTCGCAGTTGGGGGCTGAGCTGGCTGAGGTCAGATTTCTCTGTGTGTTAAATGTCAATAGCTGGCATTTAAAAGACAATCTATACAAACCAATGAGACAGGGTATGAAAGAACCGCTGTTTAAAATGTCAAACTATTTTAAATCAAAACAGAAATCCAGATAATTTACAAACTAAATCTGACCTTTTGTATTTGGAATATTTATACCGTAGCTACGCATTCAACAACAGAACTTGTAAAAACCTGACAGTTGTACAGCTGTGCATGAATCTTCATTAACAGAAGTTTGCAGATGGAAATAGATTTTCATGGACAGACTCTCAGCTGGAGGAAATTGAGACAACTTTACTGAATCCAATGCTCTGCTGATTTATAAGTGCTGAAATCTGACCCCAAGTTTCTCTTCCCCTGGACAGTGAGATACCTGTTTATTGGCAAAACCATACTTTTCTAGTTACCATAATTTATCTACAAGTATTATTTTAATAATTTAATCCCACTAATTCCTGATTGATTCCTGATGTTAAGGGAGGAAAAGAAGAACGCCCAGGAATAAAACAAAAGCAATGAGAAAACAGATTCAAGTCTCCATGCTTGAATCTCTACGCAGGGTTAATGTTATGACACCAAAAGCGTTTACAGCTGTTTTTCTAATGCTTCGAAAGGTGCTGGATTGCTTGTCCTGAAGAGTAACTTACTGTGCTTCTCCACAGAGTGGGCAGCCACAAAAGCTTCTGCATAAGTGGTTTCAGAAGTGCTACCTCTCACTCAGCCGGCCTGTTTTCCTGCACCGTTTGTCTCCCTGGTGCTGTGATGCTACTAACCGATGTCAGTCATAGGATGAATTAGGGGTGTAGGCGCTTCACTGAGAATATAACACACTATAAACTGACCTAAAAGGTGGTACTTCTATACCAACAGCGTGAGAACAAACCTAAATTAGTATGCCCTTTATCCATCCAAATGACCAAAACGTGTTAGCTATCACAAGAGTTAGTGATATCAGTGTTTAATACCTGGGAGCCAGAACATTAAAAATATCCTTTCAGATGGCATTTACAGTACAGTTCTCAATAAATGAGGGTGCACATTCAAACAAAGAGGATTACACATTAGGAAGTGTAATGCTTAAAATCTGAACAATTAATTCCTTTAAAATTTGTATTCTTCTTCTGCGTGGCCAGTTAATAAAGGAAGGACTTACCACTTTGTGGATTTAATACATGGTGTTTGTTTATAGACCAGCCTCCCAGATTTGAAGCATCCATTTCAAAGCCTTGAAGGATTACCGTTCTCTTCTCCCACAGAATAAAATCAGGACATGTTTCATATTCATACCCCACCGACACTGCAAACAAATAATTAAACATCTATCAGTCTACCTTTTCCTCTGCGAACTGCTAGGTAATTTTTCATTCCAGGTTTTGATATTCATCTGTCAAGTAATGATGCCACTAATTTTCCTCTGCCTGATTGCTATTGTTGAATGGTATTTTTTAAAAAGGATTTTAAGAGATTAGTATGTTATTACAGCTATAGTTACTACTGTTTCAAAGCAGAAAATTTTCTGTGGTATCAGTTATGGATTTCTTAAGCAAGTCATTCTCCAATGACTCCTGACTTGATTGTTTATTGCATTTCTGCTAATTACCTGAATAACAGCTTAAGCAGGAAAGAATCCATGTTAAAACAAACTGGTTTTAGTTTGTTTGCTAACTGTAAAAAACTGTAGTTAGGCAGAAATGGATTGCCAAGCTGAAAATTTCTAGAATTAAACATTTATCTTAACAGGCTTGCACATCACATGGCTCCCCTCTACAGCTGGCCAAAATACCTGCTGAAAATCTTGAATTTCCCTAAGGATGGTGGTTTTTGGGGGCGCTCAAACTGACCACAACCTTCCCTTTAGTACTTCAGTAAAACAAAAAAAAACCTCTTCAAAATTTAATTTTGGTGTATCTCGTATACCAACTTTTTTTTAAAACGTTATTTATCTCCTCTAGTTAACCCTTTTAGATTTCAGTGCAACTCATTCATAAAGGAAGAATGTTACTTTGACACCAAATCCCAAAATTTGATCTAGGAAGTGTTGAGATAGGTCAGCCTTTCCAAAATAAAAATGTCTTTAAAATATTTTAATATACCAAATAAAAAATATTTTAAAAAACAGTTTTCTGACATTTATCAATATTTTCCTCTCATTTTTTCTATGTAGCAGCTTTAGGTACGTTTTACTTGAACCATAAATAGTTTTAATACTATCTAAATTCCATTACTGGATGCAATCAAAAGATTTTGCAGGGAGCGTTTGTGTTTGTGAGATAAATGTTTTATGGTAAACTGAAAAGCTGTTCCTTACAGCAACTTCACGTAGAGCTGCTGCTTTATTTTAGAAGAACGAACCTGCTTTTGCAGCTAAACTCTGACTTGTAAAAATCACATCTCCTTAAGTGCTGTAAATATTGTATGTTTCAAACATTATAGGCTTCAGGGTCCAGCAGCTACTCTGTCCAATTTCTCTGTTACAGGAGCTCTTATGACTAACAGCAGCGATGTTTCTGGGTAGCTCCCTGGGCTGAGTGCCCCGCTGTGGGCATGGACCCTCTTCCAGAACAGCCACATCCTGCGCTGGGATGAGCCATCAAGGTTCAGTAACCAAACACGCTATTTTCTAGGTGTTAATGCAGAGAGAAGATAAAGGGTAGATTTTTTTCCTATGAAGCAACCTCACACTTGCCACCTACTCGTTAGCATCTTCACTCCAATCATGCACTTAACACATTCAATCCTGGGTCAGATGTATATACTTGGAAAGAGTAAAGACCTGTAACGCTCAGCCCTGCTCAGCAGATCCACAGGACAGTTCATCAGCTGCTGTAGGTACCGTGCTGGTATCTGGGTCGAGGGAGGTATAACAATTTATACCATCTGAGAATCTGTGCCAATGGGTCCACAGCGGCACATTTACCAGGACTGTAGCTAACGCTGTAAAGTGTCTGCTATTCCCTGCCTATAGCTGATGTTTCTGAGCTACCAAATACCCTCTAGAGGTTATCAATCATCCCCTTTCTTAAAAGTTCACCGTTCCCTGCTCTCATAATTATTGTCTGTAGCTGCCTTTTTGTCCCTTCTCAGCAGTGAGACACACGTGGACACATGCCCATTCATGTGTGTCTACAACTGTGTTTCTACGTATGCTTATGAAAGAAAGTATATTTCTCAAAGGCGGCTATGCTCCAAAAAGGAATATCTGTGTAATCTTAAAGCAGGGTCTCCTGAAACATCTAACTGGAGGTACTGATGTACCATCCAGTTTTGCATGCAAAGTAATCAAGCATAACAGTTGTAAGAGCAACCAAGTGACTGCAGTGCCACTTGAAAATTAAGTATTTTGTTACTGGCAGGTTTTGCAAAATGTAATTTTGGAAGTGAAACAACAATCTCAGTCAGCTTACCCTCATTGTGGGGTGTTATTTTTCTGGTCAAATTAATTTATAGCCCTTTTTTGAGGTGACTGAGATTCCACTGCATGAAGGAGAACTGCAGTGACCGTGTTTTTTGGACACTAACAGCCAGCAAGTACAGCTGTTCTTTGCAGTCTCAAAATGGATTTCAAAAGATTTATGAAATCATCTGTACCAAAAATCTATTATTTTCATACAACTAATTAGAAGAAGGAACAATAATTTTTTAGTAGTGCCAGCATATCCCAGCTTAAGGGGGCTGTTGCCAAAATACAGGTAAGAAATAAAAGACACACTTAACCAGGACGGTAACCTTTGCTTCAGCCTCACCTGAAATAGTTGTACTTACCAGCATCTTACTTCTTCGAACAACGAATATAATGAACTCAATCAATGTAACAAGTACAATAATAAACAGAGAAGACCTAAGACTATTCTGCTTGAGGGCTGGTTTATAGTCACACCCAGAAGGGTTAGTCCTCCCGCGCCACTTCATGCTGCTGGGTAGGATGCAAGGGCTCGCGGGAGTAAGACTGAGCATGTATGGAGTTATTATACAGGAGCATTGCTACTGGAATCCTTCCTTTTTCTATGTTAAATTACAAGGGGACATAGCCTTTACCACCAAGGTTTTGTGTGTCAACATCCGCATGATGTTTTTTTTATTCAGAACAAAAAAAAATGCTACTTTATCATCTCAGTTGTTACTCTGAGAAGAGAAAAATGGCCTCTCGTTCGGCACGTGGGGACTAGACAAACAGCAGCAAACATTCCTCCAACAAATTTAAACAGAGCCACTTGTGTGTGGAAATATGCTCAGAAAGTCATCTTTTCTGTAACTGGTTATGTGATCGTTGCTGTCAACAACCCTGAAGAAAAATAAAGATGTTTATAGTATTTATAAAACCAAAAGCAGATGGTTATATTCCTGAGTTCCAGGACTCCAACCTGCTACAATTTAATTTAATTAAAATGAAAACTGAACAGAATGCATTATTAAATATTGGTAATATACTGGCAGAGGAAATTATTTTGACAAAAATTCATATAATGGATGCAGATAAAAGTCCCTGAGTACTACAGTGTGTCAAATTAAATAAAGCTTTATTGGAATCTAACAAAGCATGCTAACAATGCACTTACTTACTTAAAATATAAAGACTTTTGCTTCTATTCTGCAAGAAGCATAATTAACCGAAACTTTAAGGAAAAGAAAAAAAATATTAAGCACCAATTAAATAATTTAAAAGTTGTTATCCAGCACTGTTGCATAAGCTTTATTCATATTTAAACATATTACGCTCACCTACTTCTAATTTGGGAATCTGTAACTACAGTATTATTTCATAAGATGTTACGTATTTGATTTAAATTGTTTTAAAGTCCAGATATGTACTGGACTTCATGATCATCAGAAGACTCTGAAATGATGCAGAGGGAGCAGGCGTACTCAACCGTTCCCTCTCAAACACACACCTTCGTGTTACCGTGCAGTGACAGACTCTGAACACAGGGCACGCGGAGCCCTGCCGGGGAAAGCCCCCGGTGGCACCCGTGACCCCTCCGGTCCTGCCTGATCACCCACGGGAGTGCCAAAGGGCACACTGGAATTTTTTTTCATTTCTGGATTTGCACAAATATGTGTAAGTGAAACCAACAACCTATTTAACACCTTCCCTCACCGCAAAACACTAGCAGGAATCTGTATCTGCAACGGGCTAGGGCTAGATTTGCCCCCTAACAAGGAGGTTTCATGAGACGGACGGGCCGAAAAGGGCACCCCTGCTCCCCACCACGCGCCATACCCGGGACGTTCAGAGCCCTCTCTGGTGCCAGTGCCAGCACCTGACCGACCCCTTCGAAACGCTGTCCACCCTTCTGCAGCTGTGAGCCAGATGTGGTAGATCAGATGCAGATATGACGATGCAGCAATTCAGGACACCTTGCACTGAGGGTGGAGTTTTAATCACTTCAGGCCACTGTAATGTGTGAGCTACGGCTGGAATGAAAAGAAAGACCCGCGCTTTTGCACTAGCGTTCATAGCAGATCAGGAAACTAATGAAGCTGAAAAATTATCACTTATTTTCTGGTTGCTTCAGTTTTCAACTGAATTTGTTCCAGATCTGGCTCATTTCATGATCGAATGAATGCGAGTGGTGGCCCTGGGATAAGGAGGGAACGTCCCTGCTGGCAGCAGCCTGCAGTTGTATCTCTTGAAGCAGACTGTGGGACCACAGCCCTAGAATAAGCTCCTTGTTTTCTGATATATTCCTATGTGCACGGCATGGTGTAAATCATACTCCATATTTTTGTCTCATAACCCTTTGTGGACACCAGTGGCTACGTCTGCATCATTCTCTAAGTAGAAATCCTCCTAAGAAGGAGGATTGTAGCACTTTCACTAGGAAAGTGCTACAATCCTCCTTCCTCCCATCGCCTCTCCACGCAGCTGCCTCGCAGACTACCTGGCTGGGCGCACACGACGACACAGTCACGCACTAGATGCTCTGGGAGTTGCAGGGCTTGCTTAGCCTGCGTGGCACCTTTTGGCTTTGCACGGGCCCATTTGCAGGCAAACTGCCTGTATGGATAACACAGCAGGTCCTGAAGAGAGCTTCTGGCTGCCCCTCAGAACAGCATTTTCATATACGGAATGAGGCATATTCCTTGGAAGGGTAGAGGGCTCCATGTAGCCCTTGCTATTGTTGGTTTATAGCCTGCTATAATTCCCCTGACTGACTTAAAAAGCAAAACAAAACTGCTAAGGAAGTGAATAGGGCTTATTCACAATACTGAGCTTTGCTGGTAAGGTAAATAATCTTAATGGAAGGTATCTATAAGATTAGTCCATTAAGCAACATAAGCCCAAATTCAATTAAAAAAATAGCAAGCCTTTTAAAAAACAAACCATGAAATTAATGAAAAAAATGGCTGGCTAAATAAAATGTATTTGCACAGGCAGCACTTCCGTAGCAATTCTCAGAATAGCTGCTTGTGCTGCATGGTAAAGAAAGCCTATGAAACACAATGACTTTCGTATAAGCATCTTTAAACAACAAATCAAGACGTTTTAACTGTTGGGGACGTGAAATGTAGTAAGAAAGGATGCCTAAAAGTTAGAATTTTGTAAACCCTAAGTGGAGATGACATTTTAAATGTCACAGCCAAAAAATGACAGAAAAAAATGACACACCAAAGGTCATATTCAAAGTAACATTCAAAAACAAAGACAGCTGAATATAATGCTGTTAGTACATAACCATTCTCCAAGGGAAAAGGGGATTTTCAAATTGATTAAATTAGAGAGATGACATTGGAAGAATAAGAAAAAAAATGTTCTCAGGAAATCATACGAGTCACTTTAGCTAAAGAGGCATTTGATTTCAAAGAATGTTAGTGTAGCAACAAAATTTATAAGCCGTATTTTCCTGGCTTCATGTGTGTGAGCGCTTCTGCTTACATCAAGGTGATTCTACATACCCATAGCCTCGGCCAGACCCGAAACCTTCTGTCCATATATATCTGTCTTATTCCAGGCAAACGTGTAGACCAAATTGGCTGCAGCAGGAAACCATTTCTGAAGCAGACGTCCTTCAACAGCAACTGTCAGATGGACTTTTGTCATTCCAGAAGGGATGGTTGTGTGTGTCAAAATAATGCGCAGCAAAGTTTTATACCCTGGTGTTCGACTGCTGAGATAACTCAGCTTCACAAAACTCGAAGGAATTGGGATCTCCTCCTGGACCACCTTGGAAAAAAACACATCATTTTATCTATAGCCAAGAAAAATGCAAAATTCTAACAACAACAGCGGGTGCTTATTTTACATTTCACAATCATGATGTGAACACAACACCACTTAAAAGACCGACGTCTTCTGTGTTTATTTCAGCAATGCAGTAGCCAGGCACATTACAAAATGTCCAACGCCGGAAACTGCTCTGTCAACTTACTCGATGGTGGTCTGGCTATTTTGATAAAGAACCTCTTCCCCTAATGCTTTATGCTTATCTGCTGAGGAGCAAACGTTATCTCTGCAGACATATTCATACATGAGAGCTCTACAGCTTTACCTTGGCTGTGTTATTTGGTTTACTTAACGAGTGTTCTTAACCAGAATACAATTAAAAACTTTTTTAAAATACGCACACACTTTATGTATTACCTTATGATTTGAAGATGCTATCCTGCTTTAGAGGTAATAACTCTAACCTGGGGAGACCTAAGAAAGAAAACAAACCTTCCTGCTGGACCATCTTCTGTGAGAAGTGCTTGCAGTAAGGCTAAGCTTCAGCAAGAAGGGGCATGGCATACGAAGGCGCAGCGTAAGAAACCTAACAAGCTAGCTGGGGACACACGGCAGCGAAGATGAAACACTCTGGGTGTCAGAGTCATCTAGCTAACAGGTAAGTCCCCAGGGTGTGCAACAGAGTTCAAATCCCACGGCACTGCTGTCAGTGCCGCTGTCTGAATCACTTGGATTAAAGCTGGCTTGGATATGCCCACTGTGGGGTAGTATCAATTCCTGGCTGCAATGAAGATCAGCCCTCAGCAACTAGAAGGACTGCAAAGACTGCGAGCTTGTGAGGGGAAAAAAAGAAACTTGGCCTTGGCCTTTTGAATGATGTGGGCCTTGGAGCTACAAAAAGGGATTTAGCTCTTGTGATCTCCTGAGAGGAAGGAGTTCTTCTGGGACAGACTGTGAGGAAGAGCAGGCGAGAGAAGAGAGCAGCTTTTTGGAGGATGCCACCGCAGTCACTGAAAAGCCACTGAAAACTAGACTGTGCTTAACGAGGTTCATGATTTTAGTGTATTTCCGCAATAACAAGCCAACCTGTCACAATGTCAAATTCGTCAAGCTTGGTAAAATACAAACTGTTTTGTTTGTATTCCCCAGTTTTTCAATTTTTCTTATTTAACAATAGAAACTTCACTTTCAAAACAATTTTATTTACACATTGCAACAGTATCACTGTCATAGGATTGCTGCAGTACAGCTGGAGGCCTGCCAGCACTTGTCGTTTCGACATATGAAATGTAGTGTTGCCAGGGAAATCCTGCTCCCTTCATTGTGCCTGATTTGCAGTGT
>NW_008824034.1:727349-734574 GCF_000699105.1 Pygoscelis adeliae | reverse complement strand
CTTCCGATTATTCTGGGTACTTTTTGCTCATTTCCCAGTACTGTACAATGAAACGTAACACTCTAAGGACCCTCCAATGACAAAAAAAGGACTCGGGGCACTTTCTCTCTGGGTAGACTGCATCTTTGGGTACCTCGCTGTTTAAAGAAGGCCCAGGAATACCTCATGTGGAGTAATGTGACCCAGTTTTTTCTTACTAGTGTGCATCAGTTATTCTTAATTTATGTTCATTAGTTTCATTTAGTACGTTCTGTGAAGCAACACTATGGCCATCAACTGCCTAAAACGTGATAATGTTTTTAATAGTTATGGAGATGTTTAGACATAATTGAGTTCAATCAGAGGTCTCTTACATGTAGAATAAAGGCCCTTAATCAGTGGCAACACTTTCACGAGAAAAAGATAAAAGGTTGGAAATATTCATGTCTACAGGTAGCCTCCAAAATATCTTCCAGACTTGCTCAGTGAAATTAAAGAGAACCCAAAAGAGGCCTTATTGCTTGAACTCTAACTGCTTAAACAACATACTAAAAATTATGGGGGTTAACGTGATCTGAAACCTGTGTAGTTGTATTTTGTTGGGTGTTCGACTCATACAATCTCTTTTAAGTCCCAAACAAAAGAACAGTTAAATACAAAGTTAATTAGAAATTGATTCTAAACGCTTAAGGGAGTGTCAAGAAAAAAAGACATTTAAATAAAAACAATCCTAAAGATCACGTTAAAATTGCTCTACCTTGGAAAGAAAATAATAAAAATCAAGAAGCTAAAATATAGCTGGAGATGCCATCGTAAAGAACTAGAAGATGTGAATGGATGAAACATCCCTAGGAGTCTTCAAAGCACCTTGGGTCATGTCTCACATTGATGTATGGGGAAGTTGTACTGTTTATCTGTAACCTAGGAATGGTTTTGTGCATCGCTATGAATAAATCAGGATTTCAAACAATAAATCATGTTAGGACTCCCCACTTTCTTCTCCTTGGAGGTAAGAAATAAAGCACCTTAAAAAATTAACAAAAAATAAATAAAGAAAAAAAGAGAAAAGCATCTTGTGAAACAGTACTAAAGAGATATGCACTGGTGTCATTCTGACAAGTGAATAACATCACAGCGATTAATTGCTCACTATTTGGTATCTTCTTCTAAAATTGTCTAGAACTTGTTCTGCAGCTGAACAAATTGTTAATTTGAAACTCTCTTCATTACCTGTAGCTCTGGAATAATGGTTCCTCTTTCGGGACAGGACCCTCCAAATGCTGTCAAGGGTGAAGGGAGTACAATTGGATTTGGGCTGATAAAACTACTGATGTCACAAGATGGTGTGTCCGACTCTGTTCTTTGCATTACAACTTTGTCTACGATGATAAATCTATTCCAAGGCAACCAAAGTGTCCTTTTTTCAGATATGAAAGGAGATCTGTCAAAAACTAAAGTGACAGAGATGCCTCCAACAGCCACAAGGTCAAAACTGAAAAAGAGAAAACAAAATGCTTTGTTTCTTTTTGGTTTATTATCATATTACCACAACTTTCAATGCATCACAAACAAAAACTTTATGTTGCTCATTACAGCCCTTAATTTACTATGTGAAATCATTCAAGTGTACCTTCCTGGCATCACCTTGGTATTCACAAAGAAGCTTTACCTCTCTGTGCTTTCTCCCTGTATGCATCAATAGCAAGGTACAGTACTTCACTGTTACTTCACCTATCTCCCCTCTATTTATCAACTAGAATCGATACTAACGAGTCATCTGTAACAAGAGTGTGGACCCAGTTACTTTGGTTTATATGAAAAGAAATTCCTAGCCCAGAAAAGGGATGCTACTTATAATCTATGCAGGTACGGCATGCAGAATAAGAAGTCTTAAAGCCAGTTAGGCCTTTTCTCTATTAACATATCCTTTTCCCTTTTTCTAAAAGTAGCAGGAGGAAGAGGTTGAGTACACTGAGCAGGAGACCCCTCTGTGCAGGATATGAAATTTTTGGGAAAGGTGCCAATTAATTGCACTGAGAACTGAATCAGCTCTTGTACATAAGGCAGGTGATCCCCTGGGAGCTACTGTGAAGAACCTTTGACATATCTGGGCTGCAAAACAGTGGTACATAGAAGGCACGATATAGGGAGTCTCAATTTCTTGAGTCCATAGTCAGGCAACACAAGGTAATATGTAAATAGATACTTCACTCTCTGTGTTATTGAATGCATCTATTATGGAGGCTTTTGATGGTAACAAACTGTGATAAGTAGTCAGACTTAATTATGCATATCTCATCATATTTCCCAAATGACACCGATTACATCCACAGTGAAATACAGGTAGCATATTTTAATGCAGCAACTTTAACCAGGCTAGCGTAAAGAGGAAATGATAATTACTAACTTTCAGTAGTGCGATTTGAAAATCATTAAACTAAGGTAAAATAAATATGCATGCTCCTTACTTTTATAAATTGACAAAGCCAAACAAAACAAAATAAACTGTGGAAACAGTGACAAATTACACTCTCTCCCTGTTGGAAGATAGCTTCTGATTTCTTGTCATTCACAACACAGCCAAGGAAGATGAAGTCTTAAACTGTCCTTAGCAGCTTAATTCAAGTTCAGGAGCAAATTGTGACCCAATTGCAAATGGATGGCCAACCCTGCAGTGCAATATAGAATACATAGGAACTTCGTCTCTCTTCGAAAACTGAACTCAACCTTACAAGGCTGGGGAAGAGAGGGAAGCCAGCATTGTTCAGGACTGGTTGTGGAACAGCAATTTAACCATTTTGGCTCTGTAAAGAGTCTGTCCTCACTTTTACTTGTGTGGCTCAGGTGATCAACTAAAGGAGTTAACTTCATTGACACCTCAATAAACTACTTGGAAGATTCACAGTTAACAACAGAAAAAAAAAGGGAAGACAGGGAATTCTCTGGAAAAACTGACTAGTGAAAATATTCAAATGCCAAGAAGGTGCTGTTACAGCACATTTTGACTCCAGGTGTTTGAATGCCACTGTTATCTTGTTGCTGTGCAGGTTTTTTCTTCTTCTCTTTCTTCTTTGGTCCCTTTACCACAGAGAGCTCTAACTAAATGGGCTGCCAGAGCTGAGGGCCAGATGCCATCCTCAATCCACACTATGAACAGCGATGTCTATGAAAATATTGTACATGAAGAGAAGGTGGTAATGGCCCTAACTATGCAAATCCAAACCAGTGAAAGACCATACATGAAACTCTGACCTTCCATCTTGTCGACTGATGGTGTATCCATACTCATTGTGGTGCAGAAAACTGACGTTCACTCCAACCAAAGGCGTTCCGTCTATTGCTACCACCTGGCCTCGAATGACACATGCCCGTCTGTAACAAAAAAAGCAGAAGGCAACACGTTAGACACATCAGGAGGGTGAGAAGGGCATTGATTTCAGAAACTGTGCTATACTTCTGTCCCAGGCAGACAGAACTACTCTGATATAATTGTGACTGTTGATTTTGAATGAAAATTCAAACAAGTCCAAAAGATCGATTTGAAAAACCATTATCTCATGAAGACGACACACAGACTCTCCATGGTGTATCGAGAATATATTTCCATTTCCGGCTATATCTCAGGATACCATTTGTTCTGCCATTCAATAGCGCTGCAAAGGTTTCACTGATAGCGTGATTTAGCTTGCTGCAGCTCTAGGGGGTGATGATTTGTGAAAGGGGAGAATGAAACCTCATTCTCTGCTGCTAAGAATAGGGCATCGCTGTCTATTAGAAAAAAGCTGAACTAATGCGATAAGGCAGCAGTGAGACACATGGTCTTCACCGAACTTCAGAAAGTTATATAGGTAAATTCAGAGAGCGCCTGATCAAGAGTATCATACATTTTTCTCAATCCCCGATCACATGTTATGCCCTTTTAAATTCCCTTTGGGATGTGTTGGACTTGCATCCACTTTCCAGCATAAAAATCCTCCCATTCCAGTAAAGAGGTCGGAATATGGCAGCACAGCGGAACACATCAAAGTCAACGGACAGGAAAGTGAACTCATTACTAAGTGGGTCTAATCGGAGGCTAACAGGATCACAGAATCATAGAAAATGAGAGCTGAAAGGAAATGCAAGACTTTATCTTGCCCATTCCTTTGCCTCAGGTAAGATCAACTATACCTACATTACTCCACACAGATGCTTGTCTGACTCGATAACCTCACCAAGTAACCCATCCCAATGCTTCGGTATGAGTGCTTTACTCATGGCAAGTTTTTCCTGCTGCCTAATTTCAATCTCCACTGCTGCCCTTCAAGACTATTACTTTCACCCTAGCCACAGAAACGGTGAGGAAATTACGCTCTTTTTCTTAGCTTTAGCCTTTTATGTATTTGAAGACTGAAACATAAAGGAGACAAGTCTCATCACGGATGAGGAATAAGATGTAAAACACCCTCACGGTGCAGATTAGGACTGAGTGGGATTTTCTAAGGGCTTACACAGCTACATTCCACTGAAACACCTTTTCAGTATTTTGCGCCATGCCGTCAGGTACGCTACATTAGCACACCTCCACCGGCTAAACGGATCCAGGTTTTGGGATCTAACGATACAATTGTACTTATTTCCTGGAACTGTGGTTTCACATAATGAAGTGAACAGTGTATGCCGAAGTCTTTTGATAACGTTAAGACATTTAGACTCAAACCCAATAGAATACTTACAAAGGTAACTGGCATTAATTACTCAGTATAAACAATAAGCATAAATTTAGACATTGTTATGTTTCTCTCTCAATTTGAAAGTTCACGGTAGATCTCAACAGACACATCCTACCTTTGCACAGTGAATATGTAGTCTAAAGGAAAAACTTAACAGCTCCTCAAATGAAAGTTATTTAGGAGTCTATGTATGAATTTAAAAAATATCCCTTGAGAGATTAATTGATCATGATCCAATGAAATCACACACACAAATTGGAGACCATAAATTTCTGAAAATTCTGACTTGTTTCATAAGATCCCATTCTTGAAAGCCACTCGACAGGACACTAATTTATCACTATGATATCATCAAACCCGGCTGACTATGACCTGAGAAAATGCAACCGGTAGAAATTAACCCCTTTGCGAGTACGCCATTCACCACAGTTGCTAAGATGAATTCCGTGCTTCCAGGACATCGAAAGATGCTGATTTTCAGCAAAGATGCTGATAAATCCCAGAGGAATGGGAGAGGCTGCATTACTGCCAGTATGCAAAACAGAGTTCTGATTTACCACCTTTTCGTTTTCTACATTAACTAAGTTGGTTGTGGCCCTATTTGTGGGCAAAACCTGCTGCTCCACTGAAGGCAATCAAGCTCTTGTGTGTCTCAACAGACTCACAAGACTCACTCAACAGAACAGCCAGGTTCAATTAGTCTTTGATTTGTTAGAGCAGAAACTACTGGTTTCTATTGTTTTCTCATATTTCTAATGTCAACAGACCTGCCTTTCCTTTTCTAATCCCTTTATTAGTGCACTCCATGTATTTACAACACACATTGATCTGAGACAGACCCCTAAGAGTCATCATTATTCAGTACATTATTCTCGTACTCCTGTTTGTACATTCCACACAGATCTGCCTTCTGACTCTACTCTGTCCTCATATTTTATCAAGCACACAGATTTGTGTGATAACAACTCATCAAAGTCTTCATTATTTCAGTCTTTCTTTCCTGTACTCATTCACTTTATTCTCATTATTCATAAACAATATTAAGAGACTTATCTTTCAACTTTCTTGCTCCTTTTTCATTCGTCATATTTTACAAGCCACACACATTTACAGTATGCGATAAAGATTCATAAACTTCATTATTCTACATTTATCTGTGTTGAACTGTCTTTGCAATCTTTTAGATTTTAAATGTTCTAAGCCTGCCTGTGTGTTGCTACATTTGTCCTCATTATTTACTGTCTTTTTATTACCTACTCTAAGTTGAAGAGTCTTGTACTCTCTGGCCTCTTCTTGAATTACCAGCACCTACCAAATCTCTGACTAAGTGCTTGATCAGAATTAGTTTTAATTTTTGCATTTACTGCAGGCATGAAAATATTTTTCAGTTACTTTATGACCAGAACTAATCTCAAAGGCTCGGGAAGGTAACAGACAATCCCTCACTTTGCAGCAGGTTCTCCCTCCTTTCCCAATGCCCTGACAGCTCGCAAAGCAGGCCACCATGCCCAGAGGCATGCTGGCATGCAGGTTCCCTGCAGCTTTGCTGCTTGCAGAAGACCTCACTTAATTCCTTTCCTCTTTTAGAGCATGTTCCCTGCAGTGATGTCACTTCATACTCCACTGCCACTTCACGCTTCCTTGCTTCAACATTCACCCTCTTTCCAGATGAGCTGTGGACCTTGCTACCACTCACTGTTTTTCTTAATTTTAACAGAGAAACCTCTAAAGATCATTATGCCTCCTCAATGTGCTGTATGTTCCTCTTCCATTCTCAGCCTCCAAGATTTATTCTACACGCTTGTGACTGGCCTGCTTTTCTTTCTCATGGGGGATAATAACTCATACTACCTGTCCAACGGTCACCTACTTGCAGTGATTGCATAATCTTGGACTAAGGCTGTCCAGGTTGTTTTAACTTGAAAGTAAGTGCAAAAATGTCTTTTCTAATTTGGAGGAGCTGGGAAGGAACATGCCCCTGATAAGCTGCCTTAGTGCTTTCAAATGCATTAAAAATGTTTCTGGTCCCCTGGCAAGCTGTACTAAATCTGCAACTCCAGAGGGAGCAGTTGGCTTTTTGAGAGAAAGCAGAGATTCCCACGGGTTGCAGGTGGCCTGAAAGAAGTAGGATTTCTCTGTCAATGCTTCATGGGTCATTCCACACGTAACTGAGGATCTCAGCTCTGCGGGTCTCAGCTCTCTGCCATCAGGCAGTTTGTTTGACATCTCTAATTTAAAATATAAATAGAAGTTTAAAATTCTAGATGCATTCTTTCACTACTTGTAAAGCATTTTATTATTCCACCACCATTCTGCCTTGCTCTACTGCTACTTATCTGCTATTTTTTTTTTTGCTTTTGTTTTGTGTGTTAAGTTGCCAATATTCTCTGACTACCGCAGGCTGAGACATAAGGCTCAGATGTGGAACTCTGTTAAGCAACTTGTGAATGTGCAAGTGTCACATTATCAGAAGATGTCATTTACTGTATTACATTTCTGATTAAAATCTTCAATCAGAGAAATTAAGCTAAAGG
>NW_008824034.1:698900-727288 GCF_000699105.1 Pygoscelis adeliae | reverse complement strand
ATTAATTCAGTACCACACACTGGACCCTTTTTGTAGGCAATTTGCAGCAAGTCAAATAGCTTGCCAGTAGCGCGCATTAAAAATACTCAGCAAAGAAACAAGCTAAAAACTTTCCTGAGAACAGAAGTCGATAAAAACATTATAATCTGCTACACCCTGCTACATGCAGTAGGTCAAAACCATTCCTGATGTAAGCAAGTACATTTCCATTTATTCAGAATGTGTCTAATCTGCCTTTCAGCATGTCCCAGTTTAAGTCGGGAGTTTGTAAAAACCCAGTACAAATGACATAGCTTTGACATTATAAAAAGCAAAACAGGTTTTGAAAACATTTAGCTCCTTAACATTAATTTTGGTGTAGTATTTAGCCATGGCTCAATGCAACACCCTGACTGCATTGTAGAAGCCAAACGTTCAAAAATTACATCTAAGTTAAAGTCTAAGATGCAAATGCAAAAGGATAGATGTCGCAGCAGTTGTCAGAACAACTAATTTTAGTATTTCAGATGATGTTGAAAATGCCAGGATATGGCAGAAACCAAACGCTTTCAGTCTGAAGGACAGAGATAATCTTCACCATTTTTGATAGCTTTCCCAAATCTATTCAACATCACTTTGGCTTTATCTACGGGAGATTCATGCAAACATCACCCATATTGGAGTTCCACTGACCTATGGTACAGAAGAACACTGCACAATGTCATTTGAATCAGAAGACTGAAAACATTGGATAGAAGTTTCTTCCTATATACTCCTAATGGTGTCAGAGACTTCTTGCAAAGGGGAAAAAAAAAAAAAGCCACATAGGGCTTTGCAGAATTTGAGCACCAGGGGGAATGGATGCCAGTGCTCTGAAATAAATGAATGCCACTATTTCATCCAATCCTTCCAACATTTCTTGTTGAACCACTAATGCTACAAAATAAGTGGCATGAGTTAATACCATCTGCCTGGACACAACCTTTTCAGCAATAGCCAAAAGGAGATTAAAAACCCCCAAGCATTCTTTGGTCTGTACCAGATAGACAGGATCACAGATTTCTGATTTTTTTTTACTGTAGTAACAGTTGTCTTTCTGTATTTTTTTCAGTAATCTTAATTCCCAGGGGAAGAACAGACACTAGATGACAGTCAGATTGACAATGTCAGAGGAAGATTTCTGAACAGAGGCAGCACAGCTAAGCTATTGCCTCCTTCTAAGACTCTGCTTATCTGTCATCGTTGAGGAAAATTCTGGCAGTTTTTAATAATATTTGACTTATGGACAGGCAAGTTTTCAACAGCCTGGAAGACTTGAGGATCAAGCAAAGTGTGGACTGATGAACTCCTCGGGGTGCCCAGTACATTGCAGATTACTGTTGACAAAACCCGGGAGACATGGCACAGCGCAAGTCTCCAGGCACTGCCCCGATTCCAAAGATACAGACAGCCTCATCTGAATCCCAGTCATCTTCTCACTAAACTGACTAGTAATTTCTCTATAGTGGGAGGAAATTATATCTGGGGTGTGAACAATGCACCAATGCAAGTACAAGTCGTATTCCTTAGTGGTATGAAGTATCAAACCATGGTGAGGGAGGGCTGCTGCTCATACACGGGCCTTTGCTGCTCTTCGTTCTTCAAAGGCATGGCAGATATCAGGGTAAAGAAATGAAATACTCAGAAAAAGCTTTTAAATCCAAGTTAAATCCCATCAGTGATAGCTTTAAAAGATCAGTTCCTTATATCTATAAAAGCACGTTGATGGGATTAGGTGCAATCTGGCTGCTAACATTTGCAGTGTCACAGAACACTGTACAGGCGACTTGAGCGCTCACCTCCTCTCCGAAAACACCTCACTGCGAGGCATTTTGATGAGGAAAATCTTTCACCGGTGACTTTTGGTTTAAACTGCAGTATGCTCCGCTGCGCGTGCAGCCAGCCAAGGACCTTGCGCCAGCTGCAGCGGCCCTGCTCATCAGCGAGACACACTCCGAGAGACCCGCCATTGGCAGGTGGGCGCTCTTCACGGAGTTCATTTTCGTGCCCTGTTGTTCTACATATTTATAACATCCTGTTACATTATTAATAGTGATTAAATGTTTAGGTATTTCAGATCAATAAAGACTCTGTTTACATATTTACTTTATTAAAAATTAATGTTACAAGGAGAAAGTGCACTGAATTTGTGCGCCGCTATGGAATGAAGTCGAGGTTGTAACCTAAGTGCTATGTGTGAAAATAAAAAAATTGTTATGCCCTTATTACTGGAACATAGTTTATCTAATGCATAGGCCTAGCTGACAGGGTAATAGTTAGGTGATGTGGATGATTTGTGGATCTCTTTGTCAGCATGTAAGTTATAGCGTCCCAGGTGAACTACAGCATAAAAAACTTATGTGCCCCTATATTTCAAATGTTCAAGAAAATATGTGTTACCAGGTTTTCTAAGCAAGTAAGTGCCCCTTTCCTATTGCAGTCTTTTCCTGTCGAAGGGCTAGCCAGTCTCACAAACACCCAGAGATCACTCTACTGTTTGCATGACAGCTTGAGATTAACCCGCAGACCAAAACGGTAAACTCCACACTAGTCTATCAACATGCAGTAAAACCAAAAAAGTTTGTTAATTAGGTAGCTGGATTATATGTGACACATGTTAAATTTATTACACTGTAAATACCAGTCAAATTCTATTGGGCAGAAAGGTGACTGAATAAAACGCATATGAATCCAACTCGTCCTTCTGCTTCCTGCCATTAGATGTATCTACAGCATAAAGGGCCGAACTTCCCCCTACTTATTTTACAAGTATGAGATAGCTTACCTTCTACAACAGCCAAAGTCTCGTTAATAAGAGTAGTAGAGTTCGTTGCTGTGACACTTTTATGAACTAGATAGTAATGAGAATCTGATAAACAAGTTCCTCAGCTGTTGGGACTTAAATGTTTGCTATCCTTTAAAATATTTTTTGATCACCAGTGAAGAATTCTCAGCTACCCAGGTATCACTGTTTTTTCCTGGTTAAATAATTGCACTGCGGTTCTCGATATCCAGAAAAGTCTTTCATCTAAAAGAAAACTCACCTGCTCTCAAATGAGACATCTCCTGGGATTACATGAGTGCTTTCCTTCCCAATCAGGAATCTGATTCGATCATAAAAGAGCCGTGGAGGATGCTGAGAGAAAGGCAGTTGGCTGTGCTGAATGAGGTCAAGGGGATCAGGCGAACCCTGGCAGAGAGGACTTGCGTAACAATTGCTTTGCTGACAACAGTCAGGGTCTACACAGTCTGTCAAGCCATCTAAAACGGAGAGAATGGAAAGTTCAGGAAATGGAGTGATTCTGAGAATTAAGGACCGTGTTTACTACTGGAGAGCACAGGAGGTATTTAATCAATTGCAAGGCATGCTGATTATGACACATTCAAATTCAATAAAGCATTAACATACATGCTTAGTCCAGGAGGGGTATTTCTTTCTAGTCATTAACACTGTATCACCTCATAAAATCCCCACACGACAATGAGAAAACAGAACCTACAAACTAAGTGAATAGGGAAGAGTGGGACTGTCCTCACTGCAGAACAGGCACGAGAAGGAAATCACTACACAATACTTGTTAGTCCAACGGGTGCATGATCCACACTGTGCAGCTGGTATCTCTAAGAGTCCTTTATTGTCACTACTGTCTGTTCACACCTGTGAAGAATATACACTTGCCAACCAGTCTGCAACAACGAAGGCTGAAATGTCATCTAACTCTCATAAGCATCCTCACTGCAGTAGTAAAAAAGGTACTTGTCACAGTTGTCTGACTTCTATTTTAAGCCCTACAATAGTTTTATTAGTGCTTTAGGGTGTTTACTTTTCATTTATTGGTTGCAATACTAGAACGATCCAAAAAGGGCAGAATCATGAACACACTCCTTTTGTAGTTGGTGATATATAAATACACACCTTGATGCAGGCTCTATCCCAGTGACCTGATAGATACAGTCTTCTCCATGGATGTTTGCACCAGGAAAGCAAATTTGGAAAGTGAAAATAAACCTATTTCTCCTCCCTCTATTTTCAAGTATGAAAAATAGGAGAAATAATTGATTTTTTTCAGAAATCTACATTTCTTCATGGACAAACTTGCAACAACATTTGTGGGTGAAATTCATTTACTTAAATGTCCAAAGCTTATGACGAAAAGTGAAGCACTGAAGTGCATCTAAATTAAGCACCTAAATAAAAATTAAAATTGGGCTATTGGCATTTAATTGCTTCTGTCAGCAGCTTAGACGTCCAAATTGCCTAAATTACATACTCAACCAGAAAACAGATTTAATAAGGTATAGTAAAATGTCCAACTATCTTCTTAAACATCCATTTTATGACTTAGCAGTTGCTAACTTCCTTAGATTGACAAGCACACTAATGCATATAAAGCAAGATTAAGGCACTGCATCCTTCAACAAAGACACCTCTTTGTATTTTTAACAAGGTCGGTCTGAATAAATGTGGAGTCATCATATCACTGTATGGATTTCCCTTGTGTTAAAATCGGAATGCTATAGGATCAACATACTGTCAGATATTTTCACTTCATGCTTTGACTTTCCATGCTCTGTCCGTACCGATGCCTACAAAACTGTACCTCCTGAGGGCCAATTGCGTTATCACGGAAGCTGCTGTAGTTTTGTCATTGACTTTAATGGGTGCGAGACCAACCCTCGGCCAACTCTGCTCTTTTCTCAGTAGAGCACACTGCACTGTGTGAATGCTCAGTAAATAACAGCATAAGATATTCACTTTGAAAGGAAAGCAAAAGCCCTTCTGCAGAACAAACAAGTATAATGAAACGGGCTTTCCTGGAACCTGAAAATTCTTGCCTGACCTTGAACAAGGTAATTGCTTGGCTAAGCAAAAAATATTAACAAATCTATCCTACTGCAGCTGGGAAATCAGATAGAGCAGGCTAGTTTTTGTGATGATGAGCCAAGGGCAACTGTAGATAGCTAGCAACAATAATCTAGGACCCTCGGATCCAGCAAAGCTGGCATAGCTACAGGGCAGTGCATACTTTTAAGTTCTTCCCACATTCCCCCAGTCCTGGAGCCAACAGGCATTTGCCAGCAGGGGGAGAACTTCACAGGGCAACGTTGAGTTTATTGACTTTGAATGTAGCAGTCACTTTATATTCAGGAAAACCTAGGCGGCTACTGAAATCCACTAGGAAATCAGTAAGCTGAAACAATAAGGGGCCTACAGTCTAAACAAAACCACACGGGAAGTGGATGGAGGAGTTCACGATATGAACCAGAGGGGTTTTCATTGTGTTCTGATGAAAAAACAGAACAGCTTTTTGGGTTGAAACCTGAAGAACAGGCTTGGAACTGCAAGGAAAAAATATCGCCTCTTATTGTTTCCTCTTTTTTGTCCAAGGAATGAAACTCTCTATCTTCTTAATAAGTGAACTGAAAAGAATCAAATTACTAGTAGATTCTCCAAGACTGCAAACATTAAAGAATTCTACTAGACTTAAAAAGGTGATAAAGAAATTGAAATCTCTTGCTTGTGCTTTATACTGGTGAAGATCCCTGCGAAGGACTCTGATGTAGTTAGGCGTAGCCATTCAGGGCTGGCCCCTGCCGGTGGAATGGTTATGGCAGTGACAAGTCTTGTTCAAGGCGTCAAGGTACTTTCTGGAAGGTACTAATTTCTACAAACTGACTGCTGTCTACCTGGGAAACTTGACAATCATTGGTCTGGCAGAATAAGTACTAATCAGAGAAAAGGCACACTTATTTCAGAATAACAGTATCCATGGGGAAGCTATTTTGGAGTAATTTATTCCACAGTAGCTATTCTGATTAATTTTTTCCTTGTCAACAAGCCATTAGATGTGGGAACTGAGCTGACCTGATTCTTTCATTTATGTAAGAAATAAAAGTGAAAAGCCACAGAAATAGTAGAATATGAAGATATGCTTAGAAAACAAATAGCTATAAAAATAACAATTAAACACTTTGCTTTCTCTAATAGAGTCTTCATTCTTCTCCACTTCGGTCAACAGCTTACATGCCTGGCAACAAACGCTGTGCATTCATGCTGTACGCAAAAAGAAACCAAGTAAAGGGAAAGCTGTTGTCCATCTTCCAGTCAGACTCAATTTTCATCTTTTCTTTGCAGTTTACTTGTCAGCAAAGCGACTATCTTATAAACTCTTCCAGGTTCGACTAACGGAGTTATTTTGGTTTGAATTACTTGCACCTAGTTTCATTTCCCTCTCCAGGCTCTCAGGGCTACAAAAGGGTGGGTTTCCCATTAGTAGGGGTGTGAAGTCCCAGAAGCTTATCTGAATAACCCGTGGTGAGAATGGTATTTGTCCTAACAGCATCATGAACGTACGAAGCACTGGATACACCAGGAACAGCTTACAGCCTTGGGAGCAAAGGCTGCAAAGTCATCAGAGGAAGAAATTGCTAACTAAAATATAAATGTTAATCCAAAGTAGGAGTCTTCTAGGTTGCAGATTATCATTCTTGGCTTCTCTCTCTCTCCTGCTGTATCTATTTTTTTTGCATTTTTTTAGTCTTTTCATTGATTAGGTGACAATTTATTTCAATCCCCCCTCTCAACTGTGCAGAATGAAACAGAAGAAAGATGTTAGTCTCAGCGAAGACACTCCATGGGCAGTGAGGCAGGAAGTGCAGCCGCACCAGCTCTTCTACGGACTCTTAACACCACATATTTGGCTCAGGCCACTGGGTGTATGTATTTAAGAATTATTAATTAGAATTGCCTGAATAATGCAACTTCTAGCTTTTTTACCAAACAATCAAACAAAATTTAGAAAAGAAATCAACTTGGATAAAACTGAAAAATATTTTTCACACTTTGTGCTGAAGTAAAATAATAAAACACCTATTTCAGGGCAAACAGGGAACTCTTAAGCCAAAATAAAATCTTTGTTCCACTTTAGGCTCATTCAAGAATCATAGAACCATAGAATAGTTTGGGTTGGAAGGGACCTCTAAAGGTCATCTAGTCTAAGCCCCCTGCCGTGGACAGGGACATCTTCAACTAGATCAGGTTGCTCAGAGCCCCGTCCAACCTGACCTGGAATGTTTCCAGGGATGGGACATCCACCACCTCTCTGGGCAACCTGTGCCAGTGCTTCACCACCCTCAGCGTAAAACATTTCTTCCTTAGATCTAGTCTGAATCTCCCCTCTTTTAGTTTAAAGCCATTCCCCCTTGTCCTGTCGCAACAGGCCCTGCTAAAAAGTTTGTCCCCATCTTTCTAATAAGCCCCCTTTAAGTATTGAAAGGCCGCAGTAAGGTCTCCCTGAAGCCTTCTCCTCTCCAGGCTGAATAAAGACTTTGGTTTTAACTTAGACCATTTAAAAGAAAAAAGAAAAAAACCCCAAATCTACCCCCTCAAAAGAAACCACTGTAATTCAGCATGATACCCATTAAAATGAACAGGTAAAACAAACTGGTACAGAATCACAAGTGACATATGGAGGCAGTTTATGATAATGCAAATCATATTAGTAAGTGCATGTGAGGATAACATTTTCAACAAGCCAATCCTATTTGAAATGAGATTTTTAATCCAGGAGAATAACCCAGAAAAAAAAATAATCTTGTTTATAAACTATAACATCAAACTCATTCACTTGAAAATGCTGCAAATATATTAGTCAATTCTCAACCAATGGTCACATTTTTTAGTTAAGTCTTTATATCAGGAATCAACTATTAAAAAACTCACCGTGTTAAGAAAACACCAGGGTTTCTTTTAAATATCAGGAGACAACAGTCGGGGTATGAACGAACTACTACGAACAGCAAAAACTGTAATTCATACAGCAGAGGAGCGTGTATAGTGAAGTTTTTACTGTCAATTATCACAAAGTGCATCGCAGCATAGGTGCAGACTAGAATGTATTAGAGGTGTAAATGATTTTGGTTTGCTATTAGCATTTTAAAATTTATTTTATATAAAAGGCAGTCAGGCACCTTCACGATGCACTACAGATTATATAATAAAGTGATTCACGTTTTGATGAGTCTGAGATTATGGTTTCCCATCTTCCAGGTTCCTTGTTTTGTATGCAAGGGATAATGATGAACTGGCATTTTTGTTTTTGTAAGTAAATTAGACAAAATATTTTTAATATTACTGCTAAAATAGAATTCACAAAGATCGACTTGAGGATTAAAAGCACTTCATAGCACTCTTAACTAATTTAAACAACCTCAAAGAAAGGGCAGAGCATGCCAAAACAAGTTGCTCTGTTTTCAGTCACACCGCTCCTCTCTGCATTGCTGCAGGTCACAGAATTTGAACAAGATTTTCCCATTTCCTTGCTGAGGAAGGGATCCTTTCAGGAAGCTTTCTATAAGGAATGATATTAATATTTATCATGTCGGGAGTTTGTGTCAAAGGAATCACACAATGTTTTCCATCAAACAAAATATCCATGCTTGGGCAAATGCTGTACAGTGATTGTATTTCATATGTTTTGTATTTGAGCTTTCCATACACTGCATAATATCGATATTAAATTCTCAATAAAATAAAATAACAGTTGGAAAAGAAAAAGGCATTTTGTCAGCTATAAGCTAACAGCAAGAACATGGAACAAGTCACATATTTTGGGCCTGATATGAACAGGTCTATGCCATCTACTTTTCAAATCCTGGCTTTTCTAGTCTTCTCATCTACCCTTGAATTAATTGCAATTCATGACTGCAAATATGGGAATATCACACTAACTCATGTTGCTGAAAATGGATCTGTGTTCACAATTAGTACAAATTGTCCAGGTAGCGGAACACCCGAGGACATTAAAGAGGCACTGGGTGGGGTCACTGGTAAGGGCAGCAAAGAACAAAGCGGTTCTAATTTCGGCAGCGCTGGCTTCCCCGGCATGCAATAACTTTCACAGTGGCTTCTTTTCTATTAAACCACCAAGACGCGCTATTAACTGGCTACGAAAACAACAAATTCAATCAGAGTCTACCTCCCATGTTACTGGGTTAGTAATTTTAATAAACTATCCACTATCATTAGGTTTTGGCAAGCAAAACATAAATAGTTAGCAATAATACTTAAAATTGCGATTCTTCTTTAAAGTTCATTAAAAGAGCAGAGTTCTTACTCCTTCAAGCTTTTGTCACACATGGAGAAGATGCTACTAATGTTAACTACAAGAGGTTTGAAGTTTTATGGTTAATGCCAAACCCAGAATACTACAAGAAGTGGTGTATATGCTTATATGGTGCATGCATGTACATGCATGCAGGCATACTCACAAACACACATACTAATAAATGTACTTGCTCAGTCACATGAAAATCAAATCCATCTCTAAGCAATACACTGTACTTCGTATAAGTAATACCAATGACCTTCATTTTCACTGCTGCAGAGCAACCCAGAGGCCTAAGTGCTCTCCCGCTCCCTCTATACTGATCCCAGTGAGCGCAAGCCAGCGATGGAGCTGTGAGAACTATGTCCAGAACATCTTTACAGAAAGTAAAAAATGGGCTTTAAGTTTCTCCTTGCAGTAAGCAGATTTTGTTCTCTGAACTCCTTATGCAGGACAACCTAAAAAGCTCAACACCGTGACTCTCAACACTTGAAGGATTTGAGCTTTTCGGTACACCTGCATGATCAATTGTTCAATACTACTGTTGTTTGTGGGAAAAAAATCCACAGGAGTCTTGAACTTACATTTGCTTGCTTTCTTTTACAGATTTCAAATAAGCTTTAAACAATGCCTGTGCCGACTTGTTTCACCACAGGCTCAGTTAAGTCCAAATAGGTTTGCCAGGAATCTAAGCAAACTGAATCAAAGAGTAACTTCAGAAGAAACTAAGCAGCAGTAACTGTCATGAGTCTCTACTGCTTATTCGTATGCATTAATTCAAACTGCTTCTCAAATTTTAGCTGTAATACATAGCATGCAGATGACAGAGAGGCTGTTAACTGAGAACACCAGCGTTTGTGTAAGGACATTGGAAATCCACCAGTGTGCCTGTGGAAAGGCTGCAGAGTGTTTTATCCAGTGAGTACCAGTGGTGTTTGGCCTTCCAAATTACACGGGAGAATGTAAATATATCAGGGTATGATTTTCAGAAACTGCAAGTATCCCCGGGGAGCCCTCGCTGCTCAGCAACAATGAAAACCATTCCCATCAGTATTATTTATATTGTGTAATAATAGCATATTACTTATACATGGACTCAATATCTCTGTGATGGATAGGTTATTAAAATGCCAATGGATGGGTCAGAAATACATCAATATTTTAGCAGCACTGGTTATCTACCCAAGGCTATGCTGAGTCATATATTTTCTTGTGCTTGGAAAAGCTTGGAGAAAGCTACTATAACTGTCTGAAGTGACTGAAGGGATATTTGGAAGAGAAATCAAAGCTTGTAGTAAATAGTATTTTCCTTAAAAACAAACAGTCAAGATTGATTCATGAAAGAAAAAGAAAACGATGAAAAGAGATCCAGGCAAATTTAAAAGAGATCTGTATCAAAGAAATTAATGGGAGTGACAGGCTGCAACTTTCAGCTTAAAACAAAGACCTGCATGTGCAGCAGCAATGTAAATATGTGTCAGAACAGCGGCTAAATTGTGGCTTGGTGGTGGTGGTGGGGGGTGACCTGTGAGCTGGTGCCGAGCGCCCTGCGCGTCCCAGTGCTGCGGCAGCGTGCTCTGCCTCCTTGCGCCTGGGACACAGGCACTCGCCTGCGCAGAGCTCAGCAGAGCTTTCAAGCAATCTCCTGGAGCTACCGAAGCTTCCAAATGAGTCTAAAGTAATGGCAGGACAAGAGAACACGACCTGCTCAGATGAGCTGAATGGTCATCTTATAAACTGAAAATGAAATCATGTCAGTCATGACAATGAAAGAAGGAGAATAAGAAATGGGGAATAACGGGATGCTGAGGGAAGCCATGGCGAGGGAAAGGCCCCACTGCAAAGGACATCTGCTTGACTTCTTGGCATTATTTAATGGACATCACACTGCTAACAGACTGCAGAGGCACTCCACAAGAGCAAGTGCAAACCATGCTGTCGTGCATCTGTTATAATGCTAAGACCTTTTCAATGATATTTGTACTGATATTTGAACAGGTAAACATGCCCTTAAGTCTGCAAGTAGGAAAAAGCTAACAGAGAGTTATGAGATGGAATGGGAAAGGCAGTTATGGTACAGTCAGGGTACAAGTACAGTGTATACTAATGGGGCTCTAAAAGAGCCTGCTTCCTCTCCCTGCTCAGGAAAATACTTCTGTATGTGTTTAACCTTACCACCATGGATAACTGCACTAATGGGGAACTCGGTGCTTCAGCATCTGCAGAACCGGGATGCCTGTGAATATGCTCGTGGCTTACCTTTATACTAGTATACCAGTCCTTAAAAAAAATGAATTCAAGATTTCCTCCCTCCCAAAGCTTTTGTGTTGTTACTACTGACCAAACAATATCACTAACACTTCCTCATGCCAAATAAATGACATTATTCAATCCCTACAGTTGGAACTAATAAAAAACTTCATTTTCTAACACCTTTTTTTTCTACCATATATTTGTATGTATTTTTGTATAGTAAAAATCTCAATTTTTCAGTCTCTGAAAGTACCGTATAATAAATCAACTGGAAACTACACAAAATTATCACTCTGCCTAACTCCTGAAATAAGAGTTTGTTAGAAATAATACTTGTTCAACTTTACTACAGCTTTGTTCTTTGGTTGTGATTTCCTCCTAATGAACTTGAAGCACAAAACACCTCCTAAGGTCTGAGATATAAATGTTTGATTTAAACGCAACTGGAATGAATAAGACCTTTGCTAGGTGAGAGTACCATGATTTGGAATATCCAATGGCACTAAATTAGGTCTAGAGCATGATCTCCTGGGCTGTGTGTCACTGACTGAGTGTGACCACATCCTAACGGCTTAGGAAGTTACTACCTGTCAGCTGAGTTTCTGTAACCCAACTGAGTGCATGCTCTTAACTCACCACAACTGCAGGCGAAAAGGTTAATAGCTTCCATCTTCATGAACCTAATCCAGTTATGTAGCTTGATGGATGGTAACTCGTTATGCCACCGTAATATTCTCATGTGTATAGCGTAAGGCACAACCTCCCAGCAAACAGGAAATGTCATGTCTCCTTCCTAATTTCTGTTTTTACTGTTGTGTATGTATACAAACCCTGAAACACTAGGAATCGGCTTCTGATTTCCTATTAATGTAACACTGGTATAACTCCAATGACTTGAGGGGAGTTTTTCTAATTTAGGCTCATGCCAAATCAGGTCCTATGAACTTCATATATAAAGAGAAGTGGTTTTAATATGTAGACATAATTTTCTTTTCTTATATAAAATTGATTGCGAAGGAAACTTAATTACATTTAGCCCATCTGTAGTAGTCAGATTAATTAAATATTTCTCTCTGCACTTATCTCTAATTGTAATGTCAACAGAGCTGTCCTAGTCCATGTTATGTTGTCGTTAAAAAGGAAAAAGAAAATCACTTTTAAAACCTGCAGTGAAATGGTGTTAAGTGTCTGCCTTAAACTGACAAATTCAAGGAGATTTAGAGTTAAAACTGCCAACTCTTTCAATAACTCACCGTTATTGCAGAATATAAAGCACCCAAAATCACAATACAGGACAGTTTATACAGAGCCAGTTCATAGAGTGTATCAGAAAATGCTTTACATACATTACAGGCTAAACAGGGTTTTTGTGGACAGATTTAAGAGTGCAGGCGAGTGAATCAGTGCCTCGGACAGCAGGGGAGAGCACTGGACAGATGGGAAAGCACGCGGGGGGCCGCGATGCCAGCTGTGGGACCTTGTGTGAAAGGGATACACACCAGCGCAGAAGAGCACAGAGAGTGGGCAGAGAGACGGTTGTAAGACGTCTTGGAAATAAGGTGGAAAAGGAAGGATAAGAGAGGAATAAGGCAATTTTGAATGGGGTTCAGAAATGAGGAAGCCTTTGCCAAAGGACGGCATGGTCTTAGAGCCCACAGGATACAAAATCAGGTGGTCTCAAAATATATCTGTAAATGAGGAATCATCACTGAGTCAGAATGTTTCTATTGAGGTCCCACAGTGACCTCAGTTCTTGGCCCTAAATCAAGCTTAATTTATCAATGACCTTGAAGAAAATAGAGAGTCATCATACTAAGGTTTGACACTACAGCGGGGTATGAGATCTCACCCAAGACACTGAGATGGTCTATGAGTGTGGCACAACAAGATAATATATGTTTCAATACATCTCAGCGTACAAGCTAAGGAAAAAAAATGTAACTGCGCTTGGGGCAGATGTATTCACAGTCTGAATGATACAGCTGCACAGCTCCGAGTACGGGGGCAAGCACACTGTAAAGGATTGTAGTAAGTGAAGGAGAGGAAAGCAATAGTCCTTCCTGACTGTCCAGTAAATGAGTATTCCTAAAATAGATAGGGAAAATAATTAACTCTGAGAGCAATCCGTGAGGAATGTTGTGGCTTTTCTCCCACTGGTAAGTTTGAAATAGAGTCTGGATGTTTTTCCTGAAAAAAAAGCACTAGCTCATGTATTAGAATGAACTACTGGAAAGGAGGCAGAGACTAACTTATGAAAGAACTACGTTTTTCCCAGCAAACCTAAAACTTACACAGCCTTAGAACGAATCAAGACTACAGAGGTCTGAGGTAGGGAGCACCCAGTGCCAAAGGCCCTGGTTCAACTGGTGGAGAAGAGCGAATGATTATTTTAGTACAGGGCTCTGTTTATGGTACTTACAAAAAATTATTTCTGCATACTTTCTACGCTGGCTTACTCAACACTCGTTTAAATGTAGGTCCAGATAATTGCAAGAACTGTGATGTGGCTTAGTGGAACATTAAGAAAGAGATTAATGCTAAAAAAGCATCTCTAAATGTATGCTTTCTGCTTGCAAATGTGTTCATTTAATATTAACTTAAGACTAAACTCTGGATGCATTTTGACAGGCACACAGGTTTTTTCATTTGGGTATCTATTGGCTGTCTTTTCTGAAATAGATGACAATGTTACGAGGTAGAGTGGAAAGGAGATAGAAGAAATTAATTGTTACACTTTTTTGGGTTTTTTTGTTTGTTTGTTTGTTTTGGTTTTTTTTGAAAGGAAAAAAACAAGTACTGGGATGATAGGCATGGCACATACATAATTTCTGCCTTGAGTAACATCTAGCACAAGGGTCTGTTCCCTCACTGCACTTCTTCAGATGAAGTCAGTGGAACAACTGCCTTGAGCAAACAAACATTGACATTCTGTGATAAAAAGGAAAACATACACCAAAACTATAGATTCAAATGACAATCAAGGATGTGACAAAGAAACAGAGGGACGTGAATTATGTATCATACCTCCATCATTGTCCAGGTTATCTCCACACACCATTTCCATGACAATGTTACACCCCGAGCCACTCCAGCCCACTTGACAAACACAGTGCCATCCATTCTGATCAAGTGTGCACCTCCCATTTCCGTAACAGAGACCTGGGCAGCCATCTAGAAAAGAAAATGCACAAAAGAAGCCTTCATAGAGGAGTCTTCTTCTCTTTTACAGTTGCAATTATTCTTTAACATTCTTTCATATAGTATTATACTTGCTGCCTTCAAATGATCACAGCTCCCTTGCAAGCCATTTATATTTTTGGCCAAATATGGAAAAATCCCCATCCTGGTCCCTCCCTCTGCTTGCCCAAAAGTCACTTCTCAGTGAGGAATGAAGATTTTTTAGTGTGTAACATTTTGTGCACAGGAAAAAAGTGAGTAAAATTATAAGAAGATATTTAACAGTCTGCCGTGTCCATCTCTTTCTCTACTTATTGAAAAATAAGTTGTAGATCACAAAGGAAGGTATAGACATAATCAACATTTATATCAAAGATATACATGGAAAATATTGTTTAGATGACAAACTGGCATTTGTGGACATAATCCTACACATTGCAGGGAGTGGAGGTGACCTTTTTATTCTGTTCATAAATACTCAGCTGACTGAGAAAAAGCCAATTTGCTTTGGCTGGTGAGGGGTCTGGAGCACAAGTCTTATGAGGAGCAGCTGAGGGAGCTGGGGTTGTTTAGCCTGGAGAAAAGGAGGCTGAGGGGAGACCTCATCGCTCTCTACAGCTACCTGAAAGGAGGCTGTAGCGAGGTGGGGGTCGGTCTCTTCTCCCAGGTAACTGGCGAAAGGACGAGAGGAAATGGCCTCAAGTTGCGCCAGGGGAGGTTTAGATTGGACGTGAGGAAAAATTTCTTTACTGAAAGAGTGGTTAAACATTGGAACAGGCTGCCCAGGGAAGTGGTTGAGTCACCATGCCTGGAGGTATTTAAAAGATGTGTAGATGCGGCACTTAGGGACATGGTTTAGTGGGCATGGTGGTGTTGGGTTGATGGTTGGACTCGATGATCTTAGAGGTCTTTTCCAACCTTAATGATTCTATGATTCATGCTACAACTCTTTCCACAGAAGGCAAATGAGGGACCATTTCCTTCCAATGTCCAGTTCCACTTCCTTCATACTATAGCTGATTCAAATATGACAAACACTTGCCCTTTAGTGGCTCTGATTCTAGATCAAAACTGGAACAATGACTGTAGCATCCTCTGGATTATATACTTGTAAGCTCTGAATCAATAGTAATTTGGACATTCTCAGCTAGATCTCTTGCCTATAAGAGTGAGAGAGGAATTGTCTCTTGGCTGTGTATACTCATGTCCATCTGCTTGTATAGTTCAGTGCCAGCTCAGACGTTTGTCAAATCCTCACCGTGTCACACATGGAGCCAAAGGACAATGGATAAAGCTCAGCAATAAGCTTAACAGCGCAAGTGGCATCCCTTCTAAGAGGGCTCCTTTCTTTTTGCGCCAGCATGGACATACAGGAACTGAAAGCCCTTCTGTACTTGATAGTGAACATCAACACTTATGTGTTACCAGAGAGAATTTTTCTGAGGAAGAAAGAAGAGGCCTCAGTCTGCATATGTGTTTGGCAACCCCTGGATGCTCCAAAAGGACTTTGGAGGAGCTGACCAGAGAGTCAGAGAATCTGTAGGACTGGTCTGTCAGGTTGTGACCTACAGCCCAGCATGCAGCACATTTCCTGGCAGCTTTACACTAGGCACATCATTTTGCTCCTTCTCACTCCCGGCAGAGTTTATCAATCATATTTGCAAACAGGGAGATTGGAGAGTCTGACCCCTCTTGCTCAGAAGAGCTGGAGATGGGTGGCACTGTCTTCTCACATTGGAATTCTGGAAGCTGCTGCTCTAAAATAGCATGAGGTTGGCAACCACCAGATATACTATAAAAGCCAATTATTTGCCTGTTTCGGGGAGTTAGGGGAAAGGGTAGGATGTGAGAGCTCTTCTGGGTAACGGGGATGTTTTTCCACTTCAATTCACTGTCCTGCTGAGTTAATTAATTTCTTGTATATGATTATATTTTACTGCTGTGTGCAGTTATCCTCTAAGACTATAAATGTAATCAAATGAATACCTACATGATTTTATTATTATCTAATTCTGAAGAAATAAAATAATAAATACAAAATAAACACCCAGGTCTTTCTGGAATATTGGTTAGTTTGATATTTCAGCTAGCAGCATTTTTGCAAGGGGCAGTGTGCATCATTGCTCCGCACAGCATGGCTAGGAGTGAGGGACTGCTGCCAAACTCGCGGAAGGTACTGACATGAATAAGCGGGACCTGCGGCAAGGCATGGAAATCAAATGAACAGCACCAGACAGAAAACAACATAAAATTTAACTCTTGTATCAAATGATTTGAAGAGAACTATATGACATCTAGCATAGACAGCTTTTAAAAAAGTGTACATCTCTATCAAAAGAAACTTACTTCAAGCACAAATGACAAAAAAAAAATTGTTCTCATGGAAGACAGGATCAACACAAAGTTTTTTGAGCAAGTCCTCAGCTCTGTCATTACTTTGGAATGGTAAGCGAGAGCAAAAAACTGATTTGCCTAACACAGCACATCAGATGGCCACGTGAAACATGCTTACACTGCTACAACTTTGCAAATGAGTTGAGCACATTATTTGTTAAAAACTGTGTTTTCTTTGGTAAGTCTCTCTCTGTGTGTATATATATCTCCATAAACAAGTGTTTTATCTGTTCTGGCAACTTAGCGGTACAGAAGCTCAGACAGAACAGGTAACACAAAACACTCCATTCCCAATACTTGTGTATCTTTTCATTACTCTTTCACAACGCTGATACAAAAAACTTACCTCGAACAGCATCTAAGTAGTGAGCTTAAAAAAGAAAAGAACAAAACTGAGATGGATTGAACTTCTGTACCCAAATGAAAATACAGACGCCATTTGCTTATGGCTTGCCACCTGTTGGTTAGATATAAAGTGTCTCCCTCTTACTGCAGTCAGATCTATTCCCGGTACTGCGAACAAAACACATTGTGTATGTGATTGTTCTCCATTTGATGACTAGTATGCAGAGGACAGCTTGGGCCATACCTGGCAGAGCCTACAATGTGAAGAGCAGCTCTGTTTATCCTTTTCTGGATTTGCTCTACACAATCTTTACAAAATTAGGCCGTTCCTCCTTCACAAACCTAATTCTTGATTTAGCAGATCTGATTCAGTAAATTCTAGAGCCAGTGAACGAATTCTCTTAAAATGATCAAGAGAAAGATAAACCATTCTACTTTTTTTTCAAGAAGCAAGCATGAAAGCTTACGCTGCTCACCTCTGAAAATTAGATACCCTGCTATTATAAACAATTAAAATGTCTAAGAATAATCTTGCTCTGGGACATTTTAGGGAGAAACACTATTAGACTTTGCAAAAACCTGTTGTATTTCATTAAAAAGATAACTATTACATTTGTATAGTAGAGTAATGACTTCTAAAAAGATCTGAAAGCTTTACCTTATCAGGAGTATTGTTAGAAGCCAGCGATAGAAAAAACACCTCTAGTAATAAGTAAAATATGTAAATCCTCAGACATGAAGGCAGGAAATTTAATGCAAGAATTACTTAAGCTGAATAATAGCTTCATCCCTTCACACCTTCTATTTCTTAAACATTTTTTTCCTTGCTAACTCAAAGTTCACATATGAACACAACCCAAAGATACGTCAGGACCGAGATATCTTTCTTTTATGTGTTTTTTAAAAAAATCATTCATCAACGTTATTTCCTCTAAACAGAAACCTGCACTGAGTTGCTATTCTGTGGGACAAGCAGGGTGCACCAGCAGTGCAGAGGCACCTTTTTTCACCTGGCCTGATTCTGGGTCTCTGTTTTTCCAAAATGACTTGAATCAGACTGACGGCTATGGCAGATCTTTGTATAACTGGATAAGATTTTATGTATTTTATTTCTAGAGGTACAAAATGCCCTTACCAATGGTGCAGTGGTCCCCTTCCCATCCAGGGCTGCACTCACACTTCCCGTCCTTGCACTGGCCGTGTTCAGCACAGTGAGAGTGGCAGGTACGTTCTTCACAGGTTGGTCCCACCCAGCCCTCTTCACACTGGCATATCCCTCTTGAACAGACACCATGGCTGCCACAGTCCAGGGTACAGAGCTCTGCATAGGATTACAAAAATACATAATGTGAAACAGCAATTTCCTACTGCAAATAGACTTTGCACCGATACTAAATTTAATCACTTCTATACTAATATCACTCATCAATTGGATCAAATATGGGATTTCATCACCCAGTACAGACCTCACACAATCTGGCTGCCTCCTTCTTTAGCAGTTACTTGCAAGACCATTTATTTGTTTGGGGTGGGGACTGCAGAAATGGTGGCTTTGCATATAATAGGGCAACGGGTCTAAAACAGACAAACAATGACACAAAAAAGTCCGTATCTTTTGACTGATTTCAGCTGAGGCCTTTAAAAACAGCATGCCATACCCGTTCCCAGGTCCCACTGGCTCAGTTCTGAAATCTATTATAAACTCAAATATTGCAAGTGAGCTGAATTAAAGGATAAAGTGGCACATTGAATAAATACAAGCAAAAGTCTTTGAGATATTCACGCATTTGTAGTGATGGCAAAATGGCCTTCACTTACAGTTAGAAGAGCCTCCAGAAAGACAACGGTGAGAAAGCAGAAGAGCAAGCACCCCACTCTGATGGCAGTATACAATATTACATGACTTACAGGCCACGCAGATCTGCCTAGTTCTAAAATGCCTTTCAAGGATTAAAACTTTTTTTCCTTCCTGATTCTCATGAGTCAGCTGCTAAGAAACCAGAAAAGCTGTTTTGGGAAGACAGGAGTGCCTCCTTCACTGCCCTCAGAATGATTTCTCTACCTGGGCATTGTAGAACACCACTTATCGTGAAGTGGAATGAAAGTCCTGAATTGTTTCAATACATCACAATATGCCAATTGCAATTCTACTTCCACTTAGACTAAAGTTGTTCTGTGAAAAGAATAGCTTCATTATAAAAAGGTTCCATGTAGTTTGAATTTATTTAGAATAATTTGTGTCAAGAGACAGAATTTGCTTGTTATTCTGCAATTAACCTGCCACAGAAATGTTTCCTCCTTCTTCCTCTCAGAAAGCAGCTGATAGCACTACAAGTGTAAGCCAAATAATCATGTCTGCTCTGATTTCAAATGTCAGTGTTATATATTTAGTTGTGGCAAGGTTTTTCCCTTGACAGATTTTAAACAATGATCATTTATATCTTGGAACTATTGTATATAAACATTCTTAAAAGCATTTGTAGTGACAAATGCTGTCACTGTATATACCAAGAAAAGTTTTAAAAGTTTAAATTGAAATCTTATCAATTCCAATCATTTTAACACAAAGAAAAAAGCAGCACAGAAATGGAACTGCACAGTGACACTGCAGACGTGCTGGGCTCTGTCTCAAGTTAGAGTCTAGCCCTTATTTTTGTTAATAGCTGGGTGATGGCACAGGGTGCCATCGAAAGAATCAGTGAGTGACAAACTGGAAGAGCATGGTCAAACTCACCTTCAGAAGCAGAAAGCATGGTAAAGAACCAAAGAGAAAATGCAGTAAAAGCAACTGTGAAGTACTGTCCTGAGGAAGTCAAAACCAGCTATATAAAAAATAATTAATTTTACTATTCAGACAGGGACTTGTGTTATACTGGAGTACAAGATAAACATAATTATCTGATGATATTCCTGCAAAACAGTATATAAGACAAGGAAAGAGACTGCCCTGCTATATTCAAACAAAAGACACTGCTGAGCCTGGGGCATTATCCCTTAGAAAGACTTGATTGCTGCCTGCTGGTCATGTACTGATCTAATGCTTCATGCCTCGGACTGCCTGCCTGCAGGTACTGGGAAGGATTTCTTCCCCTTTGCTGCGTAATTTGGCTTGGCTTTTTTGTTTTGGTACTTGTTGGTTCCTTGAAAACCTGGGAGACCGCTCAGAGGACTACAGGGGGGACTTGCTCTGTTATTTCATTGGTACTGAACTCGCCCAAGTACTTGCTCCTATGATCAGGAAGTAAACTGGTCCCACCAGATCTGGGATCGCAAAAGAATCACCCCCAGGCCAGACTGGCAGAGGACCACTGGTATTATTTTAACCTATCTCTATAGCTTGGGGCATGGGCTAACTCCTGAGAATTAAATCTAACAAATTACCTGCTACTACAAGGACTTAGGCTGTTAGAGGGATTGTCTTTGATCTCTCCTGATCTCCCTCTAGTTCATTATAATTATTGCTTTTGGTATTTTACTGTAAGTGGCAAAGATTGTTAAGAGGATTTTAAGAAATATTCTGTAGCTTACACTACGTTGGGGTAAGTGGAGTAGATGGTTTTTTTGACCTTCCTGGATTGAGTCTCTGCTACATAGTTTTTTGCAGTTGTGGGACTGGCTTAGTTCAGCTGATGCCAAAACTTCAGGGAATATTGTAGGCATCAGTATACAGAAGTGGCAATGTAGGCTGGAACAGCTGAAGTGGGGAAACAAAGTGATACACAGAGCTTCCGATCGTGTCAGCAGCTCTAGCAGCTCCCACCACTTCTCTATCTGTAAATAAATCAAAGAACCAGCTGTGGAAAACCTTGAACGCATTCCCACACATGGCATGCACGCCTGCCTCACCTCTGTCTGTCTACCCAGCAGTCTAATCACGACAAACTCATCTTCCAAACAAACAAAAGAAATAGCAGCATGGAGCCGAAGGCAATGTAGGCACATCCTTACCATAGGGACATAGATCTTGCACATATTCCTATTTTACAACGCCAAAATTAAATGGATCTTAAAATGTTTGAAAGTTTTCCATTGTTCTCCCCCCGTTTCACACGAGGAATAAAATGTTTAAACACTATTTAAGTTCATAAGTTCAATCAGATTAATGAAGTGGAGATACAAGATTTCCTATCTCATAAAAAAATATCCTAGGCCAGCCAGTATATAGTCTTCACTCACAAGGCTCCTCTTTTTTTTATTTTATGTTCCCACATAAGGTCACACACAGCCAAACAAATTTTCCTTTATTTTTCACCTATTGGAATACAGTGGCTTCTTCTATCCGAACCACACTGCCTTGGGAAGACAGCACAGCAGCATGAGTTCTGGACCCCAAACTGACTCTGTGTGACAGGAAATGTTAGGTTAGTTGTCCTGCGTCCAGTTATTCAGTTTTTACACCTCATTTCTACCAGCAAGTCAGGGCACAGTAACCAGATACCAGTAACAGACTAAAAAGCGTTACAAAAAAATATGTGTGTCAAACCTGTTCCGGAAAAGGAATGCCAGAATGATCTTACCTAGTTCTTGTCTTTCCTTCTAGTAACGCATTTTTTCCCCAAAACATTTAATCTAAATCTTCTTTGATGCAAATCAAAACCAATTCTGTAAGCACCAGACGTAACGAAACCTGGTTTCTTAGTTTGGACCAGACGCTTTCATCAGTTACCCTCGTTCTCCTGCTTCTCAGCCCACTCATACTTTATGGTCACTGAGGCCAATCCTGAGACTTACATTTGTTTTGGTGAATGATCCAAGATTCTCCCCAGACTTCTCATGCAAAGCAAGGGAAATCAAGCCTAATGTCATCCTATTAATGCCGTGGTAGTACCTGCAGCTTTAATCCACAGCTAATTCAAACAACTAAGATTAAAAAAAAGCATTATCAGTTAAGGTTGTCCTGTTTTTAAATGCAAAACAATTCCTTAGCCCCTCCTGTAGATAAAAAAAGTACAGAAATATCAGCATAGCAGGGAGCCACATTAGCATTCGTGTTTGTATTGAGAGACTGGGTTTCCACAGCAGACTAGACAAAATGAGATACTCGAGTGAGTGGACAGCGACCAAATGCAATGGGAAACAATACAATAACTTGAAATAGGTAAATAGCTTCAAACAAAGCTGATAAAAAGTGGTAAAAATTCAGACAGCACTGAAGTTCGACAGCAAGTCAGACATCATGCAACCGTTCTGCTCAATGGAGCATCTTCCTCCTTCCATAGCAGTTGGTCCTACAGGACTCAGAAGCAGCCCAAAATGCAGTGGGTACTCCACAAGGGGCCAGCACAGCGGGGCAAGGGCTTTGAGCTGTGGGTAGGTGCAGCAGCTGAGACAGCCAGAGACGGCTCCTCTGCCTGAAACAGCTATTCCACTCCCCCTCCTCTCCATCCATCTCCTGGCTCTGTCTGGAGCTTATCTGAAACTGTGGTGAGCTGATTCAGATCATGAAACTGGCAGATAATTATTCACTTTATTTTCCTGGGTTAATACCTGACAGCTTGCTGAGCTAAACCAGCCCACTGAGGGATCAAAGCAGCAAGAGAGGCAGGGCAAGGGAGGAGATGCAGACCACAGCCTGGATGGGGGCTGTCCTGCTGAGGAGCCACAAGCTGTGCCATCAGACAAGACTGCAAAGGACAAGAGCAACGGGGAGGTGACTTATTTAAGGTAAGAAGGGAGGCAGGTGACAAGAGGTTATAGTTTGGATTAGAAAAGTCAACTCAGGGGTATTCTCTCACAAGCCTTTAGTTATGCTGTTACATTAATTGCCAATCATTCTCACAATTGACAGTGCAACACAATTTGTTAAGTCCCTCAACTGTGCTGGTGTTCAGGCTTGTAGGCTTACACAAAAGCCATCTCTTCTTTCCCACTCCTCTTTGTCACTGTTCAGTGGGATATATGCCTGCCCAGCTTGCCTGCCTGAGCTCTAGGCAGATCTCGTGGAGCGTGGTGGGTTGAAGGCTGGTCTGTAGCTAACAGACCAGATCCTCGGTAGGCGTGAATTTTCATGGCTCCCACGAAACCAACAGACTCACCCTAATTCACAGTAATCCATGGCCCTGTTTCAGTTTTTGTACCTGTACGCTTTGCAATCAAAACAAGGTCCTCTAAGTGTAGGGCTGGAAAGTTAATTTCCCTATTTAAGGAAAAGCTCAGCTGTGCAGACTCACTGCAAGCAACGTGCTGGCAAATTGCTGGGAGCTGACCTCAACCGACCCCTGCAGTTTCTTATAGACTTTCATGAAGTACAGTCTATCAAATCTAAAATTCAGAGTCCTTAGACTTAAACCAATTAATGAATAAGAGACTTAAAAAATGTTCAATCCAGTCTAGAATTTTTACTGACGTGTCCTTAATTCTGAAAGCTCATTAATTTTCTCGGAAGAAGGCAAATGTGAGCTGTGAAGCATTATTTGTACATATTCTTGAGAAGGAGACAAATACGTTGATCATTCCTGAGCTAATCTAAAAAGCATTAAAAATTCACTCCACACTCTTCATTTTAATTACCTAAGTCAACAATGAGTTCTTTCAAATGTGTTTTATAATAAGTTTCTACTTATGTGATATGAAAAGGGAAATTAAAGCTAAATATTTTATAATTTGTAATGATAAGGGAAGATTTTAATGTTAATTCAACATGTTTCAGAAATAACTCTTAGAAAATCATGCTAAGAATACAAAACTATATCTAAAAAACAGTGGTCAAATACTACGAAAACACTTTCATTTTACTTTTCTTCACATTCAGTGGTGAGTCTCGTTCTACACACAGTCTAAACCTTAAGTATCATATTCATAATTTTGCTATCCATTTTTTAATAAGTGGTTTTCCATAAAGATTAGAAGTTAATCTATCCTGACTTTCACCCAATAAGCTTAACTGCTGGAGGCAGCAAAAAATCACCTATCTAGGCCTAATAAAGAAAGTTTTTTCAATTTAAATATACGCTGAATTTAATAAGCTTGCATGATAATTTCAACAATGTTCCTGAGCTTTTTAAATTACCTTCCCGCTGTGTCCTGGAGACAACTCTGTTCTAGCTTTCATTTTCAGCAACTGACTTTATTAATATAATTTTTTACACCACAAAACAGTTCAAAAATGTAAAGTTTTAGGAGTTTCAAAAGCACTTGAGCTATATTTTTTCCATAAAACCTAATGGAAAGTTGGAAAGTTGTCCCCGCTAGAGAAGGTTACCTGAGAGAGTGCACTATAGCAGTTTAACGTAGATACCAAGTTTTACGTATTTGTACTAGAAGAGATGTTATTTTTATGGTACAGCTTATATTATTTTCCTGATTTAAACAAACTCCTCTGGCAATCTGGATGTTATAACTGCATCTAACCTAGGTTTCTCCAGCAGTGTCACAGTATGTCACTTAGGTGTGCAATTTTTTACATTCCTAGCCAACCACAGCTATGCTGATAAACCGTTAAGCTAGGGACAGTTTTGCTACAGAGGCAACACAGAAGTATTACATGGGCTATGCCAGTATTCAGCAGCAGCTGCTCTTCAAGCCTGAGCTGGAAATCAAAGGGACTTGGAAGTATCTGCAAAACATTAATTTTGAAGTCTTTGGCTGTCAGCTGCCAGGTTTTGTGAACAGAAATCAGGTTCCTGTGTGGAAGAGGCAGCAAAGGTGCATTCCCCAACAATTACTGCTACACCTTCTCCCCATCCTTCACACCACCAAGCAACACTTGATGGGAAAATGCCATAGAACTTTATGTGAAATTTGGTAAAATCAAAAATAAATCAATGTAAGAGATCATCACTGAATGACTGACAACTCTTTGGGAAAAAAAAAAAAGCCTCTACTACTCTACTGTCAGATACTAAAATAACACACAGTTCTGACACGTTATCTATGTGCATAGCCCAGTTTACCTATTTTAATGTAGATTTATAGAAAATAGAGGTGCAAAGGACTTCATTGTGAACAGAAATCAGGTTCCTGTGTGGAAGAGGCAGCAAAGGTGCATTCCCCAACAATTACTGCTACACCTTCTCCCCATCCTTCACACCACCAAGCAACACTTGATGGGAAAATGCCATAGAACTTTATGTGAAATTTGGTAAAATCAAAAATAAATCAATGTAAGAGATCATCACTGAATGACTGACAACTCTTTGGGAAAAAAAAAAAAGCCTCTACTACTCTACTGTCAGAATACTAAAATAACACACAGTTCTGACACGTTATCTATGTGCATAGCCCAGTTTACCTATTTTAATGTAGATTTATAGAAAATAGAGGTGCAAAGGACTTCACATGATTATCTGTTCTTCCTTGTTCCAAATGAAATCATACCTGGCATCCCTTAAAAGCTCCCAGCAACAGAGAACCTACCACCACCGGACTATCTTCACAGACAAATGCTCTCTCAATCTAAATTTCTCTTGCTGCAATACTTCTTGTCCTTCTCTCCACGCACTGCACGCTCACATCTGACAATGAAATATATTAAAGGTCATCCCACAATAACACAACAATATGTGAGTTTGAGCGGTTTGTCATATTTGCGTGAATAAATTCAAAGCAACACTTTAACGTTAACTACATGGACACTGCAAAACTATTGCATTGAATTTGTTTTCACATATACCTCAAAAATCATTTCCACAGCCATTTCCAAAGATTCTCCTCTTGCACAAAGTGGGACTCAGTGGCCCATCCGAACAAAAGACACAAAGAGTGAGATTCATCTCACCCAACCTGAGACATTTGTGTCTGAAATAGTTTTGTATTACGGTCTGTTATCAGACTAGAATGTTTAAATGTATTCAGCTATTGATATTTATCCTTTCTGACAGTGCCATGAAGCAAAAGACTGTAGCAAGCATACAAAACTATATTAAGTAGAAGAGGAATGATTTTGGAAAAATTCTCAAGGAGAAAACAGGTCCTACTCCAAATCGTATTTGCCCTCATTTCTGGCTCTGAACGATGTTAGAGAGGCTCATAAGCTATTACAACTATTTACAGTTTTCCGTGCTTTACACAAACGTGGACATTCCTTAAACTCCTTAAATATCATTCTTTTCTTGTATCTTCTTGATGTCTTCTATTACTTGGACTCGTATTAAGTACCCCCTTTCCCTCATGATTACATGACTGATACCCTGTTTTCTCTTCAGTAGATCTATCAGTTTTGCTATGAAATAAATTAGTGATTCCAGTAAATAAGATTTTGGGTGGTCTCACCGGCAACTGAAAAATAGCACAGCTGAAATCACTCTAACTGAATAAAGGTTCGATCCTGGCGCTCTTCTTCATGTTATGAACTGCATTATCCCAGGAGGTGTTCTACCGGGAGGCAATGAGACCTCCGGAGGTCTGGTCTTCCTCAGAGAGACAAGAGTTGCAGAAAAGTACTGTTGAATAGTCAGGGTCTTCAGAACAAAATGGGGCAATCTAAACCTCACTCAGCCCTGACTATTATTTGGGATAATTCAGACACAATTACCGCACAATGATCAATTATTTCTACCAAAGGCAAAACTTCTCCAAACCCTCTCCATTCTCCAAACGTTGTTTCTTTCTAAACCTTTCTACTGTAAGCTTTATGCCGAAAACCTTTCCGACGTGTTGCCTCACAGATATCTAACTACCTTTCTTATCTTCTTACCACATAAAATAAAACCACTGGAACTAAAATGCCATATCCTCACTGTTTGTTACTCAGAATGTTTCACCATCAATCTAGTGACAGTTTTAATTGCTTTCTGGAAATAATCCTACCATCATCTTATTGAACTTATTTCTGATGCATTAAGTACTCTATAAATAGCTCTTCTGACTTCTAGTAGGAAGGCTGCCATTAACATTATTGTGTATCTCAAAATATACGAATGTAATTGCATTTTTTTAAAAAACTGTAACGTAGCTTCTGATAATGCTACACCTATTTGAAAGTATCTTTTCCAAACTGGGAGCCTCAATTGGCTTGAAAATTTATTTGTGCAGAAAAGTAATCAGCGGACTGACAGAAAGGTCCAAAGGGCAAATACAGCAGAGGTGGGGGAAACGACAGGGAAACTTTTTCCCCTTCTTAGATCTTTTATCTCACGGTTTTTTCAGCTTTATTTTTCATCTCATGAAGAATATTTTCTTCCTGATCCAAATCCAATTTGTATATATAAAAAACCTCACCCTTTATCGATTTCGCTGTGGTTCAAAATGGTATTTTTACAGTGCAAAAATTTAATCAATACAGCCTGATGAATCTGGACTGGTAATGGTAAACATACTAACAGATATTTCATCTCAGGCAGCCAAAGCTCTGAAAATTGATACCACCGAAAAGGATTACTCATTTGCCATTGGGTATATCTCTGTTTACCCAGCCATACTACTGGTGTAAAGCAGAATACAATTATGCTGTGCTTGCCACACAAGAGATTTCAGCTGCAGAACCTGTCTCTTTCTTAGAGATAATACAGGTTGGCAGGTCGGACAAGGCCTTTGTGGGAAACGTTTAAAATAAATGAGCAGAAGCGTAACCTAATAGCAAGGAAGATTAGACTGACACAAGGCTGAGGAGAACCACACAGTATTCTGACCAGGACGTTTTTTAAATACCGTGTTTCCCAAGTAAATGTGGAGTTTCCTTGTCAAATTTGGTCCTGTTTTATAATTTGTCTCCACTGTTTGATTTCAAGTTGTACATGTTGTAAAGCAGTGAGATTACAGTCGTCACTGGAGCTTCATACTCTGACTAACAACCTCTGAAATCCTTCACAATACACTGAGAACCACAAAAGGAAAGGCTGTGCAACGTCTACCTTGTTCGATATTTTATTTGATCAGGAGACTAGTAAGAAAGCAGTCCAGACCAATCTATTGTGAGCAATAATGAGCGAGATGAAAGCTATGAAAGCTATGCCTTTGTGTTCACTCACAGAGGGGAAAATGCAATCCACAGCTCCTTGGGCTGAAAAGCTAGTTGTGTAGGAAAAATGGGAAACCTGTTGAGTCGGTGACAGACCATGAGAATCAGGAAAGGCGTGAGGCCTATGATAACGATGGGAAACATGGAGAGCAGCCAAATGGCTTTGTAGGGACAAAGGCAACAGGCAAAGAGATGGC
>NW_008824034.1:692083-698886 GCF_000699105.1 Pygoscelis adeliae | reverse complement strand
CAGTAGGTACATTTTTTAAAGCTGTCTCCCAGGTACAGCCTGAACTAATACAGCATCAAAAGAAAATAAAGATTTTGAGACACCTATTTTCAGCAAAGGTTCACCAGATTGCCTGAGTGGATCAGGATACATCTTTATATAAGCACTAAATCTTTCATGATACACAGAAGTACCATTATTAACGCTAACTGGGGCTCTGCTCAGAGCATGAAGTTTTCCACAATTATTTAATTAGTAAATTGGATTAGTAATATTCAGTAAAGAAGTAATGATTTGTTTAAGCACTATTTGCAAAGAGTAGGCACCATCTTTAATTCGCTGGCTTACAGGATGACCTTTGAATATGGGTCCACCCACAAAAATTGCTGCAGTAAGTGCTCACCTCACCCAGGACATGTGCTCTGTACGTTAGATGCACCTGCTGACTTCAGTAATGAAGATATATTTTACTTATCATATCTCTGAAGGGCTCAAAATGCTGAAAGAGCGGGCACTGGTATTACTTCTCAACATAGGAACACCTATTCAGATTCACCTGTGTAAAAGCAATGGCAGCCCCAAAATGGCACAGATGCCATTGCTGCCCAAATCGGACACAGAATTGGCACTCGGAAAGGGGACAGTGACTTGCAGAAACGCTAGGACTGGGTGCTTTTAAAAGGGTGTACTTCCATTTTTACAATTTTTTTTTTTTTTTCAGGGAAGAGCCAGACTATATGGACAGACAGAAACAGTGGATCAGCTAAAATAAGCCTTAGGAACTCTGTGTTCCCAACAAACAATTTGTATCACAGTAACGACTAATATGAGAAATGAAAGGTCTTTACCAGCTTCTAAGTAACACCTCTGTTTCACAATCAAAAGCAAAATCAGCCTTGCTTCCTCTTTTTTTAGCACAAATAAGCAGTTTCTTGGACAAACAACAGCCAGGCATAACAAGCTCTTTCACAAAAGCAAGGAGTGTAGCCTCAATTAGCAAAAGTCACACAGTGCTCAGTGACTGACTATGAATACTGCTTACACGGACAAGGAGAAAACATTTCTGTGTTCATTGCTGTGTTTGTGAAGATGAGTACAGAGAGAGATGAAGCAGCTCCCAGTAAATAAACCGTAACTTCCTCTGTGTCAGCAGCATGAACAGAAATAGCAACGCGCATCTGGCAGCTGCTGTTCTGTCTTGTTGCTGCTAAAGCAAAGATGCAGCTCATGACTTGCATTTTTCCTGCACCAGGGAGAAGCAGCACCTTGGGCACGCGACCCTGGCTTTTAAGTGAGTACTGCTATCACACTCCTCACTGTCCGTGGTAGAACTGCAATAACGCTTTGTAGATTTTAAGAAGGGAACGAGCGTCCTTCATTATGTTGCTTGCTCTCTTCCTTCTACACTGCCTACATTTTTCCACTAACTCATCACTTCTGCCTGGTTCCTCCTCGCCCATGCGAACGCTGCTTTGCTGAGGCAGTTCTGTTATCCCCAGGACATGCTGCCCAGCCACATACTGCTCAAAGATACCCTGCTACTTCTCGCTCCGCAGAGCTGACAGAGGCACCGCCAGGCTGGCCACCCTTCTTCGAGGCATTTTTGTAATGAGTGCACGGGTGACCAGAGTAGGAGCTGAAAATACAAATGTGCCATGTGAACAATCAGCTTTCTGCAGTCCATCAGAAAATGATTTTGGATCACAAGGTGATAGATACTATTTTAATAATCTGTTTACAATATAGCCAAGGCTTCCTGAACTGAAGAGCAATACGCCCAAATGTACACTGCAGCTACAATGCACAAGGACTTTTTGCTCTATCACCATTGAAATGTTCTTGCATAATTACTATAAATTTAATTTTATTTAAAAAGTATTCCTTGAGCCTAAACATTGAAGCAGAAGTCCTTAAAGAGGGCAGAGACCAGGAATTCCTTAGATGTTTACATATATTACCCTTGCAACAATCTACACAATCAAAAAGCTTAAAAATGCAATATGTAGGAGAAAAGAAAGTTCCCATGATTTTGACTTTTATCAATAGCAATTTCTTATTTTCAGAGGTAAGTTAAACTTCATAGACTCTGCTGCATAAGCATATTGAAATGATAGCTATTTTTGCAGAACCCTTACCATGACAATAAGAGAATATTATAAATATCTGCCTTTCAGGGACTGATGCAACACATTTTGCATAATACATATTCTGAAATTCACTGAAGGACAAAACCTCTAGTTGTTCTAGTGCTTTTTTTCGTACCCTTGCTCTAGGAATTCCCATTTGTGCTTTTCCAGCTGTGAGGAAGGGAAGCTCCCTCCTAACACAAGAACCCATCTTTAAATGCTGGTGGTATGGATAACTTGTCAGAGTTTCATCACTGGACTTGGCTTAGCAAATTAAAAGTTGAAAATTTTGTATGTCGCTACTGTTCTGTTGTCCATCTAGGCGGGTTTTTCCCCTCCATTGCAGCACCCACAACACCAGCAGAACGTTCCCACAACTTCTCTACTTCAGAGACCTCTTTTATAAAGGGTTCTTGTGGAGTATGAGCCTTGCATATTCAGAATTTCCATCTTGATATTTTCTTGGATATAGAGTACTCACAAAAGTCCTTTCCATACTATATCCTGTCAGTTGTTTTACTATGGCTCTTAATCACTCTCTAGTAGGTTGACTACCATGTAGATGATGTTGAGATGCAAAAAGGGATGCAGGCACTTAACTACAACTTTAAATGTCTAAATCCAAAATTTAGACCCGTAAACCCTTTGCTTCGCTTACCTAATTTGGTGGTGCTTGAACCACTTTGGCACCTGAATTGCTACTAAAATCCCACTTATTTGCCAGGTTTTGCTACTAGATAATCACACAACTGAGGTCATAATAGCTTTACGTTAAGCTCTCTAGTTTCACAATCTGCATGATCTTACACAGGTGTTGCCTAAGGATCCTAATGAGCATACTCTCAAAACAGATCTACTGGAGCTGGCCTAGCATTTGGCCACCAAAACACACTGAGGTGGACAGTTCCTGGACACGACAACTCCCCATAGAGACGCGGTGCCATGCATACAGAGAGGAAGGTCTCTGTTAGCTACCTGGAAGGTAGGATAAACAGGACCGTATTGGTGTCACCAGAGCAATTCGGGTATCTTGCTCCTGGATAAGGGAAGAGAGCTGCTGGAATAGAAGCATCCTAAATTGGGTCTGTGGATTCCACCCGGTGGAAAAAGTAGAACCTTTTTGTGGATCAGACCAGGATTTACAAAAACTGACTTAAGTAAATTATGTTTACATTTGAATGAGGGATATTTCCAGTAATTGCTGAATGAGGTACAGACAGCAATAGATTAAGAATCTTAATTTTCAGGAAGAAAAAGGGAAGGAAAGAGCCATTATTTTTGGCATATCTGCAAAATAAGCAGCAATCAGTTGAAAAACATCCTAAGTTTCCTCACTGTATATCTCATACCCTTGACTTATCCTATTTCCTAAATCAATACATGACTACATCAGGTATTTCTGGTTCCCTCTGGACTGATTTCAACATGCAGGAGAATTAATTTTTATCGGAGTGCTTCTTCACTGCCTTAAATTTCTCATGTTTTAAATTTTCCAGCAACACATATTAAGTGTTCCAATCTTTAACTACTAAGTTTTTAATAGAAATCTTGCTCACCAGATATCTTTTTGCAAACTCTTGCAACTCTACAGGAGATACAAATCAAACTAGTCACATATAGTTTTTTTTTCTTTTCAATGAAATATACAGTAGTAAAGAAGAGTCTTTCTACAATGTCAGACAATGTACAGCAGGGGAAACTTTAATCATCCTTCTAATTAGCAGACCAGTAATAGTCAAAGCTCCTCACAAATTAAAGTAAGTCCATCATATCTTTAGAGCAAAACAATGAAAGATGGTTATAGTATAATTCTTGAGATTTGTCTAAAATAGGGAGCAGAGTAGAAGTACCAACATGGAACAGAGCAGTCGATAGAAAATGCATGGCAGATTACATCACGTTTTGAGGAAATTTCAAGGCTATTTTCACTACTGCGAGTTGTTTGTAGTGAATATCCTTGTCCTTGGCAAATCAGAATGACTGACACCCATAATTTGTAATTTCCTAAACCTGAAGAGTTTTCTGATTGCGATGAAATGGTTTTACCTAATTATTTTTTCAAGTTGTGGTTTTTGATGTTTAATTCTGAAACCAATTTGAGATGTCTTGAACTATATTAATATACCATATTACGCCTTCATTTCTTTTTGAAGAACTTTAAAAAATGCATACTTCTAATGATTTTTAAATTACTCTACTCTGCACATATCAATTTACAACAATTACAACATTTTGCATTTTTCAAAGCACTTCAGTTTAAAGAGGTTTTATGCTGCGCAAGATACTGAAGGAAGAGGCTGCTGATCCATTTTTACCCTTTGTAAAATTACCACCAATCTTGCTAGAGAGAGCTTAACCAAAAATAGATATGCTAAATATATACCATCTCCATATAATCATTTTAGGATGAATATTTTTGTGACTAAGAACTGCCAGTATTCTTTTCCCAATCATAATTAGGTTGCTTCAGTGGTATAAATGGATTCAGTGGAATTATGACAAATGTCCTGGAGTAAGGAGGATGGAAACTGGCCTACTTTGGCTGAATAGAGTCTAGAGAAACGAATACAGGACAGCATGTCAGAGGCATCAGCTGAGTCACAGATTTCATTACTTTTCAGTCTGTAATATTTTAGGCATAGTGCTTGTTGTGGTTTAACCCGGCAGACAGCTAAACACCACACAGCCCTTCGCTCACTCCCACCCCCCCCCGCAGTGGGATGGGGGAGAGAATCAGGAAAAAAAAAAAAAGAGTAAAATTCGTGGGTTGAGATAAAGACAGTTTAATAGGACAGAAAAGGAAGGGAAAATAATAATAATAATAATGATGATGATAAAAGAATATACAAAATAAGTGATGCACAATGCAATTGCTCACCACCCACCGACCGATGCCCAGCCAGTTCCCGAGCAGCGGTCACTCCCCCAGCCAACTCCCCCCAGTTTATGTACTGAGCATGACGTCCCATGGTATGGAATATCCCTTTGGCCAGTTTGGGTCAGCTGTCCTGGCTGTGCCCCCTCCCAGCTTCTCGCAGAAGCTGAAAAGTCCTTGACTAGTGTAAGCACTACTTAGCTACAACTAAAACATCAGTGTGTTATCAACATTACTCTCATCCTAAATCCAAAACACAGCACTGTGCCAGCTACTAGGAAGAAAATTAACTCTATCCCAGCCAAAACCAGGACAGTGCTACAATTAATTAGTGACTCGGGGCTGGATTCTCACCTGAAGCACACTGGGATTGCACTGGTGGCATCACTGCAGCTATGCTAATTTATGCTAGCTAAGGCTCTGCCCCACTGAATAGCTCTGTCATCCATTTTCCCTTGATATTTCAATCCCTTAATCTCAAGGCTCCATGTTAAAGGTGTCAATCTGAGAACAGAAGATGAGATTTTTTGTTCAGTTTGTTGATGCTGCACCTTCGATTAGCCAGAGCTTCCCTTCTACCTGACACGAGTAGTCAGTACGCACAAGTTTGATTTTGTCTTTCTGAAAAGCACTGCCTATATGCCTCAAAGGGAGATGACTCATTAACATCAAGGGATTTTGGATGACAGCCTATAAATAAAGCAACAAAGATCCACAGACAGTAAGTAGAAAGTTGACTATACTGAAGTTCTGGTGACATTAAAATAGTGTATTATCAGTCTTCCATCCTCCTGTATTATTCTGTCATGTACACAGTAAATCACCCCCATACTGCACCGATCAGCTGAGCCATATGTTGAAGGTCTGAATAATAATGGATTTTCACATACAATTATAACTGGATTCAGTATGGTATAACGATGCTGAGACTCTGAAGTATTCCAAGGATGACCTTTTCCAGCACAGGTAGTTTTCACAAAAAATATTTCATAATCAGTCTCACTTGGAACAAAGTATGAAATTCCTATTCTCTATTCCTATCTTTTAGAGGAGGGGGGAGACTAAACGAGAAATGGAACCCAATCTCTTGTGCATCTCTCTTGGGCCCGTCCACTGTCAGACGGCTAAACTGGTAACAGCCAAATGCCTTTGGGCATTTTTGTGCAACTTGCCAAAGGACGACTGAACTAGGAAAATAAAACTAAATGAGCAAAGTGATAAACAAGATAGTAAGAAATTAAATCAAACATAGAATACTCACATTTATATTGTGAGTATTACCACGAGTTTTTAATTTTCAGTGCTTTACATCAGAGAAGCATTTGTTTTCCACAAACTAATGATTAGAGAGATAAAATCACATGGTTTTTTTGACAGCATGAGCTAAAGCCATTACAACGTTTGAAGACGACCTATTTGCTGTATGGTAAGTGTGACTGTTGGGGTCAATGTCTTGGACAATGTGGAACTGTAACAGTGCTGTTGCTGTTTCTTTTTGTCTTGGAAACACTTTGGGAATCAAAATGGTGGAAAGACGGCTCTCCTTGGACGTGTCTGTGGACCTCTGCCTGAGATCAGCTTAGCTTGGCCCTAACAGCCGTGCCTCCCTTACTTTTAGGCAAAAGTGGACACAACTCTCCCCGTCCGTCATACAGTCCAAAGTGAAGACTGCAAAAAGTGGGATGGATGACTGTTCAAGGGACAGCTGACTAAAACAACTGAAAGAAATAACTTAAAGAAATAAAGTTACTGTGGAAGAAGACACTGGATCTCTGTGTATATTTCAACGTAGATTACACCACAGGTAAAGGCAGCAAGCAATG
>NW_008824034.1:679604-692051 GCF_000699105.1 Pygoscelis adeliae | reverse complement strand
TTACATTACTTGAATAATGACTGCAGCACTGATCCTTGCAACTGGAATTATAACACCTATGTCCAAGGTACAGCATTTGGAAGAACTCAGCTGGAAGAACTCTATGCTGCTTCTCTACAAATTTCTGACATTGGTATAATTTTGAAGCAGTGAAAGCCGTAGCTTGTTTTTGACCTTCAGTGTTCAAGCCAGTTGGCAAATTGGCAAAACAGGCTAATCCATCTCCCTCATGGTAAATACATGTCAGTGTATAATCATATAGAACAACTAAAGCACTTTGATCTTGACCATATAATAAACCAAATCTTAGGTACAGACAGAAAGTGATTTTTTTTTTTCTCCTGAGGTCACATACGGCTGTAGAAAGGATACCTATCAACGTTGTTTTGATTGGTGTAGCTAAAGATCTGTCAATATTTTCAGAGTAAAATTCAGTTGATGCTGTCTAAAGAAGGCAAAAGAATCAGAAGCATGTTATCTTTCTGTTTGAACGTTAGCCGATAGGAAGAGCCTTTACAAATAGGCACATAAGTAGCAAGGCAAAGCCTGAATGAAAACCATGTCATCTTTGGGATAGGCAAATTGAAATCTGAGCTAACAAAAGAAAATGGCTTTTCATGGAAGTTCAATATGTAGGGTAGAAAGAGGCTAAATGTGTCCGTAACAGATATCCAGCTAAGAATATTGAAAGGATGGATCTTAACAGAGCTGAATAAAAAGCCAACATAGGTTGTGTCCTACAAGTAGTGTAGGATTAGCAATACTAAATGTCTGAATAACTTTCAAGCCATACTGAGCTGCTCTTATTGAGAACCAATTCAAACACGATGAAAACATATCCTGACAGCTGTTTTGGAGTTCTGTAAGAGGATTTTCTGGACCTCAAGGGATGGCAACTGGTCATCAAGAACTTTGGACCTAGAAGGAAGATCTGGAGGTGGTGCAGTGAGGTCGGTTTTTGGCAGTCTACAGGTCAGAGCACAGACTATGCTGGACATCCGTGTTAGGTTGACTAGCCAAAACTGGCTTGGACGGTGTGGAACTGTAACAGTGTTGTGGCTCTGTTTGTTTTGGTCTTAGAAATACTTTGGGAATCAAAGCAGTGCAAAGAAAGTGAGCAGGTCTATGCTACACTGGAGAAGAATCTTAGCCTCAGGCCTCTGATGATAACAATAAGATATTGAAGCACTTCAGAATTACCACTCTCTTGGCTAGAAGCTGGTGTAATGGCCACATCAGGAGAGGATGTCAATGAATTTGGCAGCAAGCATCTGCCCTCCCCAGCTCATAGCTGTTAACAGTATGCTTTGTAGCAATACTACAAAGGTGCCCGATTGCCAACTAATCCTCCTACATAAAAGATGCTCAAGCTGATAGGTCATGCAGGACAGTTTAACTAGAGCAGTAAGTCAGATGGACTCTGGACTGTTTATATGGTAGCTAATTCAGTGCCACGCAGCTTCTCTCCACAGCCATAGTGTCAGAAACGTCTCTAACACTGGAGTGATTTTTGAATAGAAGAGTAATCCTCAACTCTGAACACAAACTAGGGCTGCCCTAGTTATACCAGCCTTTGTAGTACAGATGTTGTCTGTTGAATTATTCTACTCTATTGAATTAATTAATTCCTTAAGAACATACATAAGGCCTAAAGGAAAAGGAAGAGCTCTTCAGAAAAAGCATTGCAAAAGTTCAATGGACAATCTGAGACATTTAGCTGCTGACCCAAAAAAGGGAATAATGCCAGAATTCATACTCCTATATGGAAGCCTCCAAGATGGACTCTGCAATACTGAGGTGGATCACAGCTATGGCCTCCTCATTTTGACAGTCCCTTTAGAAACCATGTCCCATGCGAGGGAAGACTAGAAATAAATCCCATTCACTCCATTACTCTGTGCTTTTGTGCATGTGCTCCCTCAAATATTTATATATAACTATACGCACATTTCACATTTTTTAAACTAGCTGCTTCTTACCAACCAATTAATTAAATCATGTCACAGTTCAGTGTTTGTTGTATCCAAACACTGTCGGCATGCAATTTCATGTAGAATCTGATCTGAACAGTCTGGTAGATTAGAAGAAGTCATTGTCTTCAGTACAGCAACTGTGCAGAAGAGCAAGTATATACAAGAGCAAGTAACTACGTGAATGATGAGGCCATACATCCTTAGCAAAATGGCATTTCCTTATGTGTGAAAAATGAAACCTGTTTCATAAGAAACACAGGAAAGATGAGTTTGTTAATGTGTAGGTATCTTCTTTTATCTTTCTTTGGCCTTTGAATATTTAAACTTGGAATTTCAGTGTTCCCTTGATGTAATTTTTTTTTATGAAGCAATAGGAAAAGGAAAACGCATACTTTATGTGGTCAGTCATACTTCCCAAAAGGCCTATCCAAAACCCAAGAAATACACAATTTTTTTCTGGCATTATTCTTCTTGTGGAGGTGGAGATAGAGATAGGGAGAGAGAGGAAGGAGAAGGAGAAGGAGAAGGAGAAGGAGAAGAAGGAGAAGGAGAAGGAGAAGGAGAAGGAGAAGGAGAAGGAGAAGGAGAAGGAGAAGGAGGTGGTGGTGGAGAGAGAGAGGTGTGTGTATGTAGCATTATAAGAAGCAAACAGATTTGAAATATTGGCTCTTTTTATAAACATTAAGGACAAAAAATATAATGAATTTGACAAAGAATTTGACAGTCTTTCACCTCACAGAAAGAAACACAATTGTAAGACTTTTCACCTATTCAAACTGGGAGTAGAAGGTGCACTTTTTAGCAGAGAGGGTCAGGTGTAATTGAAACAATTTACCTAAGGACTTGGTAGACTATCCTTCATTTGCAGTCATTGTGAGAAGGTTGAATTTCTAAAAATTAAACAGAAATCATGAGTGTCAAGCAGAAACCGAAGGATGATTTTTTTCGGTACATGTCCTACAGAAAATCAAACAGCATGAACACCATGGTCTTTCCCAGCCTCAAAAATCCATGAATGATTCCAGATCTCAGGCTGGGGCTCCAAACATTGGCAATCCTTCAGGACACGCATGGGTCACACAGTCACCCTTCATCTGACATCAGACATTGATTTCAGTCTTTCCCCTGTCTGCCGCTTGTAAAATGGAATTTCTTATTGTTTGAAGAGCTAGAGATGGGCAGGTAGGGGAAGGTATCATAGAGATGGCTCATCCCTCTTTACACAAGCCACAGTGTGGCCCATTATCCCATTATCCGGGATAATGTACTCAAAAGCATTCTGGCACCTTTGCTATTTCTTCTTTTTAAAGTACAGCAAGATATATTAATTTCTATTTAGGAAAAACATAAAACTTAAAATAATTTATCCTTCTATTTTGAAAGTATTTGGAATTTGCTGGGGAATGCAGAAATCATCAGGACAGGAGCCTATATTCTTCAAGGTGATACAGAAAGGCAAATTTTCACAGTACTGACAATGATGCAGTTCAGAGATGTGGGGAAAGTGCAAGGGTTTGAGGCAGGCTGAGAGACTGCTCGTCTATCAGTTGCAAAGCTTTCCTTGTTGTCTGATTCCAGACGACCAGTCTGTGGTTTACCCTCTTCATCCTCTTCGTTGTACAGAACCTCATGATTTTTTCCATTCGCATACGACAGCTCGTTTGTTCTGACCTTGTTGACTTACTCATCTGACATTTTCCTTCCTCACTAAAATCAAGCTTTACTTCCAGCATGCACAGCAATCACTGATCCTGGGAAGAAAGTCTCAAGCACAAATGAACATCTATACTCCAGTCTAACACTCATTGTATTGCCACAACAATCCTGAATCTAGTTTAACACCGATGAAGAAAGATATATTTGAAAGGAGAAATCTGAAGTATCTAGCTATAAAGAGAGATGCCTGTTGGTGGTTGTAAAAGCATCCTTTGACAACTCAGAAGACAGTAGGGATAAAGAGAAGTATTTTCCCTACTGGTTCATGGAGGTAAGGAAAAAAGTTACCTTTCTTCTAAAAATTAATCAAAACAGCTTTGGAGGTGAGACAAACATGAAAACTATGATCCTAGCATACAAGATAAAAGCCTCTTCACTGCACTTATTTATTAGCTCTTTGTTCCCTCACTTAATATCTAATTGCCCCATGCACCTGACACAACAGACCTACTGGAGATTAACATCTCTCTTTGAGCTACAATAACGTTGTATTAGAACAGAATTAGTTTGCATATTTTGTGAGTAAAAAATTAGTACATAGCTAGCACCTTTCCTAATTATTTGCTTCATTAATGGAAGTACTACTATATTACTAACCTTCAGGGAATATTTTTAACGCATAATAAAATACATGATAAAAATGCAAGCAACCAGGCTTTTGCTGAAAGACAATAAAAAGTCAATTCTTTTCAAAGCAGGTACCATATCCGACAGTGTCAGACTGAAAGTACATGCATTAATTTTGGAGTGTAGAATGAATGCAGGGTCTTTGTAACAAACACTGAAAATTATTAGCAGATCAATATTTTGTTGCTTAAAAAGTTATAATGGAGGGGGACATTTCATAAGTCCCAACTTAAAGATCATAACCATACACTTTAAAGATTTGAATGGAAATTTATACTGTTCCAAGTGTTCTTTTGAATGATGATTTCTAAGAAAAATTGGTGACTTGCACCACTGGTTGTATTCCACAGTATTCAGCAAATCTGTCACTTGCATCTATTCTGTACTGGGATGTGCTACTTATCATCTGAGATTCCGGTTTTGTGAGCTTGACAGGGGAAAAAAAATAGTAGAACGTACATTGGTAATGACATGCTCCATTACAGAGTAAAATGTCCGGAGTGCATTCATTTCAAGAAAACGAAACGAAAATATACAAAGCACATAGGAAATCCATTTCAACTCTTAATCAAATTCAGTGGGATCAAACCTTGATGGTCCTCTACGAAAGAAAAGCTTTTTTTATCCCAGCGTGAGAGAATGGATGGTCATTTTTGTTTAAAGATTTTTTGACAGAGCCTTCTTACTCATCAGTCACTGCATTTAGACTGTTATTTTTTTCAGATCCTCCCAGTCTCTCTCAGAGTTGTGGATTCCCTCATTCCATGAGCCTGATAAGCGTTCAACATCTCAGGCGAGAGTCATGCTTAACTCCAATCCACACCAGGATGCACTTGCACTCTTGCAGGACTGCTGTTCTCGCTGTTATGCCATCAGGCAGTCAACATTCTTGTCACAGAGGAAAAGCCTTTCTAGCCTCGTCAACAGAAAGCCAGTTGCTGACAAACCCATTAAGTGCCATGCCACAGCACCCCTGGTTCGTCCCTATCTTGTTTTTTAAACTTATACTAGCGCAGTAATAGTAACTACTTTCTTTCACGACTCAAACAGAAAGCACAGGCATTATTGAAAAAATAAAATCTCCAGCACACCTGTTGAACAGTCTGAACCCGTCCACTGCGGTTCACAGCTGCAGAGTCCCGTGTCCAGGAGGAAAGTCCCGTGCCCCGAGCACTGCTCCTGGCACACGGGAAGCGCCGTCTCACAGTTCACACCGCCCCAGCCCGTGGAGCAGTGACATTCCCCTTGAACGCACACACCATGGCCAGAGCACATCGGATCCAAGCAGTCCTCTGGAAAGCAGGGAATATATGACTTAGAGCATAAAACTTGCACCTTTACAGTGGTTTCCTAGTGAAATACAACATCAGGGATTCAGATTAATTTGGTGATTTTTGTGCAAATACCCAAACTGAAACGATGTTAACAAACACAAGGCAAAAACAGTCTATGCTAACATCTGTGCAAAAGTATAAGCCAAAAAAAAGAAAAAAAGCAAGCACGTAGACTGTTAGAGATCATACGATTCTGCTTGTCAAGGATATTGTCTTATTTTTAAAATGCAGATTCCCAAGACAGACCTACTGGTCCAAGTCAGTGAAGTTTGAGCTTCAGTAGCAGCGCCGGGAAAGAACTGCAGCAATTAATAATTACTTCTACAATTGTGCATTGTGTTTCCATTTGCGTATTTGTGCTCTGTGTTTTATTTACATCTGGGAAAAGAAAGATTTATTCTTTCATCTTCTTGTGGAAAGCTATCTCTACAGATGAAAATTTGATACAAAAAAAATGGCCATCCACTAACCCTGAGTAGTGAATCTCTGACTGAATGCTTGCTGTAAAAAGATCTCATACACTCATAAAAAGTATGTGCTGGGCAATTGCAGATAATGAACAGATTCATAAAAGTCATAACGTACTGATGAACAATTTGCAAACAGACAAAGAGCTAGATTTGTTCTCAATTTGGATTAAACTATTCCTAGTGAAAAATTCAGGAGCCCTGTAGAAGAATTTCAATCAGCTGGTTAGTCCTGTATAATCAGCATATTCTTTCATAAAACCCCAGCATTTCTTTAACAAGACAGATTTTAAGCAGAACACAGCCTGCCTTCTCTGGAGGCTGCAGCAAGACTGCAGAGCTGAAGAGGATTTGCGGAGTCCGAGCATGGGAAACAATTAGCCAAAAGCCTATTCATGTTAGATCATGCTTCACACTAATGTTAAAGAGGCACTTTGAAAGTTCTTGTATGTATTTTTCAAGTAGCAGCACAAGTACTGTTTTAATAATTAAATTGTAAACTTAACAAACAGTATTCCATGCTACAGGAATGAAGAGACGCTCTCTGCTTCAGTAAGGGAAGACTAAATACTTCAGACGTAGAGATTAACGGCCTCCAGTTTATAGGACCTTTTGACCTAAGAATAAAGAAGTGATGCTTTATCTTTTGAGCTGCTATGCCACCAATTCAAGATCTTATTTCAAGATTTATGTTGTATCTTTTTCAGCCTTCCAGGCTTGTGCACAGCACAATGTAATTCTGAAAGAGGGGAATCAGTGTTTCTGGACAACGCATATCTTGCTAAGCACAGGACAAAAATGCTCGGCAATCTTCTCTCATCCTGAGACAGCTCTTTATTTTGCTGATCTTTTAAAATTAATTGAGTGACTCCATAAACAGTTTAAAAAGTATCACTCACTTTAGTAACGATAATCTGACAGGACAAATTCAAAGGACTGCCATAGCAATGAATACATGTAGCTACTGGTGTTCCCCACATAGGACATCTGTTACTATGGCTGCTATCTTAACAATATTGCTGTAATACTAAACTCATATTTACATACAATAATGTAATCTGAATTCCTGACAGAATTACTTCCACTACTGCACAAGTTATGTTGTACGATACAGTAAACTGAACAGTCATGTCATGCACACACTGTTACAATAAAAACCCACTGTACCTGGTTGCGCAGGTTTGTTTCATCCACCCTATTTCTACATAATTCCACCTTTTTTAAAAATTTAAGTACGTCTCACTTTAAAAATCCAATGTTTTCATACTCTTCGTTTCAATAGCTGTCTGAGTACATTTATCTCACTTATATTTTTCAACCATTTTGCAGGATCATGTTATGGAAAGAAGCAAAGCAACTGAAAACAGCAGTCAGCCTCTCACCAGCTACAGGCTTGTTTGGCATCACGGCCTCAGTGAGTAAATCTGTGTATTACGTGCTTTTTCCCATTTGGGTTTTCTTGTTTTTGTCCGTTTCTGAAATTACCAACAACTGAGTATGTCTGAAGCATTCTCTTGATCCTCCCTTTAAAAACCGTACGAGGTATGTCAAATCCATCAAATCCATCCCGGACATTTTTCTGACTAGAGAATTCAAGCCACATAAAAAGCCTCCTCTGTGTGCTGCTCAAAAGCATTACCTAAATTCTATATAGCAGGAAGCACAAAGTATGCTGTCACTAGCTTCAGGCTAAGGGGACTAGTGAAAAATCATCAAATCAGGGCAAGCATGAAGAAGAGTTCTGCTTTCTGAGGCTATGCACAGGGGAAGAAAGTCAAAGCTGATGAGCTATCTCAGAAATGCTAACAGGCAAACGACAACTGCTTCTTTCTATAGATGAGGGCAGAGACACATTGGTACTGCAACCAGCAAAAGTGCAATTACTTGTTCTCAGAATTTCCCACTTTTTATTAGCCAAGCCTTAAAGGATGCCGGTTTAGTACCCTGAACACAGGCTCACAGTAAAAATGACATATGACAACAGAATTACACAATATGCTTTGGTAAACTGAAACTGTTTGCTGCTCTTTTGGCTTTATATTGTCAGTACGTTCTTCACAGAAAAATCTAAGATGTAACAGAATGAAGAAAGGGAAAAGCTGATTACGATCTTCTGATTACTTTGGAGAACCACCACATCATATTTTGTTTAAATGATCTTCTGACTGCCCTACCCTTAGCTTTTGGCCAAGTAAAAAAGTTTGCACAGGCTCTCTGACAGTGTGTTCTAAGGGACTGAGGTTACTGGCAGCAAGGAGGACTGGGGACGCCAGCCACCCTTCCTGAAAAAAGTATCTGGAGCCTGAGAGAAGAAAAGTGGAGTCAAACAAATCAAGATGGTCTCACAGCTTTCACAAAAAAAAGGAATCCTTGCTTGCGGGGATGCTTTCCAGGAAACTTTTGGAGGATTGAGAATACACTGCTTGCTGAAAGGCAAAAACTTCCACCCAGTTCTGTTCTTGCTACTGAGATTCAGGAAATCATCTGAGAACTAGAGTCCTCCTGGACCGAAAGAGAAACTGAGTATTTCAGAGGACTGTCCATGCTACAATTATTAGATAGTCTTATTAGACAATGTTAAATAATTTTAATCTCTTAGAATAAAAATGTGAATCTTGGAAATTATGTGATCAGCTTCCACTGACCGTCACTGAGACCTGAATGCCTTTACCTTTGATAATTTTCTATCTTAACATTACGTTCTATGAGACAGTAAAGGTGCTTTTGAGCAAAACAGTACTGCTTCACAGTAAGCTTCTCACATCTACGTGAGTTCTTAACTACCTTACAACAGGTTTGGAGATTAAAGACAGAAATCAAACGCCTTAACTATAGAGAGGGAAACTTCACAAACCTTCCTCACAAATCTCTCCTTTGTATCCAGGGACACAGATGCAGACACCCATGATACAAGTACCATGGCCAAAGCAGGTTGGATCAATACACTGTTCTTCTGGAACATCACACTCTGGTCCTTTCCACCCATTTCGACACACACAGTGACCTTTCTCATATTCTCCATTTCCGCTGCACAGCACTGGACAGGAATCTGAAGAAGGCAGATTGACCTTTTAAATGTATTTACATACTTACATAGATTAACATTTATTGCATTTATCGTTCTATAAAATTGCTTTTCCACTCCAGCCCCCCGTCCTCCATTTGATTCAAGGGTTGTGACAGGCTGAAATCTTTGAACCAGCTAGTGCAGAAGTAACACAATGTCCTCATCTCCTCAGTCTGCTTCACTAGTACACCTTAATTTTGACCTGAAATGGGATATCTTAGAAGATAAAAATAATTCCCTCCCCTTGATTGGCCTCTGCAGAAAATTTGCCGTGATGTCTGCTTATGATTTTCAGTAAGGTTAATATTTCTTCCCTGTGAACTGAAGCAAGATACTGCCCTTTTCTTCTTTCTTCTAAGCAGACTTAACATTACTGAAGTTTTAGCCATTACTGATCTGCATGTAAACCAGCTATGTAGAAGTTTAGTTTTACAATCCAGTACCAATTTCTGAGCCAATCAAGCTCTTAAAAACTAAAGTCAATCCTAAATTTGAGGAAACACTGGAAAATCATGAGAACTTCAGACATCATATGCAGCAGATGATGGATAATACCGACAGAAATATCTGAAATGGAAATAAGCTCACTTTCAATCTTTTTAGCATGTTTTTTGCCTCAATGCTGGAAAACAGTCTAAGCTGCTTTAGGTTTCTTTTCAACACCCTATTCAAGTTAAGACCACAGAAGCATTTGACTTATTTATGCAATTTTCTCCAAAGTGAAACTGTTAGTCACTTTTAAATAACAGAAAACATTATGCTAAGCTAACACACTTATTAAAAAATGTATTTTATAATCATGGAGCGGATGCAAAGAGGGGTGGAGGAATCTATTAACTCTGAAAGTCAGGGAGAGAGAAGTGGTTGATGCATCTTCGCGCAAGTAGAGCATAAAGAAACTTTCTATGTGTGTGCCTGTACTGTATCTGCCATCTGGCTGGAAAAAGGAATTTAATCTCCTTTAATCACTTTGAATCTTTGCAAGCCCAGCAGTCATGCACCATAATCATGATCCCTGTCATGCACTGTGGGTCAGTTAATATGAGATTACCTTTTGCACAGTCAGGACCAAGGAATCCCGGGAAACAGTGGCAGTGCCCCGAGATACATTCTCCATTCCCATTGCAATTAGTAGAGCAGTCATCCAGGATTTCTGTTTATTCAGAGAGTTGTGCACAAAGAAAAATACAAATTGGTTGAATTTGAAATGAATGGCATCTTCACCTCACTCTGCAGGACACATCTCAACATACAAATAGGTGCAGAAGCAGTAAAAGGCCCATTTTCATTCACAGGGAGCACAAAACAAAATTCCTGTTCAAGCAGTTTACAAATATTAGATTTGGTCTTGACAGCTTCAAGATAACAAGTGCATCATTTATATTACACCAAAAAACTTTTAAAGTAAGTGTTCATGTAAAATTTACCACCATTAAAAGCACTGCAAGAACCAGAGTATTTGCTGAAAAATGTCCACCTTAAACACTTTCTTTCATTGCTGAAGTGATTTGTTTGAAACCTGTTTATACAGTAAATTGCCTTCTATGGTGTTCATTTGAACCATGTGAATTGAATTCCTTGGAGGAGGGTAGGATTTCCACTTCTATACAATCAGATGAAAAAAAAATAGTCTTTTCTACAGTGATGAAACTCAATGCAATAAAGGACTAAGAAGTAGATTTGAAGAAAAAAAACCCCACCTTCAATTCTGATCTTAAACTTGCCCATGTTTTATCACACAGCTTGGGATAGTAAACCACTTAACCTCACACATCTGGGGACAGGCTCATGTCTGTACATGGATTAGCTGTTTTGAATTTACACATGTATTTCCTACAGGAATTCAGTGGATTCACTGATTTATATGGGTTTTATGTAAAGAATATGAAGCAAATCCAAGGCTAAGATGCTCCCATGCGGAGTAGGTCACTGTCAGGCCAGCACTAGGACTGAGGGTCTCTACAGCCCATGCAGGTGCTGTGCAGGACGAGAGAGGGGCTACAGAACGGTGGGAACTGAGACTATTTTATGGGCACATGCACTAATAGATGTGAGGAAGTACATCTGGCTATAGCAAGATGGGAAACATGACTCCTTTCCCACAAAATAATGATTGTTGGGGAAAAAGAAAAAAACCCAGATCCTTTTGAAGAGTATCTGTCCACGGCAAGTGATTTGGGAGGAGAAACTTTTCTCAAGAAAGGGCATACCATTGGAATATTTAATCTAATCAAATCTGATATACTTTTGAACTGAAACATAACCTGTCAAAAGATGGATTATAAGCACATCCTACAACTAATATGAATAACTGAAATAAGTTTATTTTGATCTTATTTATGGGCACTTGGACAGATAAGGATTGGTTCCTCTTGAAAACTCCTACTTTATTTAAAAAGTTCCTTTCGGGCTATCAGTTTATACTAAAGAACAGGCATTTGATATGTATCAATTCATCAGACATCCACAACCTGTACACAGATGTCTGTTTCAAGGTCAAAAAACCAGCTCGTTTTCAGAAGTAAGTTTTTTCACAGATACGCTGCTCATTATTAATTTTTACATATTACTGTTCATTATCAACTCTTCTCTTGCTCTATGTGTACACTTGCCTGTCTTCTCAGTTTTCCAGAATCACATGGTAAATGATCCCTACGTTGATCTGAAATGAAGAATTAATGGTTTGAAAAGTTACTTCCCCTCGATGCAATGTCCAGTTCGGGCTGGCCTTTATTCAGTCTGTGAAAGTACTTGAGGCATGCCAGATTTTGCATGCAAATTACCTCCCTCAAGGGAAAGTCTGCTCAGAGCTTTAGCTGAGGTGTCAACAACATCAATTTTGTACATAACTAACATTGAGCAACTTGAAATACTACCTAACGGACACTCATGAGGAGGGCATGACTGCTTCACACAGCCAACAGTAGCATACAGTAGAGATGGATTCAAGCTCTTGCTCTATTCTGAGTGTTTCAATCTGTGGTCCTGGTTGATTCCTTTGTCAGCAGAGATGTCAAATATGACTCCAGCCCAGTCTGGGATAAGGAGTATGGCTCAAGGATTTTTTTTTTTTTTTTTTTTTTGTGGAAACCCCCAAAGAAACAACCAAGAACCATTATGCAAAGAAAAGCATGAGAAGAAGATACACAGGTTATGAAAACACAACAGCTAGCACTATTTTCAAATGCACAAGCAGTAGATTCTTGCAGCATGAACCCTCTTTTTCCCCAAAACGTCTTCTCGCAGCCATTTCTGAGATTACG
>NW_008824034.1:657568-679588 GCF_000699105.1 Pygoscelis adeliae | reverse complement strand
CCTGCTGTGGCTCTCACTGCTCTGCTCTGTAAGACCCAGTCTGTTCCACTTATTGGCCAGAGAAGGGATGGACAACTTCTTTTTCACCAAATGTAACAAGAACCAAACCGCAGCATTCAGTTTAATCTTTTTTTTTTTTTTTTTTGAGAGGGTATGTTACTTAACCATGAAATATTGGTTAAACCCTCCTGTATAAACACTGCTGTCTTACAGTAGAAATAAACAAGGGGGCAGGTATTTGGATTCTGATCTGGACTGGAGTTTGGCCAGGTTTTATGCTCTTCATAGAGCATCTGCGAAGATGCTTCATAAATTGCTTGAATATTATTTTCCCATATGGCATTGAATAATGGCATTTTTTCTTGCTTGTAAAAGATTCACTTTTCTGAACAGAGCAAATATGAACCTTTAAACAAAAAACAGTCATTACAATTCTATCTCAATTTCTAACTTATCTTCCTGCAAGTCCTTCAAGTCTTGGTATTTGAATCATACTGTCCTGCTCTGCAAGGTGTTTACCATCAAGTAAAAATAGCATCCAATTGTTCCAAAGAGCAGATGGCATGTCCATTACTAGTAAAGACATCTTGCTAAACATATGGTAGAACAGGTTAACTAAAGGGCATAGTGGTTAAAGTCTTGCAGCAAACCGAGACTGTCATAAATACAACACTTTACCTAAATTTAAATTCCAAAGAAACCCTACGTGTGAGCACTGCTCACTAACAGCCCTAGAGTTGCAAACATTTGTCCACCTATATGTATTAAAAAGGCAGCAGGGATTTGATATGCCACCAGGACACTGTCTCCTGTGTTTGCCTTCTGTGTTCCAAACAAAATGGTGCATTCGAATAAATGTATAAAGCAACAGCATCCATCCATCAAACAACAATCACAACCAAATCCACAAAAGCTGCCTTTTAGATTTTCTAACCGACCAAAATACAGGAAATAAGAACTTAAAGCCTGGATAATTTTAGTAGGATTTATGGTTCCCATGTAAGTAGAGAGGGCAGACATAATCTCTTTTACGTTCAGCAAAATAACACCAGAAATTACTCAAGCATTTAAGCTATTGTATAAAAATCTTAACACACATGAAAACTTCATGCTTAATTAATTTGATAACATCCATCTTTAATACACAAATATTGCTGTTTGTCTAATATTGGCATAAACATGAAGTTGCTCCACTGAGGTTAATTAAACTCATAAATAAATGAAATAAATGAAATAAAACATATTTAAGAGAATACTTAAGGGAAGCCAGAATCAATGTCAATAATTTCTTTTCAAATACAGCTTTCCAATGTAATAATCAGAATAAAAATTTTATTGTAATTGTTCTTACCAATCGCTGTAGTTAGTACAAACACTTGCTCCACTTTCTTTCCATCGTTGTAGAATGCCATATGCCAAGCTCCTTGATCCATATACTCAATGAAACCTGTCTCTTGCAGTGAAGTTAAGATCAGATTCCTGGGAGCTTGCTGAGGCTCCTCTGAGTTTTTTGGTTCCTGTTTAATTAACTGCTTTCCATCCATCAGTTTTACAAAATCAAACTGAAATAATAATGAGCAAAAATTAACCACCTAGCAAATTTTTATGAATCTACTCTGCATGTCTCATTCAAACAGGAATAAACAGTTGAAATCTTAAGAGGAATTGCCTGACTGATGAAGTATTCACCAATGTGGACAGCAGTTGCATAACCTAGTCTATTTAGCTTCAGTTTCCATATAAAAAGCGTTATGTTAGGTCAGAAATCTGGCATCAAATCTTGCTGTTTGCTATGGCAGGGTAAATTCAGACTTGCTGCACTAAATACAGCAGATTTACTTCAAAATTACATCTCTTTAATGGGAATAATTCCAAAATTCCCAAGCTGTAGTGCCTACGTTATGCAGTGATTCATCTCAAATGCCAAGAACAGATTAAAGAACCTTTTGTTCTATACCATATTTTAAAATGTTTGTCCCTTAATACCAATATTGTTTATCAAAACCTAAATATACTTTTTATTTGTATTTAATTTTATTAATGCAAATAAGTACCTATTTTTACATGGAAGTTCTTAATACCTAACCAAGTTGATGTTGACAACTTTAAGATCAGTTAACCTCAGAGCATGAGAGATGTAAGCCTTTCTATGAATCCCTGTTCAAGAAATATATATATTTCTCTAGGTTTTTCTAGGCATTCTGATTTTCATTAAAGTTCAACTTCAGCTCAGCTGAAGACTCAGCTTCAATTAAAGTCAATGACAGCTAAAAGCACTTATTTCTAAGATCAAAACTCTAGTAAATAATTTTTGAGGTTAGACTAGATGACCTCCAGAGGTTCCTTCTAAACAATCTTCCCCTGATTCCATACATAAGTTTATCACACTCTATGGAGTGTAATCCTGCTATAAGAAAGGTGAAAAATCTATTATCCATAGAAATGACAGTTTCATATGCCAAAGACATTAAGCCTAAAAAAAAAAAAGTTGAATGTGACCAGCAATATTGCATATTCTTATTGCTTAGCTAGGTTTTCTCCTGCAAGATCCCTAGGAGTAAACACTCAAAAATAATCTTCATATTAGAAACCAGAAACAGCTTTTTTTTTCCTATTAACTCTTTATACTGACTATGTCATCTGCTTGTTTTGATGAAGTCGTAAAAAGGTTAAAGCATTTTCAAATGATCTGGCACTTCATCCCACTGCCTCTGCAAAGAGGATGCTGGGGATGCACAGCAGCACAGCGTGTACCTGTCCAGCCTCCCGGACAGTCACATCACAGTGGTCACAACTGCTGACCTTTCTGGCATGACACTGTCCCTTCCTCTGAGAGAGCGTGGTTTGAGGGTATAGCTAGACCTCAGCAGAAGAAAGGGATAAACAGACCGCTTTTTGTGGTTGCAGCCAGTCCCTTCCTCCCTCCCTGCTTTGAAAGCGCATTGTGAACGTTCGCATCCACTGCTGTTTGAAAATGTAAGCATGATAGAATTAGTATTATTGCTAATTACCTGGGTGTGAGTAGGTGGAATGTTTCTTCTGCCATAAATTCCCAGCAAAGAATCCTTCGCCAGTGAAATGTTAAATTTCAGGTACATGGGGTGATGTATAGTAATCTGAAAGCGCCAGAATAAACCAGGGGGGATCGTCTGCATAACTTGTGCTCCAATCTCAACTTCTCCCGTGTCTATGGCCCGTCCCTTCTGAAACACTAATTTTCCAGAAACAAACAAAATAATCAGTTGCGTATTCACGGTGGGTGAAGATAATAGGTCACGAGGTATAAACATGCCTTAGATATATCGGAATATATTGTAAACAACCTCTAAATGGAGGACGTTTCACTGAAACCACTGCATTTTTTATTCAACTAGTTGAAAAACACAAATAAACTTGCATGCAATATTTACAACAACAGGCGTCACAGAGCATTTTTGCCCTGGAAATCTTGGAACGCTTTACTGAATATAAAAAGGTAAGAAGTGCTGCTGCGTAAACCACGGTCTTTACCTATCAGCTATGCAAACAAAACCCATTCAACTGAGAACGCACCGAGAGAAGGCATACTGAAAGTATGCAGTTGCAGCATCTCTCTCTTTCAAACACTATTTTTCCAGACAACCACACAGCATGAAAAGGCTACTGTAAGAGCCATGTCTGAAGTGCATGTTTTCATATTCACCGAGCCACTGTGCTTTCTTTATAGAAAAAGAATTTAGCTCTGTTTCTATGCTTAATTGAACTAAGCAGGTATTTGGCTGTACAAAAAAGGTATCTAAAGATACACTGTTCACAGACTATCCTCGTATACGTCCTTGCTCTTTCTTGAAAAAGTCCAAACTAAGCTTTTAAAATTACAGTGCTGCAATACAAGTTCTGTTCTTGTTCTAAAAACATCTTTCTCATAACAACGTTTTTCTCATGACAAAGTATAATTTAATTATCTATATTCAGTTCCTTGTACAGCTCCCAATTTTGCCAACTGGTATTAATTCTTCCCTGTTCTTTCTAAGCACACTTTCCTTGCAAGTCTAAAACAGAAGATAGATTCCTAATCACAGGTTTCTTTTTGCTTCAAGAAAGCAAAACTCTGAACAGTGTGGTGCCAATTATCTTCACAAGAAAGTACCCATATGCTGATTATTACTGATCCTGAAACAATCAGTCTCCCTGTACTCCCCTGGTAAATACCAGCATCAATAGGATGTCTGAATTTTTAATCACATTACTACATATTAAAATGTTAACTCATAGCCGTGGGTCAGTGTGTTATAAAATGACTTCTTAAAGAAATCTGACTTGCTGGTTTGTAAACTTGATTTTCATTAAAAGATTAGTTAAAATATATGCTTTCAAAGTCTGGCAAAGCATTCTGCACTGCTGCATTGAGTTGGGAAAATGAGAGGTCACAATATTTGACAGTAGTTATTTATCCCTGTGAAATTACATCAGAGGCTTCAAGTTCACAGGCAAAAAGTATCAACTTTCTGTGATATCCTGCTGCAGTGAAAGGAGTTGCCTGTTACCAAGTCTTCCTTGCCAGCACATCTACATGGAGAATTTGGTATGAGCGCTGGGAATCAAATTACTTATATATGTCAAAAGTGATGGAAAGAAATAAAACCAGCAGAAATTAGCCACCGCCAGACTATGCATGTACAAATGCCGGGTACTAAGTCCACATGATTTTTCTTGTGTTTTCCCAAGTGTATACTCCTTGCTAGCATACACCCTGGATTACAGGTTACCCCCAAAAGGTGAAAGGGGAAAAGTGGGACAACAGTCTAGTTATATTCAAGACTGACCTCTCAAACTGCTGGATAAGCCCTCAGCGAAGTGGCTCTGCTACCACAGCCCTCCATGCTTTAGTGTTGAGGGGGAACTGTGTAGCCACACAAGACATTGGGATTGCCTGGGGTAAGGCAGGTGGTTTTTTTACCTGCTACATTGAGTCTCTATTGACTCACGTATTCTTTTCTCTGTTCTCTAGCATCTGATTTTTAAGGTTTTTGATGTTTTTCCTGCACGTCCTCCTTTGGAAGCCAAATGCTTTGGAAGAACTTTTATTAAATCTGTAATATATTGACAAAGTGATTTAATGCAGTTGAGAAGAACTACTTGAGATATTTTCCATGGCGCACCAGGACAAAAATACAAAAGTGTGTAAAACATTTACTGCAACTCACTACCGATCCATTCTAAGGGACAAAATAATGGATAACATCATCGTCTCCTTACATATATTTCTATTGCTCATTTATCTAATATGATCTCTATCCAGTTGTGCCACATTGATTTGTAAGACTATTAATGTGAGATGTAATCTTCCTTCTGGAGGGACTGGTACAACAACGTCCCACCTTGTCTCATATTTACAGTCATAGATCTTACCTGGCATACACAAAATCAGATCACTGCTCTGCTCTAAAATTTGAAAGCTCTGGAAATCTCCTATCATTGCAGAGCTCTCAGTACAATTTTACCTTCCTTCCTCCTAACGACTGGAAAGACTAGAGTTCATATTCTACTCCCATTCACTGTTCTCTGATCTAATCTGATTTATCCACTTTTTCTGAGTATCATAAAAAGAAATGGGAGGGTCATTTGCTTCTTACAGTCAGAAAGCATCATCATTGTGGTCAATGGGAAGCATGGGCCACACTGGAGTAGGTGATTTAACAACATTAAATGACAGGACTTGAGAGAAAGGAATTGTGCATCTCAGAGGCAGTCCTGCTCTCTGGCTGCACAGTCCCCTCCTTTCCTATGCCAGCTCTGGCACTTCTCTGCCCCTTCAGAAGAGCCGGTTCAGCCACTTACACGGCAGAAGACTATTCGCGTTTTTTAATGAAGCCATTTTCTGCTGCCATAGTGAACTGACATGTCTTGGTCGTGCATGAGATAATCCCTGCAGTGGGCAGGGGGACACAGGGAGCTGCACGGCACGGGGAGAGAGCTGGGGCAGAGCAGGACAGTCCCCCTGGCAGCAGGGAGCTGCCAGACTGGCTCAGGCATTTTGTGAAACCTCAGTAGATTCCTGCGAGCTGATTCACTATGACTGGTTAAGCCAGGATGTGACAGGATGCTGTATTTTAGCTTACGCCTTCAAGAACTGGATGCCTTTAAAAGCATTAAGATTTCTACCCTTCTGCATATTCTGACCTGTCAGTACAAAGGGTTTCAATTTGCCTAAGACTGATTTTGGTCTGCAAGACAGGCACAGCATCAAGCCCTTTGCGCAAATGGGAATAAGGAGAATACGGTCTCACCTCCCCTGTCTTAAGACAGAAGCCAAATGCTCTAATCTCTCTTCTCTCACGGAAGAAGGGCTATTGAACATTACCTTCTTAATGGCTTGGCTCGGTTGCTAATTCCAGTGAGAGTTCTGCTAAAGGAAACAATCTGGTTATGGGCTTTTGATACCTGCTTTAAAATTATACTAGAGAAGATAGAACCTGAACTCAAAATACTGTCAAACTGTAGCAAATACAGAATCTGTACAGTAGTAATGTTTAAATATTCGTAATCTGTCTTCTCATTCACACATACCTTTTTTTTCCGCTTTATCAGAAACTTTTCCTCCGATTGGTGAGTAAGTACTATCCATGGATTCTGTTCCTTTATTTCCTTTGCTAACTCCATTTTCATATAGCTGCCCTTCAACAGGCTGTAGTTGCCAGGTTAAACCAAACAAGTGTACTGCTGCAAAAAAGTGAAGACCAATTAATTGATGTCTAAGCTATAGCACCTTCAGTCAGACTAAGAAAGAATGCTATGACCCAGTTTCTGCAAAATCAAGTATTACTTCGTTCTGCTGGTAATAAATCAGAATTTCAAGGGGTCTAATGAGCAATTTACTATTTTACCGTAAACCTCAATGTTTAATTAGTTTCCACACTTTCTTTTGGAGCTCAGCCAGGTCAGGGTGATGAATTTCTACAGCAATTAATGGAAATACTTGCAATTAAAAGGATAACAGCTGAATGAATTTAACAATGTGTGACAGATTCTAATGCTACATCAATGTTGTCCCTCAGCTTTCAACTGTCAAAGAGCTCAGTTTGTTGACTAAAGCGCTGCCACCGAGTAAAACGCACCTTTCCAACCCAGTTCTAAGTGAAACTGTGCCCCCCACATTCCCAAGTCTTTTCACTTACGTTAAACATTAGTAAAAACACTGACTCCACAGATTTACTCTAGAATTACACTGCAGATAAAAAAATGGCTCTAGATCTAAAATACAACACATATTAACAGAAATATAGTTGTTATTCATGTACGCACTGGAAAATCTAATAAATTAATCGTTTTAGGAAGTTACAAACTATCCTTATTACCACACATGGGGGCTGCCTACTCCACTTTGCCTGCACAGCCATTCACTTTTTCTGCTTTCCTTTCTGTTTTTTCTGATCTGAGGCATCGAAAGATGGTAGGAGAAAGACAACAACAGAGGATCTTATTTTAAGCATAATACGATAGTACTGCAGTCATTCTAGACAATTACCTAGGTCTTACTGAGGAGGGCAAATTCTTCCAAGGAAGAGGTCACCTTAGTGTTGAAGTAACCCAGCAGGGAGAACTGATGACCCACTAAAATATGGATTGAGGATACCCCCCACAGAGAAGCTGAAATTGTCACATAAAGAGCAAAACCCAAGTAGCAGGCTCTTTAGCTACATGCAGCAAGCTGCACTGAGTAGGATCTGCCCACAGTGGGAACCTAAGAGGCAATATATTTGTTCTTCCTGAATCGTGTAGGAACCTCAGAGACTCTCAGGAGAAGTAAGTGTGATCTAGAATGGGTCTTGCACTTAGCAAGTACATTGTTTTCTTTTGCACTTGCACATACTTTAAGGAAAAAAAATCTCAATACAAACAGGAAACCTAGAGTCTGTTATCTATTTTCTATGTGTTTGCTCACAAGCCTCCCTTGCGTGCTGAAAAGTTAAATTATAAAGCAAAACCCCATGCCTTCAATGGGCTCCTGGCAAGGGCTTGCCAAAACTACCACAGGAATGCAAAGCTGCCAAACTACAATCATTAATTCCAGATCTGTGCACTCCTTGATCACCCAGCCACAGATACATGATCCAAATCAAGCAAATGAGAGCATTTCTATCAAATTAGTGAGGTGACAGTATTTGAGACACACATATTTTTTATATTGGCTTCAGGAGAAGAGAGCCAAATTTACTGAATTCTCAAACCACTGCTTCACCATCAGATCTGGGCTCTGGAGACGCACCACTGGACAGTAAATTCGCACTCCTCAGAAAAGATACTAGAAGCTTACTCCAGCGTAAGTGGTGAGATCTCAAGCCAGAGGCTTGCCTGGATTGCTTCATATTCCATGGACTTGAAATCATCAAGGGACCATGCTAATACTTTGAAAAGGATCTTGCAGTCAGATCACACAGACCTAAGCTCTGATCTTTGAGCTTATTAACGCAGGACAGATTACTTCTACGTACAGAAGGTACAACAAAAATCAACACGCCTTGACATCTCTAGAGCAGGCGGCTCTTGCTCCTGGCTTGAGCTTCTGGACATTATTATGATTTAAGGAGTTAATAATAACAAAAAGGAACAAACTTCAGTGGGATTGATAACTAATGAATGTACATTTCATTTATACTAATGCAAATAATTATATCAGCACTTGAAACAGATCAACACTAGATGCAAAACGTAACTGCGCACATCAATAAACTTTTAGTGGTTATAGAATCATGAATATAATCTAGTTGCCTTCTTACACTATTTCCATTGTTGCTATTATTCATTTCCTAAGACAGCATTTGCATGTGCTGCAGAGGGTACGTCACAAAGCAAGGACTGAATATGTAATGCACCTTTTTCCTTACTATATGTCTTTTCCAGATTACATACACTAAGCACTTTGTCATCCATTCGCACCAATTCATATAGTTTCCTTGCTTTGTCTTCCTTCAGGCTGGGGAAGTGCTGCTGTTTTTATAATTTGTGCCAAAGCTTGGCAAGCTAGCGAAAACTATTATTATGTATGTTTGACAGTCAGTTTCCTCCCTGAGAAACACCAACTGCATTGTAGAGATGATGGTCTCTGCCAGCCTTGGACTTCCAGTCCGTGGGAGATGACACGGGATACTGGTAGACCAGCTTTACGTTAAACAATGTGCAGGACCGAGTGTTTGAACAACAAAGCACATTGCTATGAAAATAAGGTCTACTTGAATTAAACTGAATGACTTCTATCACTGTAGAAACCTGGTCATCTTGCAATCTTAAAATCAATCCGATTTTCATTACGTTAACTATAGCTCTTGAGAAATTACCTTCAGATCCAGGTACCACTCTGGTAATAACCAGACCACATACACCAGTAAAGCCATTAATTCTTAGAGATACCTTTTCCAGAAGTTAACTACAGGGAATAACAAATGTTTATTTAGCAGACACCGAGTCTTACCTTGCCTCTTCATTTTCTGTGATACTTTTCTTTTACCTAGAGTATCCATAATTCCTACAAAGCTTGTGTTTCCTACAACACATGTACATCATGTTTTAAGTATACAAATATTTCACCAAATAAGATTAAATAAAACTTTCAAATCTCTCTCTCTCAAATCTCTTTAGAAATAAGTAGGCATGTGCTGAATTTCATTAAAAAGCTCAAAAGAACTTCTCTTTTGAGTCACTCTCTCTTTGATTTTTCTAGTGGATTTCTGGCTTTTGCTTTTCCCCTTTTACACAAAGCAGCACAGAAAATGCTGTGGAATTCAACAGTGGGCCACAGTGTCATTTCCCACAGCATAAATCCATTTGTAAGATTCTCGTCTGTATTTCCCGTGCGTAGCGCCCAGGTATAAGGCCCTACTCCACAGACCAAGTAGAAGATGACACCATCACACTGTCCAACTTAGGACTGGGCTGGGTAAAAAGGAGGGATATTCACATTCTGATGAAGGTCTCTGCCCTTTCCTCAAAGTTCAGCCTTCCAGACTGATGTTTACACAAAAAGACCTTGACTGCAGTACTTTTGAGGGCTGGCCATTGACTAACAGTACCAAACCCCACCATTATGACTAAAGATGCATTACTGGATGTAGCTCAGGTTTCCACAGAACACAAAAAACAGCTTTTGAGGTTTGATGACTACACTGGTACTACAGAAAAAGCAAAAGCTACTTTGGCTCTGCCTACCTGGCATTCCAGAAAAATTCTGCAATCAGGTACCCTGTATTTTGCAGCACCTAAAATACCTCAGCTACTGGTAGGGTGCGTAAGGTCATTGGTGAACTGCTACAACTTCAAGCAAAAACCAAGGAATACCAGGCAAGTGGAGATTAAACAGCTTGTCAGCAGCATCAGTATGCTTCACAATTGCAAAATTCATACTTTAAGCTAGGAGGGGCTGCGGTGAGTCACCAGGAGCATCAGCCCATAACATCCCCTCATCTGGGCCTACCTGAACCATCTAAAAACTGAGTGCCAATATTCTCCCTGCTGGTAGCAACCGCGCTTCTTTACCTGACATTCTTGAACTTCCAACTTGATTTCTCTGTTTCCTTGGTTCTTCCATCCTACTGCAAAGCTCATCTGAAAAGATATTCTTTCTTGGCTTGCTTGAACCTCCAGTATATTCCCCCCTCTATCATTACATTATTACTTCGCCCTGTGTTATTTATGAGTTGCATTCTGCCACAAGCAGAGTTGTACATTGCTTCCACTGAGGTGATCTGGAGGCAGGCAAAAATATCTGAGAGCAAAATTTGACTTTCTTTACATAATGTTTGGAGGTAGAGCTTATACGATGGATGCCATCATACCTATATTTCATTTATATTTTATTAGGTAGCCCTGTTTAATTCAAAGTTTCAGATAAAATTGTAACACAAAAGTGGACATAGAGTTTGTGGTTTGTTTTTTTTTTTTTTTTACAAGATACATTATGGATCTTATTGCAGATGCTAAAGAGAGGTCTGTAGTCAGTGGAGCTAAAGAGACTGGAGGATGCCACAGGATTATGGTGAAACTAAGCTGCTTCTTCAGTCATATTGCCCTTGCCAGGCTGCACAGTGGAGCTGCTCAGGGTAACTTTAAATGACCTCTTTCTCAAATACTGAAGATTCTACTCGTAGTACAGAGCTTTTCTTGGCTAATTTATTATGCTTCTTAGGTAAAAAATAATTATTAGGTATAAAACAGATCTCTTGCAGAAGAAGATAAATTAAAGGCCTCTTCCCTCTACCTTCCCATAAATTTCCTTCATGGAACAATGACATGAAAAGCTAGCGTGACTTCATGCTGCCTAAGGGATTTTCTCTATCCAGAGGCAGATTTCTGGTTGCTTCACATTACTGCTGTAAGTGGAAACCAGTTGGGCCCTGTTCGGAACCAAAGCTTGGGTCTTTACCTCTGAAGTAAATGGCCAGATTGCTTATTTTGTTTAACATTTAAATAAAAGAAACTGACACTTCCAGATAAATTAACTCAGTCCCTGCAATTCTATGGCATACTTGAGTAAATATTCACAAATATATAAGCATTTTTTTCAGAACTCGCTTTGTAAACTGGATTAACCCGCCATCTGCTACGAAGCCAATGATCTAATTTAATTTATTCTTATCTACCTTCTGTGTAAGCACAGCTTGTCAACTCCTGTGCTACACGTTTGGCAGAATATGAATAAGAGCCTTGGCTCCAGTGCAAAAGAGACTCTCAGTAGTGAGGAGATGTCAAAAAAGTCCTGTGCAATAAGTACTTATCAACCCACAAGACGAACTTCAGAGGACAAAAATCCTACAAATGTGAAGTCTCTCCAAATTGCTGACCTCCACTTAAGGCTTTTGTTTAGCTTTCTCTGCTGTTCCCAGTTATTTTACAAAATCTCAGTAGATCATCCCCCTGAAACCTAGACTTTAGAAGAGCTGTAGTAGAATGTATACTTTCTGCACCTGCTCTGACCAAGTGCCAGAAAAGTATTTATTTTCTATAACTGCTAGCAGGTTCTGCTTATAAAACTGGATTTCACTGTGGCATGAAGCCACGGCTGCATCAGTGCCTCAGTTCCAGTTGGACGCTGTAAAGGTGAAGCAATATGAAAACACCTGAATGCAAATAAGAGTCAGAATCAAAGTTCTGATCCTGACCTACAGAAGGGGTGTTCTTCTTTTGTAAACTCGTTTTGTAAAGAAAATGCTATGTCATTCTGCTCTAACCAAATTTGAAAATTTGAGACTGTTAATATTTGATTGTCTTAAGAATTTTTTTTTTTTTTTTTTAAATCTATATTGAAGTGATAAGTTATTTTGGACCATATATGGCCTTTCATGAAATAAGTTTTTTTCCATATATTTTTTATAGCCATCTTAACTCTTAAGCATTCTCCCCTTTCTCAAGCAGTCTTCTCTCTATACTTAACATATTTTTATACCTGAGAATAGAAATATCCCCTCCTCTCCTGCAATCCTCCTACTGTTTTCATTTTTCATTACTAAGTCAGTCATACGTTAGACTTAGGAACAAACAAAACCTAATCTTAGACAACAGTATAATGTTGTCAGGCTTTCTCCTTAGCGTACTTAAAAGATTTGTGACAATATCAAGTTCATCAGCAAGACGCAGGCTCAGAGAGAACAGACACCATGATTTCCAGCTGTGAAACCCTGATGTACCTGTCTCAGTGAGAGCTATCCCACTCAGGAGTTCAACAACATTTCAGTTGCACGTCTGCATCACAGCTTTTATGTATACCTGAAACGTTTAGCAATGTTTACTATACCATGATATTCTTCAGTGTATAATCAGCATATTTTCCCTTTGAGCCTTCTCTGCATAATTTCTAGTTCTCAGAGTTAAGGTTTTCTATTTTTCCTACTGTTTTATATCGTATAATAACCAATATTATAAATCTATGCACTGAGATACATACGTCCTTAAAACTTGGCCTGGCCTTTCCCAATGTTGAAACCATCACTCCTCTCCCTGTACGCAGTGTGAGAAATGACAGGTCACAATGGCAGACAGCAGAGAGGTTTTAATTTCCTCACCCTCCATATGAATATAATTGAAGACCCAACACCCATCTCCAGTGCATACTCATAAATAGTGATAATATCATGAAGGATAGGGACAACTTCATATTCATACTTGAGAATTCATTTGTATATAAAATAGTCATTTTGTAGTCAGGGATGGTTAAATCCAAGAACATGGGATGCGATTTTCAGAGGCACTGAACATTTGCATCTCCTACTGAAATCAATAGGAACCGTAGGAGTTCAGCACCTTTGATCAATAGGACCAGTGATTTGCAAGTCCAAATCAGCTGCTGATAAAATGGTAAGGTATCATGGAAGAAAAATCCTACTTACTAATGGGCTAAAAATAACTGACTAGATGAGCAGCCACATCAAACATTGTATTGTACTTGAAGAAAAAGGCGTGGTGCTGAAAAATTACAGAAGAAAATACTATATTTCTTATTCTATCTCTTGTATTTGCCTTGTTTACTCTTAAATTTGTGGTCAAATTTCTTCTTTAATTGCTGATGGCTTCTTAGGTTTTTATTACAATGAGATTAAAAGCAGAGAATATTTATTACACCATTCCACAATGGTAGCCTATTTTATACTTTTTATAGCAAGACAGACCAATAGATGAACAGAGAGACACAACTATTGATTGCATTGAATCAAACAGACACGTTCTTGTCTTTCACGTGATAATTTGGAATCTATGTTATAGCCTTTGGACATCAGTATGTACACAGTATCTGCTAGTCCTCATCTTACTTACCAGATAAAATAAACTATTTAAAAAGTATTAGAGAAATTTCAGTTTTCTTTTCCACACTGTCTTTTTGCAAGGTGCCATCTCTGTAAATATCTGACCCTAGACTGGTGACACGGATCCAGCTCAGTCCTTTCAAACACCTCATGCCAGAGAAACATACATCAACACATAGCCAGGGATTTATCCGTTTCTGTTTTACAATCAAAAATAGAAAAACTTTAAGGTAACTGGATTTAAAAAATTGTCCCTCAAGATATTTTTTTCTTTTTTTAAATTTGAGCATTCATTTGCATAAATCTTTAAAACACACACAGCTCGTATGCCCTCCAGACACAGAGACTGCTAGCAGGCAGTTTTTGCCCATTTCATGTTGCTGTCTGAAGAGCAGATAACTTGTTTTCCCTAGTCAGCCTTTCCGGCAATTTCACCCTGCCTTAACCGAACGCTCTGCCCACTTCCCGCAGCCCTGGCTGGCTCTCGGGAACCGCTGGTGAAGCTGCTGCAGCCCCCGACGCACCGATGACATGCACCAACATCACCTCCCTGGTGGGTGTCCCAATTGCTCACCTGCCTTACTGCCCTCTTTGTGGGCAAATTCAAGCAATTGTGGCCCAGATTGCCATGAATGCATTACAGTTCTCAACATATATGAAAGTACAGAAGAAAAATAAAAGTATATATGCCTTTATTTGATAGGAAATAATTCAACACGTTTACAGGGTGGAGACCAAACATCCACTTTATGAAATGAGGTTTTTCTGGAATAACTGCTATGACTTTAGAACCTATTCACAGAAATTACTCCTTTTGAAGTGAAAATATGTGTTTTACTTGATAAACTAAATATTATGACTAAAGATGTTCAATAAATCAGCTGTTATACAACCATTTACAGGGTTCTATAATTTCCTTACTGTCCATATAATAGTCAAATTTATTTTAGAAAGGACAAAATAATAAACATGGTGATTACAGGCCAAAAATAGAAACATGAAGAGAAAATATTTTTTCTAACTGACTAGTAGTTCAAAGGGGAGAAAATACAGAAGTACGTGTTCTCAATCAAAAGCTTCTCTATTGAGTCTCACTGATAACAGGGAAAGACTGAAAAATAAAAGAACAAAAACATTTTGCTACTTTACCTTTTGATTGAAAAGAAATCACAGCTTAGAGTGCTCTCGCATGGGTCTCAGTTCATTACAAATATAAAGAGCCACTTGCAAATTTTTGATCTGGAATAAGCTTTGAGTTTCCAAGACTTTGGGAATGTTCTGACTTGAGGCTGAGATTTGGGCCTATTTTTAACAGTACCGTGTAGCTCCTGCATCTAACGGCAGTACAAGATATTTGAGAAAGCACATTTAAGTTATTAGATAAGGGAAATAAAAAGCTTAATGTTAAATTTTGATCTACATTCATTTGGCCTGAAATGGCAGCTCATTGTGAGTTAATGCAGACTATGCCATAAAATACAATGGTGAAAATAATTTTGCCTTTACATAGTCTCCCTTATTCTTCCAGTAACAACCACCAAGCTGATCCCAGGTTAAGTTTGATCCTGAAATTAAAATGAGTTTTGTTTTGCCATTTGGGCCCAAGTCTGCAGTCATTGCTGAGACATAACTCCCTCTGACTTGAAGGAAACCTGCCTGGAGTGAGGACTGAGGGACCTGAATCATGGTGAGCAAAGAGAAAATACTCGGGGGAGTGAATTTTAATTTCAGAGTGTTACATACAGTCTGATTTTGTATATTCAACTACTCTTATTTAAAACACGCACATTTAAATTTTTGACGTGAAAAGATATGCAAATATGAAACCCTACAGAGCAAGTGAACTTTGAAAATAGTTTATATGCTATTATTCTTACCTAACAAAAGGGAAAGAACTAAGGTAACTGACTCATAAGACCAGACCATGAACTTATTTAAATATTTAACCAACCAGACATGGGCAGCATGAATATTAATTTGGAATAAGCTAACTAATACTACTTGAATCTGCAGGAAAGCTTATGCAACTGAAAAACTTCTGGGGCAAACAAGAGCAAATAATGTCATCTTGGAAAATTTTCTGAATTAGAATTCCTGGTTCAGAGATTTATATTTTGCTATAGAAAACATAACTAGAAATACTAATGATTTATAAAATAAAAAGATATCTTCATTTTACCTACTTCTGCCCAACTAGAGAAAACGTTACGCCTTTATGCTGCTAGGTTAAGATAAACAGACACGTCTACAGGAAATTCATGTAGAGCTTTTTAATTCCTAGTGACATGGAACGCTTACAGCCTTCTCGGGCTGATGACATGCAGCAGTATATCTCTAGAAAGTTAAAAAAATTTCAGTGGCAGACTGAAATCTAAGCAGGGATGAAACAGGCAGTGCTTCATCCACATAAAATCAAAATGGTGTGGGTGGGATATATATGTAGGAAACAGATGAGGCTGCAAAAATTATACAGCCAGTCCTAACTGGGGGCATATGCTCACCAGCTGTTATGCAAATCTGTGATTAATGTAGCTTACTAGATCCTCAGGTGCTTTCAAATAATCATACACCAGAAATGATCAAATCTGCTTTCCCATCTGCATTAGATGAGGAAGTTAGAAAAAATCCCTCCTGATGAGCATCTCACTGACAGTAACCAGAACTTTGTTACTGTGGGACAAAAAAAAAAGTGGAAAACAAGAATGACTGAAATCGTAATAATTTTCACTATAAAGACATTTATTCAGAGAATATAGAAAATCAGTGGCCACTTATCAGTTTGGAAGCATCTGTACTTGTATCTCTGTACAAGTTTTACCAAATACAAACCACTCTTTCTGGCAGACCCAGGGTTATTCCCATTCAAGCGATAAGATGTTGGGGATACTCTGGCTCCTGCCCACCTGTGAACTGGCAACTAAATCAACAAACCAAGAGTGTGTGTAAGAAAGTGCATCACACAAGCAAAGATTAGTTAGATTTCCCTATGTTTACAGAAGCCACAGTCGCATTCTAAGATGCTACACAATGAATGCTTTGTAATATTTTCAATTCAGATTGAAAAACCAATGCGATAATTAATGTTCAGCCAAAATGTCATATAGTAAGTCACAAAGACTTGCTCTCCCATGTACGACTGTAATCACATTGACTCCAAGCCCACCTCCAATATATCTATCTTCCAAAAAAAGGGAAGGCGTTTCTAGCTACTCTGATAAATCCTGCCAATCTATCGTGATAACAAAATTGCAAAGTTAGGTACTTACAAAGATGAGTTTGAAATTAACTGACTGCAATTCAGTCTATGTAACATTTTTCTGAAACATAAATTCAGTAAAGGGACAGCAAAATGTATCTTAGAAAACATGGTGTGAAATACTACATATTTTTAGAGCTACCTGTCATTCTAGCCAATGATATAAGAATTAAGAGGAAAAAATGAAAGATTCAAATTGTGATCAGAGTGAAGAAATGAAATAAAGGTAGCAAGGCGAAATACAATTAAGCATTATCAGTCTTTTCCAAATAATTCTTTAAGAGCAACAATGTTGTAAGGCTTAATATGAAAATCAAATGTTTAATTTAAGAAAAACATCACAGCAATTAAAATCAGTAGGAGTCCTCTGCTAGTATAAACATGTCATCTTGAATAATATTTCTTTCTCTATTAGGCAGTATCAAGGTTAACAGAGTAGAAAGTTAATGAGAATTCCATGTTGTATTCAACCTCTGGCCAACCTAGCATTTTGTTCGCCAGAATTTACAAAGCACCCAATGGCAAACATTATTAGTAAAACATGATTTGTATTAGTGTAAAAGCAAGCAAGACAACAGAACAGAAAAGGCAAAGAATAATTCAGCATAGGAAAAGAAGAGAGGCTTACCGATAACATAGGCTAGCAACAGCGCCAGGGTAACTGTAATAGCAGTAGCACTCAAAGCAGTGCACTTCCAGTTGCAACACCTGTAAGGTTTGTTAAAAGTGAAGGCAGGTCTGGAAAAGGTACTTCTAGGAAGAGGCCTAGGAGGTGGAGAGTAAACAGTATTGGATGTTAAAGGATAGTTCTGACTGGCTGCGCTGAAGATAGCTGAAGACCCCGATCCATGTTTAAATAGGAAATGCCTACGAAAAGAAGACAAAGAACCATGTTGTAAAAACCACTTTGTGATTTAAGAAGTGAAAGGAACTATGTAAGCACTGTACGATAAGTACCGCATATATCCACAGAAAATATCAAAGACAGGAAAATGTATATTTGAATACTCTCTGTACTGGAAGTTTCAACCACACCGCAAGATTTCCAGCAATTTTTTAGTGAAACAACGTAACGTAAATGAATTCTGAACTATCCTCCCAGTGCTTCAGAGTAATGCTGAGGAAAGGTTATTGCTCAGTACAGTACCTGGGGGTCCTCCAAAACGAGCAGCCCCTGTGTGCCCTGTTACATGCGCGTGCCTGAGACATGGGAATTGTTGCCAGCAACACCCACTCCGTCCACAAACACACACACAACTGGGTTTATCTCACCAAGAGCATAAAAAAAGTACAGAAGCCACTACCACTCTGAATATTTATTTTTACTATGGATTCTCTCCAGAATATAGGAAATTACAGAAAAGAAAAAAAAAAAAAGAAAAAAGAGAAAAAAAGAGAAAAAAAAGAAAAAAGAGAGAAAAGTAACTTCTTAGTGGAAAATCTACAAGGATAATCCATTTTGAAGGACTGTAGTTACTGTATAGATGAGTACAATTTCGTATTCTCAATTGAGCTATTTTGAGAGCAGTTTTTCTTCAAATGCTTTTGCCTACTGTGGTGATTCTCAAACACACTAAGAAAGAATTCATTTGGAGACCTATTTCAGCATATTTTGGAGGACTGATTGCCTTCAAGAAAAAATAGCAAAGACCTACATTAGCACAAAAAATAAGGTACAGAAATGTGCCTTGCAGAACGGGCTCTGCTGCAGAAACATAGAGTGGTTGTCTGTAGGAAGATGGATTGTTTTCAGGACTGGCAAGTGCTCTCCAAGATAATTTGGGAAAGGATATTTAATTTTAAACAATAATTTCCTGTGCTATGTGCTCAGAAATTGTGGCAAAAAAGGACACATTCAAGGCTGACCATACCAAACACATATTCTTTTGGAAACACCAACTTTCTTTGGACCTTCTTTCCTTTGTTTTATGTAAGTGAGCAAGCTGCTTCAGTGCACTCTCTTCTGACAGGCGCACATCTAAATCTCATGCCATAGCATGCACCCAAAGAAGTTTAGAGCATCTCAGTGTTCCCCTGTCTCAAGCCATGAGGTCTGAGCTGAGAAAGCAAGTGAAGGGGCACTGATACTACACAGCTTGCAAGAACAAGGACCGCCTTGGCCACAGGGCTGCCACTGGAGTATTGTTTTAGCCTGAGTCTCTGTAGCCTTTCTGTTGAGTACCCCGAGTCAGGAAGGCACTTCCTAGAGAACAGCATTCAACTCTCCCGAGCTTGCCAGCTCTTTGCTTTGGGAGCCAGACACTGATGCGAAGCAATGACCCACTTGCAGTTCAGGTGCTTTGAACCGTGCCCCGTTCATATGAGCTCCCAGCTGAGTAAGAGCATCTGTGACTGTTGCTGCCGTTGGTTCCTATACAACCTATTTCTCTGTTCTTCCATCAGCTGAGAGCTGTGCAAGTGCTCTGTGGACCCCAAGCAAGCACTACCATGCCACTTGTGCTGGGGGTGCAAGTGGCCCTCAGTTGTTTCTGCCAAAATTGACGGAGGATCTTGCGTTTAGAATCACATGGCACTATAATGCCTGCAAGCCAAAAGCCACAGACACACTTCACAGCTGAAGTTAACTGCCCAATGTTGACATGGTCCAGAATCTTCCCAATGACAAATGTACCTTTACATCTTCAGCAAGGCACAAGACAAGTTTTTGAATACATATATGGATCAATCAATCCATGCTGGTAGAATTTCTTTGATGGATTCACAGAGGGATGTACACAGGATCAAACACTCAAGAGTACGAAACATGATTATACTGTGACATTTGACTTTAAGAATATTGTAAATACATGTTCCTGAAAAGGTAATTGCTAAAATGGTGTAATGAGTATGGTATTATATATTTCCATTATAAGATTTTAAGAGAAAGGTTACAGTTCTCAAAATGCCAGATTATAGAAAATAAAAAGGTACTACATAGCAGTTTTATCTTTTAAAGGGCCTTTTATTCAGGCAGTTACATAAAAAAGAAGGTAAATGAGAATACCGGTTAGCTTGCATTATAGATTACAGTGCCTACATATCAGGAGTCTTTTGACAAACCACGACAATGAAATTTCTGCGTTACTTATGTTGAGTGCTAGTTATTCCTGCTTCATACTTACTACCCAAGTAAAGAGCACTCAGACAAAAAAAGGACAACTGAATCTGGCTGAGTACAATGTCCTGGCATTATATTAGAAAACATATTCTAGTTTTCTTTCCCACTGGCTTTCACAGTTGTAGATATATATATATTATATAGATGGCAATGCTCTGAACACGGTAATGTTACCTGTAACTATTTTAGTTCAAAAATTCTAAACTCGAATATAGTAAAATAATAAATTCAAATGAAGTAACGTAACTGTCTACAGGACTATATAAATCTGGTTCCTTCATATCAGGCCATGAGAATACAGTTGGTTACTTTGGCTTCAATGCTTCGTTGTCACACATAAAGGCTTTTGCAAGTATGTGAAGCCTTACTTTTCAGTCAGCAGTTAACAAGCTACATAGTCACTTAGCCTTTCGGTAGGAAAGAATGTCATGGCAAAATTCCTACTGATATTCAAGGAAGCAGAATCAGAATCACCATATAAAATAAGAAATGTGCTATTATATATAAGGATATACAAAGTATGTATACATATATACATACACATATAGACACACAAATAATGTATATATATAAAAAACCAGTCAATAGTTCTTTACTTGCTTTACATTTTCAAGCCTTAATGACAAAAACCTACTTATTTGATAATTTCTCATTTAAATTTTTTGGAAATTCCAGCAAAGTGGTCTGATACTGGCAGTATTGATTGTCCTTTATGGTGCATAGCTCAAAGACATCAGAGGTAAAGGGAAGGAAATGCTGAACTAAAAGTTATTATTAAAGCTCTAACAGCCTTGCAATCAATAGCCAGGAATAATTTCATTCTCTTGCACAGGGGTTTATAAATGTGGCTTCATAGCCTGATGGTAAAATGCTAGTGTGCAGAGGGATTTCTTTATTAGCAGAAGAGTGCACAGAAGCTGGATCCAGCTCACACCCTTTTAGATAGATGACTCCATTCACACAGAGAAAAATTTACATAGCTCTAACTTGTTCTAATAAAACTGAGGTTCTGAGGCAATGCTACACTGAAACTGAGCTATCAGTGAAATAATGTTGAGAAAATGTTAAAAATCACAATTGTTTATGCCTTCCATTTTTGGGAGAGTATACTGAGTACCCAAAGACATTTCTATAGAATTTGAAAAACACTGGTGGCACAAAGACAAATTTCCAAAGCTAGACTGCGACTATGTTCTCATAAACTCAGACGACTCCTCATCTGTCTGAGCACACCACTGTTCCCAGAGGACGTTAGGACACGCTAAACTGTTGCTATCAATTCTATAAAATCAGGTGCTCTCTCTAAAGAGCAAAACAATAAAAATTGCAGTTCAAAAGTTTAGATGTGACTGCAGCCTGGTGTGTGCTTTAATATTGGATCTAACAGAAAAGCTAAGGCTTTTTTTTGGTAAGCTGGGAACACAAGAAAAATCAGAGAATTTATAAGGATGATTGATAAGACCACTTGTTCCAAGTGGGAAATTCTAAATGTTCACAAAAACGTCAAAAAATCCATAAAGAAGATGATAATATTCTCTTAAAAAGAGAAATACAGGACATAATCTGTAAGGCATTTGTTTGTGAAATAAAAGTCACTTAATATTATTACACTGATAATTCCAATACATAAATAAATATTAAAGGCTCAGTAATAATTTCACATATAAAAGAGGCAGATGGAAAACATTCCCTCTTTAAGGTAACCACAACATCTGTTTGCCTATCTATCCATTTGTTCATCTCTACAAATGCAAAACACTTGAACTTTGAATCCTCTCAAGCGACGTTAACTGGAAGAAAAAGATCCTATCAGACTCATAAAAATCGCAGGGAGGGAGCACGTTGAGGGCAGGACCAAAACCCCTAACACCCCC
>NW_008824034.1:619367-657469 GCF_000699105.1 Pygoscelis adeliae | reverse complement strand
CCAACCCCAACAAAACCACCAAAAGCCCCAGTGAGCTCCCGTTTCTAAACTCAGCTCTTTGTCCTCTCTAAGCCCCTCTCGCCAGCCATCCAGCATGGCACACGGTGGCTAAGGAAGCAGAATCAATAGCGAGGTCTAAACCTGCTATGCTGACGTGCCCAGTAAAGAGATAAGGACTGAGGGAAGGGAGTTATTGGGGAGTTCAGGTGACAGAAGGCATGAAATTAGACCTCTTAGTCCTGTTGATCACAGAATAGCTTGCTTTCTGTAAAGAAGCAGTTTCATGTGGCTCATCTAAGTGCTCTTGTTCAACCTCAAGAGGAATGGCATATAACTCCAAGAGTGCTGTTCATACAAAAATGATGAATTCTCAGCTAGGAGAAGGTTAGAGAACAGGAGTTCATTTCTTTCTTTACACCGTTCTCCATCAGGATGTTTTGTTACGTACTTTTGGCTTCTTATCTGGAATGGTAATTTAAGTCTTATAAAAGCTACACAGGAAGCAACATCCCAACTGAATTCAAGTGGTGGTAATGCAATACTATTACAGAAACCAGATTAACCCCACACAGAATTCCTTAATTAAATTCTGAGAAAATATTTTTATATCCCAGTACTGTAGTAACGCCCCTCAACTCTGTCAAGGGCTTGATATCACTTCTGTAAGTTCTATGCATTTACCCTGTGCCTAGCATCTGTAGGCCTAGAAGTCCACCTTCATTTGTACTTACATGTTTTCCTTCCATTTCCATTAAAAACTACAGGTTTGTAAGAGGAAAAAATGAAGAACAAAAGCAGATTTGAAAGTGAATCACCGGGTGAGTTAGCAGAAACACAAATCTTGCAATACCTTGGCCAAAAAAGTAGTCTGCATTTCTCCTGCATAAACCAAGTAGGAACACATTTGTACTTGTGTGTGTTTCACATTCAAGAAAGAGTTACCTAAAGTGTTACAAATTGCTGCATAGCTATGTGATAGGAAAACTAAGTTGTCTTCAGTCCGATCATTTAAATTTTTCAATTTCTTTTCAACTAAATTCTATAACTGCATATAATATATATAATTGTATATCTATACCAATGTTTAAGTAGGCAATTGAAGTAATTCTTTTAGATATCAACAGAAGCGCAAAGGGAATTTTTAAGAGGCATAGTAGCTGAAACATAAGAAGGATTCTGATTTTTGGCATAACCAGAAGATATATAAAGACGGTAGCCAAAAGGGATTTGGAACTGATACAGTTGCCCATCTACTTTGGCAAACATCAACCACGAGCCCATTGTTACCTGACCCTTTTAAGTCACTTAATATTTCCTGTGACAGTGGGAAGAAGCAGAAATTTGCTCTTTCTTGATTTTCTATCCATCCTATTCTGTACCCAAAGTGGGAGGGGAAAAAAAAGGAAACTTCTAAACTTAGATAATAATCAGAATATGGACCTCTGTTTACAAAACTCGCATATGGTACTCAGCAAACTATATGGTATAAAAAACAAGACAGCTATTCTAAGGTAAGTGTATAGTATAAAAACAAGACACCTACTTGACAACAAAGATATATGCACTATACCCTCATCTTGAAAACCAACCCAGGAAAACTGTATGTGAAGTGTATGTGAATATAAGTCATGACTTATAATTATAGATAGAATCTGACCTACAATTTTATGTGCCTTATTTTACCTTTTTCGTGTACAAGAACTGTAGGAACAAGAATGTTTATGGGTGAAAGAAGAGGGAAATGGCCATGAAAACTATTTATCGAATTTATTTTATCATTCTTTTTTTGCATGCATAATTGAAATACATTTGAAACCCCCTAGAGATTTGTCTTTGGGAAGATAACTGCTTTGTTGAAATTTCCTCTTTGAGCTGGACTTGCCTTTTGAATAATTCTGATAGAATTGCTTCCCTTTATTCACTCATGTTTTCTTTACACAGTTATTGAAAACCTAGCCCTATGACCCTGGATGTGAAAGCATGTAAAAACAATCTGTATCCTTTACTTTTTGCTTCATTACAGAAGAACAGGTAACAATGCTGACTCACTTGTCTGTTGTTGCTGTAGACAAGTTAAGCCTGTTAACCAGGTGACTAAACCTTCAAGCCCCTAGCAGAAATCTGGGACAGTAATTATATAAATGTAGGACAGTGCCAAAATCAATCAAGAACAGTTTCTAAAATGGACCAGTTGTCCAAAATACAACTGTCTTCTGGTTTCATTGGCTATTTAGTGGAAAAAAAAAAAGATAAAACAAAAACTACCACACTGGGGTCATAAATTACTCTTGTATAGACAGTACAGACTTTATTATTATGATACATGATGACATTGCTACATTAATCCAGTAGTTTTCAAAAGTGCTTTTCTGTGGCTTACAACTTTCCTTTAGCGCTGCAATTCAAACAACAGCTGAAGAAAACTGATCTACGCACATGGAGATTCGTGGGGTAAGGAAGGAATAAGCTCGTTGTTTGCTTTAATTTTTTTCAATAAATTTTCAATTTTTGATGTGGAAAATGAGAACAAGAGTACTTACAATAATATTTGCAAAAGTTATATGAAGAATAGTATGTAATATTTGCAGACTACTTTGAAATCATGAATCAAGAAGGATAAAAATACCAATATTGTAATTTTGTTGCTTATATATTCTGTGGTTAGAAGCATGACTTAAAACAAAGAAAGGAATGAGATGACTGAAGTAGAAGTAGTTGCCCTACAGTTCTCTTTGCCATGAATTTCCTCCTGTGGGTATTCATGCATATTCTAACTGACTTTTATTACTAGCATTTGAGCCTACTTCTAAATACCTACACTCACATGCATACGGTCTAAAGGCAAGCTGTATAGCTACTGTGACAAATAACACAACTTTTACTTGACAAGAGGCGTATCACATTAACTGTGTGAATACTATCCAGTCTTCCAAAACCAGATTTCCTAGAAGTAGCTATCCAGGGGATAGACACACATTTCCAGGCAGTAACATTACACATACATATGTGATTTTCTTTGAAATTAAGATAGAAATCTTTTGCATATCTCTGACCCTTTCTCACAGTCTCTGTTTTCCAAATCAGCCTAGACCCTTTGTATTAATCTGTAATTATCTTTCTCTTTCAAAATTTATATTCAGTCTGTTTCTGGCTTTGTAGATGAAAACACTGTGTTTCACAGAAAGCTAACAGGCTGCTTGCCAATTGGTGGCCATAAAATAACAGCATATCTTTACTTTTAGTTATAACTTTATATACTATTCTATTATTCAAAATAATGAGTGAAGAGTATCTGCAGCGTGATTTTTCAAGTTACTATATTAAGCCTGCATAAAAACCCCTTATATATACAAATACTATCCCACTGCTCCAGGGAAGCCCATGCCAGAGCTTCTCCCAAAGAAAAAATACGGTAGAGTATATGAACAATTTAAATAGCCTTATTGTCCTTAGTGACTGGATCTCAGATTATTCAAAAGAAGGACCCTTGAGTGCCATTGCTCTGACATGAAAACTGTACTTCATTGTAGCTGAGAAATGTTTACATTTTTTTTTTCCATAAAAGATGCTTTCATTCTCGCATTATTAAATTTAGGGTCATATTTATGGCTTTTATTTTAAGTTCCTGGTCACATTTACAGTTTTCAATTTATCTTTCACAATTCAGAAGTCTTAAATATTTTTAGATCTTTTCTGCTGTGCAATGAAAACACATGGGACTTGGACTGAATTTAAAACCCTTGCCACGTGTCCGTTTTTAATATGGTCAGCCTCTCTGTAGGTTAGATTTATTGTTTAATTAGGTAGAAAATGACAAAATACAAGTGAAATGTCATAATAGCAAATACTGACCAACATAATTTGAAGGAAAGATCATAAACGAAGCCCTCCCCTGCATTTATTCTTGGAATAACCGCAAGTCTGGTCATTGAACTCGGCAGTAGGCTCCATTCGCAAACAAGTTCCTAATGAATTGCATTGCTCAAATAGTAATTGTCTCCCTGCCTGGTGGTTTATGATCATCAACACCTGTGTGCCTTGAGAGCCGTAAAAGCCGTTCTGTTTGCTATGGAAACCTTGAACTGGGAAAAAGGAAGGCACAAAAGTGCTTTCTGTATCTCTGCACCGGGGGCAAGATTCACAAGATGCTCGAATGAAGAGACCAAGGAGAAAGAATAAACCTTCCAAGAGCTCACACTGAACCGTGTGAGCGGGTATTTATATATACATTTTTCTTTAATTATTTCCGCTTTCAGCGCTACTCCAGCTTGAACAGAAAGTGAGTATGTACAGGTTTCTGTGATTTGAAAGGCTATCAATGTACTTTTTGAAGAGCACGAATAATTATGAGCTTGATTAAAAAAGAACAAGGGAAACCCATAGTACAGAATAAATCTCCTGACAAGTGATAGTTGTCAAGATCTCCCCTGTACTAAACAGAATTATAAACAAGGTTATATTTTTAGGAAAACAGAAATCCTGCTAGTCTTAAATATGCACCTTAAATAACGATATAATACAGAAAGGGATTACTCCATCTATGTGATGAGCTGAATAAACTTCTTGAACTCCAAAACTCTCAAAGTTTTTAAGTGTTTAGGGCCATAATCAAAGTTTAGGGCTCTGAAATATTGCTGAATAGTAACTAAAAATCATAACTGCCTTGAACCCCAAATACTTCTCTTATTATTCTAGTACTTCAAAGTTTTATATAAATTAATGATAATTGAATCTCAGGTTCATGGTCCGGTACCTCACTGTCGCCTTAGAGAAGCTATTACCATGGTGATAAGATTGCTTAAATTAAGCTGTCTTTTTCCACAGTACTTGGCTCATTGCCAGTGCAGTGAAGGGAGATTTCAGTCCATTCAGCACAGCATTAACCTTACTGCCAACACTGCTAAATGGGTTAGAGGAACTAGGAAGAAATTTGATTTTAAGAAAAGGAGGAACAAGCAGATATGTAAAATACTGAAGCACAAAACAGGACTAAAAACAAACACTTTGAAACAAAATCAAAATTAGGTAAGTTTTGATATTTAGACAGAAAACTTAAAAATTCTTATGCTTGAGTAATCTAAATGCAAAACTTTACTCAAAATAAGCGTGTCCAATGGTTTATCCGTGAGGGAACTGTAACAGATTATAGGGAGGATCAGAAATAATGTCAGGTAAAAATCCCTACTCAACATCTAGTTTTTTCTTCTTATTTGGGAATTTGACTGAAGTGGGAAAATAAATAGCAAACACCAGAAAAAAGAACCCACAAAAAAAGCAGGACATGAAAACAAATACTGAGTCAGCTAACAGGGCACAGAGAAAATGAAAAACACTCCTTTGAATTGTCAAGGTTTAATACGTCCTCCATAAAAAGTAGTAAGCTATGTTCAGATGCGGCTGTCAGAGATAATGACAATGTATTACACTGTAAATCATAAGATTTGAAACATTAGAGCAAAGTATCTATGAAACCTGAAAAAACAATTATTTTAGTGGAAAGGAAGGGAATAGGCAATAGGTTGCAAGTACTTTATTCTGGGGGAGAAGAAAAAAATCAATTTATGTAAAAGCCCAATAACATTATCCTAAAAAAGAGAATCAATGTTTCCTGTGTTTTTATGTGGCGTGAGAGATCCTTGCAGTCTTTTTCTGGCAATACTTGCAAATTATTTTTCCGTGTGACAATGAAATTACTGCATGTTCATAAGTCATTTTAATAATGAATGTTTTTTTCGAAACTGTGTGTGCATGCATACAGATAGAGCCTGAATTTACATTTACAGGCACATTACAGTGCTGAAGGCTGCAGCAGTCAGTCGGCAGTTTGAGCTGTTACACCTTCTCCAGGTACAGCTCTTGTCCAGTTTCTTCACCAACAGCTATTCTATGACATGTCCACTGAAGTTTTAAAGGTGTTCCTAATTCTTATTTTCATTTGGGTTGCTTATCATCAGAATAACTGCCAGAGTTAGAGAACTGGCCTTGGCAATGACATACATCTAGACTCTGTTTTTTGCTTTGCCAAAAGCTTGTGTGAACGTGAAAAGTAATTTCGCCTTTCCAAGTCAGTCTCCTCATTAAAACAGTTGGACCAGTAAGCTAGGTCCTGACAACACTGTTTTGTGGATTAGTCCATGCATATAACACCTCTAGATGAAGCACAAAACAGAATTTCCGATTTGCCCTTTTCTATAAAAATATAACAAAGTTTTATTCTACAAAAATCTTTCAGAACGTCTATATACGTTCTGAATACGTCTTTATACATCTCAGTATACATCTTTACTGCAGCCCTTTGTGGTCTAATCTAGGGTTTCAAATTCTAATTACGTAAAAATACATGTTTAATCAGAGTATTGCAAACATTTTCAGAATGACAGAATTTTCTTTTACATAAATATGACACATTATCATTATGAGCAGACTCATAAACTTGCTTCATTTCTGACTGTCCAGAGTGAATAGGATTTACAGTCACACGATTAGTTCTAGGAAATCTTTTCCTGTCTGAAAGTTCTCTAACATTACGTGGCTGTAGATAAACCATGCAAACACATGTGCTGTTTATGGATTAACAGAAGATACAGTTGGAAGAAAAGATGAACATGTGCATTCTGATTTTTGTCTAGTTATTACAGTAGGGAATACATTACTGTCTAAGTCTTCTTTTTGACTGCAAATGTTCCAAATTAAAAAAAAAAAAAAAATCTGCTTAGACATATTAGTTATGTACATAGTAGGTAGATTTGGTACTACTAAAGATTTAGCACAGAAATACAGCTGCCATTGACATGTATTCCTTTATTTTGTAGGATTCTTTTTAATGGGCAGCTAAACATTAATGGAGAAGGAAAGCAAGAGAATCCAGATATTAGGCCAAAGTATTTGTTCAATTCTAGCTGAATCATTCCCTGTTAAAGGAAGAAAAACCAGGCTGCAAGCCCTTCTTTTTCTCTAAGGCTGTTTTGTGTACTATAGACTTCTGGGAAGCGGTGATCACAAATGTTTTTTATTACAATGTTCCCCTGCTACATCACTTGTCTGCACATGAACTGCAGATACGTCTTGGCAAACAGTCTCACAGATTCTACTTTCAGATTATATAGCCTTTCAGCCAGCTTCATGAGAGGCTGCAGCTAGCTACCAGAGGGTGCATGAAATCAGCTGAAACAACCACTGAAGGGTAGGAATGTGGAAAATTCCCAGACTTTGTGAATCGCCTACGTGTAAGCCCACAGCATGTTTTCCAGTCTGAATTCCTAATCCACTGCACAGCCCTTTCGTCAGTATCCAATTATTTATTATAGATAAATTATAGACATAACTATATATCTATGTATTTGTCCTTCATGAGAAGTTTCAAATTTGCAAAAATAATAAGAAACCAGAAAAATTAAACTGAACTCCAAAGAGACTTAAAATAGCAAAGTATTTTCCCCAATGAGGTCTGACGAGAATATAGTGAACAGGGGTGCAGAAAGGCTAAACAAGATCTACCTAACTGTTAAGTGAAGAGAACCAAAAGGTACTTAATGGCTACAGAATGCCCAGGGCTCAGCCTTACATGCAGCAGAAAGTATAGAATATATAAGCTTGTTACACCAGAAATGACAGAGATTTATCTTTATAAAGACTACGTAAACAGAAGCTTCTAGCTCTAGAAGGACTACCTGAACTAAAATTTTGCATATGTTCACTTTTGGAGAAAAATTTCCATCCTCCTTCATTCTTTTTGTGATTTGTCCTTAAGACAAATAAGGAAAGTTTTATTTCAGAATGAATCAGCTTATTCTTCAATCCCAAGTTAATAGCCTTTCAGAGAAGAAAGACTTAATTTGACACTTCTGATTAGCAGCAGTTAAGTGTTTAAAGACGTATACTAATATTAAGTTTTGTAATAAAATAAAAACAACCTTCTTATAAAAGAACAAAATTTAGGTTTCAGTGATAACTGGCCCTTGGACATATGTGTATTAAAAAGGAAACATTTCTATGCGTAATACCTTATATTCTCTGGATCAGATTAGTTGGATGTCAGACATGCATCTGTTTCACCAAACACAACTTTCACAGACAGTCATGCACTTGACATGTTTTAAAATGCCAAAACCCAAAGGAAACCCTAGTCAAAACTTCTTGGTGCTCTGTTCACAATGAAGAGGAAGAAGGTCGTAGAAAATCAAGGGCTTGTTTTAAGCATCAAGTCAGCAAACACAGCTATAGTTGAAAGCCATCAAATTAGCTAATACTTATCAGGAACAAAAAAAAGCTTATTATAGCCAAAAAGTCACAGGCAACTGTATTTACCTCTGTGGCAGAACTTTGGGTACTGAAACACAGGTTTGCTGAATACAGAATGTATTTGCTTTCAATTATTTTTCAGAGTAGATTAGTTGTGTAAATTGTGAATGATCCTGAGGTTGAACCCTCCCTTCCCCAGCTCCCAGAGGTAAGGCTCTCCATGCTCAATACCTGTCTTGGGCCTGTATCATTTCTCCATTACCAAATGATTATCACATTACATTCTTTGTGTATATATGCAATAAAGTGTTTAAATACGCATTGAGGAAAATATTATTTTAGTATTATTTCCTATCTTTTCTTATTCACAGGAAAGCTACAGCCTGAACACTGACTGACTCCAGAAGTGCCAGAATACACTGATTAAACAAAATTTCTATTTGCTGATTACAAAATGGCCCTGGGAGAATGTGGGAGGGTGAGACAAGTACGCAAGCACAAATCCTGACTGCACACAACTCTAAAATACCTATGTAATCTACACACCTTAAGGAAATCAATGTCTTCCAAAACTTTGCAAAACACGTGCTTTTATGAGCATTAATGATCTAAATGAATCAAGTAAGTAAGGCCTCACATGGCTACATGACATGGCTTCAAATCAAAATGCATTGGCATGTCCTGAACGACAAACTTGTAATTCCCCACCACCATCTCATGTCAACGTCAGGCCTCCTCCCCATCTTTTTTTTTTTTTTTTTTAACCATTTGAGATATGTTGTGTACAACAGGTTGGTCTGTACCTGGTTTCCAGAGGTATGTTGCTGTTCAAGACCCAGCTGTTATGGAGATGTACCGAATCTTGCGTACTGGTGGGGGGAGTCGGGGCAGCAGGACTGGGCTGGCTGCGGGTGGTCATTGATCTTCTCTGGAGAGAATCAGCTGTTGGAGGTGGTTTTCTGGCGCAGGTACACGCGTGCGGTGGTGGAGGTGGTGGTGGAAGGGGTCTGAAGGTGAACTGGTTGTGTGGGCTACCTGGCATATCTGAAACAACAAAGAAAAGGCAAAGAAACCCACAAAGCGTTACTATTTTAAAAAGCTCAAGAGAGCATGAGCATGATATGATATTTATTGGGATTAAAGCATTGTGCTTTATCACGTTGTTAACCCAGTTGCCTGTACAATGTTGCTGCAACATATGAAATAATTTAAGATATAATATTCTACTGAAATGGAGAATATCAGACACAGACACACACCCTCCAGCACTGTAGTTCAACAAAAAAGAAAAAGGAAAAAAAAGAAGACAATATAACATTCACTTAATTTGTCATAGGATTTTTTGGGGAGGAGGGTAAAGAACAAATAAATCAAGTTGACATTGAATTGCAGCACAGATACCAACTGATTTCATAAGGTATAAATCTCATTTAAGAACGTCTGTGAAAGAAATAGACACAGTGTAAGAATTAGTCTTGCACTTCAAATCAAGAGAGAAAATAACTGAATAATTCCTACCACCTAACAAACATCTTTCATAAAACAAGGTTAACACATCTCTACAGGTCTGTTACTGCATTTGTTAAACGAGACCTGGGAGAAGGCCCTCTTAAAGACTATCTGAAGCACTAATGATCCAGATACCCAGAGAAAAGGTTTTGTGGCAGCTAAAGGCAGAAGAGCTGGCAAGTAGCTCACAGCCACTGGACCAGGCTGCGAAGGAGATGGAGTGAAAGATGTGCGTGGTGGGTACCCAAGGCCCTGCTACCTGCGCTGCCGCTGCCCTACGGGACCCTCAGCGCTGGCCTCAAGCACCCGAGAAGGACGCTGTAACTGCTCGGGTCCTGCCCTGTGCTAACACCGCTACACGGCTTTAAGGTGGCTCAGCCTGTGCCAGTGAGCTTGAATCCTCCCGCAAAAGACAACGAAGATACAAATATGGTGTAACGGTACTTTGAAGAGACAATAAAATCTTGTTTTCTCTACTTCCCACAAGTCTGCAAAGCCTCTCAGTACAGCAAGAAACACAGCTATGGAGAATTGAGGCAAGAAATTCCTTTTTAAAAGAACAATAACAAATACCTTGCAAAGAAGATGCTGATAAAAAATGCTGCCAGATTGGGTGAACTGTGAAGCTGTTAACCTGAAACTCTTCCAGCTAATTTACCTCAGTGCCTAACACGGCTTTGTCCCATTTCTATATGCACCCTCACTCTCCCTTTTACCTTAGCAGATGTCCAGTTAAATTTGCACAAAACCAGCTGGAGCGGAGCTCTGATGAACCTGCAAAAATTCCCTGCAAGGAACTGTTGTTGCCATCCATTTACAACACATGCTTTCTTTAAATTATGACACAACGTGTCTTCAAGGTGAAAGATGAAAGTGTGCCCCTTCCCTTCTTGGAATGGCTGCTGGAAAAAAAAGCACTTTTTTCTCCGTGACGTTCATAATTTACCCCAACTGGAGAAACAAGGTTGTTTAGTGCTCCACATAAGCTTTTCTATGCTGCGGTAAGCAAAGCTGTCACGGATTTGGCCCAGGCTTAATCCTTTTAATTTCATTGATCTTTTATCAAGGCAGCATTCTTACAGTTGCATTAAGGTTTACGCTGTAATATTAGTTTGCATATACCAGAAAAGCATTTCTAAGCATATTAGAAAATTGGAGACCTCGGAGACCTCAGTAAATTAAATCACTGGAGTCAACAGTCCAGAGCTCTGAAATAATCTTCTAAGGCACCTTCATATAATAATTAATCTCAGTAAATCCTGTATCCTGCTATTTTAGAATTGAAAGCTACCCAATTTTTGGACATAATATTTGATGTCCAGCATCCTCAAGTATTTGATCAATGACATTCCCTTACTTAGCGGTATCAGTCTTAAATCCACTCTACAGAAAATTTGCAGGATTATTATACATCCTATAATTTGCATGACAAGCCATTTTAATGGTTGTGCCACTGTCCCGTTAGAAAATTGCTGATCTTTGCCAGGACACGCAGTTAGACTCTACAAGGTACATCAAAAGCTATGCAGTAAATGCCGAGCAGCCAAGGTGACTGCTTCTCTAGGTAAATGGGAAAAAACTGTATAATATATATGGCAATGCATCTTTTAGTTCCCTTCTTCCCCTTTTATCTGTGCTGCCCCTATCCTGTCGCTAGCACACAATTATCTGACATACAGTTTAGTTTGTTCCATGCAATAGGCTGGTTCTGCTTTGTGAACCATAAAGTATTTCTGGTTGGTAGGGTACCTTCTATCTCCCAGTGCAATTTATCACAACACATTAACACATCAGATTTCCTGGAGGATTCCTTTTTAATTATTACACTTGTCACCCCTTTGTCCAGCTACTGGCATCACAGAAAACGTCACATCAGATTCTGAAGTATTTTGGTGATTTAAAGACAAGTCTTCTGCACCAGACCTTCACTTCAGTGAAGCAATGCAAATTCATTATGCTGAGAATCAGCCTGAGTTTCCAATTAATTTTTACAGACTTTCTAATTTGGCAAAGTTATTTTTATTTTGCTTGAAACTAAGTCTACATCTCATTAACTTTATTTTTATACCACAAAAAATGTTGCTTGGGATATAAAGTGGCATTATATCTAAATATGCACACTTATGATTATTCAGGATGCTGAATAAACAGTAGACTCTGTAAAATAACTTAATGCAAAATCATTTAAATACCTAAAGAGTGATATTACACAAGATAATTTGTCTAAAGACACCAAGTTTCCAAAATGTATGGGAATGATATAGAAATTAGCTTAGCTATAAATTTCTATCCTGTTGCTGTTGTTCAGCACAATGCTGTCCGTAACAACTCCTGGTTTTATTTTTAATGGTTGCTAATAACTTTCAAATTTTTTTTTTTTTTTTAACGTCAAAAAGTCTATGTATGATATGCAAATACAGTGTTATTTGTTTTCAATGTGTTCATTGTCATGGTAGAAGTTTCCATTCATCTAAAAATGGATTTTTATCCATTCTATAAAACATGATTTCAGCTCAAACTTTACATTTACAATAATTCGGTTCAAATCAGATTTTCATCTGAGGAGCATCCAAGCCAGAAGAGACGCTCTTTGTCCTCACTATTGGCTGCCTCATCTACACTTGCATTTAGCCCATTTTTTTTACAGACAGAAAAGGCTGTTTAGAAAATGTCTTAATTCTTTTCCTTGAGAATTCATTATTTTTACATAGTTCTCTCATTTCAGCAGAGCACATCTGGAACTGTGATGTTTCCTGAAAAGATCTATACAACATTCTGCTTCTTTGTTGTATATTGGATCTGCTTTGTTTTACTCTAACTTGCACACTCCCCATCGACTCCACAAACTCCACTTAAATTTCTTTCCCCCCTTTTTTTTATTTTTAAGCAAAGGTTTTTGCTTTCATTCTTCAGTAACAATGTTAATTTGTTTAGCTTTTCTATTTTGAGACACTTCCCAAACGCCATGCACTCACTCCAGAAGAGAAACCGCTGTATTGATGCTAGCTATAAACAAGAAAAACTTTCCTTGTAATTCTGCTAGTTTGAAGGATTTCTACTTGCTCTCCTTTCTTTGAAGTTTGAAGGGAGGAGTTCTGCTTCTGTCCTGAGTGTTTCTTCTTCTTCCTTGGTTCTAACTCCTTCTTTTGGATGGCCCTTGATCAATACTGAACACATGCTGCTCCATGGCAGCTGTATAATGGAGCTTGCTATCCTACAGATACGGAGTGCAAACCTCAACAGCTCCTCTTCAGCTGCCGAGTTCTACTACTGCTGCTTTTTCCTTCAGGAGATACAATAGTTCAGATCTTGCTTTTTTCTAGGCCTCTGCTTTTCAGAAAGTGGAGAGTTAGTTAACTTAGACACCTCCCTTACTCTGCCATGTTGGTTGAGTGCTGCCATTCTGCTCAAAAGTTATTGGAGGCACAGACCAATGGACGAGAGCAGCATTAACATAAACTCATTATCCTTAAAGAGTCAGGCTAGAATGCCTTTGTAATCATAAACATGTAGCCAAATTGCTTTATAGACTGACAAAAACGAAATAAGCAGCTTTATCAACTAGTTAGCACCTGATTAAAAATTACTTTTGAAAATAAGCCAGGCCTTTGCTGAAGTATTTTCCTAACAGTTTTGAAGTATACGGTACTATACTTTTTGGATCCGTGTAGAGAGAAGGGTTAATTGAACTGTTTTATCATTTACTGACAAGACTACAATAGCCTGTATCATTACTAAGTGAAGTATATCAGAGAGAATATATTAAAAAGTAATGAACCTTAAAAGGTTTGCATCTAACCTGTAGTGCTTTTCAGATATTTTAATTTTTTCAGTTCCTAAATTCATTATTTATTGGTATGTTTGGATTTTTATTTTTTTAACTAGACATGTCTCAGCTGAGTATGAATTAGCTTGCAATTCATTATTCAACGAACGAAATAGCAACATATGTTCAGAGAGTTTAGCTTAGTTTATTTAAAAGTTCTATGGGTATACTACTGCTCAGTTACAAACCAATCTGTAATTTTTTCTCAAGCAGAGATGAAGGAGCATAATGGGCACGGAAGAACTGGAAAAGATTCAGTGCAGGGAAGACAGAGAATCTGAATGTTTAAGACCAAAGCTAAAAAGCATAGAATAAAAATTCTCAGTTTTACAATGAGATTTATGCTCTGGGTCCGAGAAGACAAACTAAGATTTAGATGTAGGTGCTACCGTTGCAGAGTCCTGGTTCTGCTACATGTTAATATACTTATTGATGTTGTGTAAGTCTTTACACCCTTTCCTTCTAAATTTAAAATTGTTCTTTTTCTATGTGTGCACCAATGACCTTACTAAGCCCCTAATTATTTGTTGCCTACCTCTGAATTCTTTTTATTTTTGCTGTCACATATTTTGAGAAAAGGTAAATGTGAAAAAAAAATTGTGTATGAAATTGCTCTATTGATATATAAATTTATGTTTTGTCTCCGTAATCTGTTCTACACTTGCTCCTTTGATGTAGCTCAACATTCAGTTGGCCTACCTTACTTGCAAAAACCTTTGCTTCGAGAACTTTGTCAGACCAGTAGGATATAGAAGTATCTAACCAGTACCTTTAATACCAATTTACCTTTATTGTTTTGCTGTATATAACTTTTTTCCTCAGCCTTACCACACGGTAAATCTTCCAGAATATAAAATACCAAACATCTCTAAAGAATTCTACAAACCATATGATTTTGTGCAAAAGAAAGTTTATAATGTAATGAAAGCTTATAAACTAAAGGTCATATGGACTCAAAGTTTACTTACAAAGTAAGAGAGATTTAGAGACCTCGAGAGACCAATACTACTTCCAACCACAGCCTACCTCACTACAAGAAGGATGTTGAGATGTTGGAACGCGTCCAGAGAAGGGCAACGAGGCTGGTGAGGGGTCTGGAGAACAAGTCTTATGAGGAGCGGCTGAGGGAACTGGGGTTGTTTAGCCTGGAGAAAAGGAGGCTGAGGGGAGACCTCATCGCTCTCTACAACTACCTGAAAGGAGGCTGTAGCGAGGTGGGTGTTGGTCTCTTCTCCCAAGTAACTGGCGAAAGGACGAGAGGAAATGGCCTCAAGTTGCGCCAGGGGAGGTTTAGATTGGACATGAGGAAAAATTTCTTTACTGAAAGAGTGGTTAAACATTGGCACAGGCTGCCCAGGGAAGTGGTGGAGTCACCATCCCTGGAGGTATTTAAAAGACGGGTAGATGAGGTGCTTAGGGACATGGTTTAGTGGGCATGGTGTTGTTGGGCTGACGGTTGGACTCGATGATCTTGGAGGCCTCTTCCAACCTTAATGATTCTATGATTCTATGCCCACGGTGCTTTGAGCTCACCCCTGCGGCAGCAGATTTTCCTTGCTGAGCAGGTTGGGACGGCCCAGAAAAGACTGAGGGAGGGAGGGACCAATTAAGCATTGGGGATCATCAAGGGGCTCTGGGCACTTTATTCATTAGTACAGCTGTGCCCTCAAATAGCCAAGTATATAATTTCATACCATACTGCCACTCTAAGAGTAGAATGAACCCTACGTATCATTATTTAGGCTGTGCTGAAAACACAGCACTTCACTTTAAAGAAAATTTAAGAGAGATCTTATGCCACGTACTTTGAATAGTGTCAATGAGCATAAAATACAGCTGGATTTACAGATGTCAAACAAACGATGTATAATACTTAAACATGCAGTCCAATGTGTTCCTATGGATCCCATTAAATGTTTCCTTAATGTTCTCAGTATCACATATGTTCAATTCCCTTGAATCCCTTACAATTATCCACACATGCGATAACAGCTTCTAACTCATAATTTGTGGATCGTGTTAACAAAAAGACATTTGGTAAAATAAGAATTCTAATAATTTCCTAATCCTAACAGAAACTTATTTCTCCTTCAGCATTTCCAAGTTTAGCCATATTTAAAAATGAAATATGATGGCAATTCAACTCTTTTTAAAACACAGGTAACATTTACATTGAATGCTGTATGGTCTAACTATGCAGGAAAAAAATCTGTTCTGCATACAAGCTACAAGGACAGTAAGGACTTCTTATGATGGCTGCACAGCACTTCTTTTTCTATTTTTACATTAACAGTCTAAATTATACTGTAAGACCCGACTGACTATAGTTTGTAAACACTCATAACGGACCTCATTCTAGGAAACTTTACAAAAACATAATTACCCAGTTTTGAACACCAGACTAAAAAGAAATGATGGGAGCATCACCAGCAGGTCTCTGTTTAAAACACTGTTGCTTTTATAGAAGTAAGTGTTTTATGTTTCTTTAATTCTGTTTAATACAATCTCTTGTGAAACAGTACTAAACTCAGCTAAAATTCCTTCTGGAGTCCATATTTATTTAGGTAGACTAATATGAGCCTGGGATTTTCCCATTATTTTAATTTACATTTTTGGTCCATTTCTAACAAACAAATGGTGGATTACTTAAAGTCTACCAGAAAATCTTCACAAATCAAATAGAATAAATGGACTTTATTACCTGTATGTGATATTGATATTAACTATCAATGCCTTAAAACTTCTAGCAATAGAAAGCATAAGGAATTTTCGTTAGCAGGACTTTTGTATTTGCCAGTAATTTGCTATTACTGTTGCATGTCAGGATGGTAACACTGCTGGGCTCTATTTCTGCTAAAACAGCAATTAGTAGCATGATAAAAATGAAAAAAATACTGCAGATCTCATAGTCTTTTGGAAAAGAAATCAGAAGTGTCTCAGAAGTGTCTCTGCAAACAAACTGTTTCTTGACTCAGCTGCAGGAAGATGTGGGAGACTTTTTCAGGCAAAAGAATGGAGGTTAGAACTCATGAGAGAAGGAAAGGCAGTGATTTATCACTGGGGAACTATCACATGGCCACCCTTTCCAGCTGTGCTGATAGGATGCATTTAATAATATTTTGCCTTTCAAGATTCAAAAAATTCTGGCATCTGTTGTCATTGTACCGTACACTTAACTTGTCAATTTTACTTCATAAAATTCTTGAAATAAGACTAATATACTCTTTTATTAGGTGTGCGTGGGGGAGTGTTTTTGCTTTTTCTGATGATAGAAATGTTAATATACTCAAACCAAAAGAAGGGCTTGTGGGCCCAAAGCTATCTATTTTTTTCTCCAGCTGTATCAGCTTGTGCAATGAAAGACATTACCTTTCCTGACAAACTTTGCCTTACTTAGAGGCACTTATATCTGTAGACCATTAGAGCTACCACAGCGCTACTCCTCCTTAATTAACTCCATCACTCAGTGTTTTAACTTGGGAGCCTGATTGCTGAAGTAGAATAATTTTGGCCATAAGCACTGCACTATAAGATGCCACTCTCTGTGCTGCACTTTGTAACCAGAAATGGGTTTCAGGTTATAACGCTGTGTGCTGTGGATAAGATGCAAGTTTTAAATGTTACCATGCAGAAGCACCTGGCAATATAAACACGCTGATGCATGTTCATATAAAATCAACATTGCCAAAGGGGAGTGAAGAGCTAGAGCTCCTGAGGTGCTTTTATTCTGCTGAACTGTCTGAATTATAGCTTTGTTCTATACTACTTCTTCATATAGCTGTTAAATACCAATGCACTCTTTGTATAACATGTACATGAAAAAATTATTCCATTTATGTGAAATGCCCACATTTATGTCAATTAATATGACAAATTCAAAACGAAACTCTCCTACTCACTCCCATCTCCTTTGTTGCAGTGGTACATCCATCAGATTCTCTCAAACACCCATCCAGTTGAGACAGGACTCCTCTTAAATCACTACAGTCTGTTCCAACACAAGACAGGCCCATTGGTGGCTGAGTCACAGAGGTCAAGGACAAAACGTGAAGGGAGAAGAAAAGCAGCACTCCAATTATGAAGACCGAGGGAACAACCTAAACAACCAGCTCAGGCTTCCAGTGGTTTGTTTAGCAGATCAAGCAGCCGCTGGTACAATTAACATCACACTGCATTCAAAGGATGGAAGTGGAGACTGACAGCTCCCAGCCAGCTTAAAGGTGATATTTCAGGAGAACGTGTAATTCCTGCCATTACTTAAAAGTGGTGGGTTGAGTCAATATCACAAGTTGTAACTTCTATCAGTGGCAACTCACAGGGAACAGTACAATCCCTATTCTAAAACTCCGAACAAAGCGGGAGAGATTATAGCTTGCAGAGTCAGCCTATCATACAGGTTTACAAAAGCCAGGCAGTTACAAGTAGCCTGGCAGCAAATTTTGATGACCTTAGAGGTGAACAGATTTTGATTAAAGAGCAGTTTATGATTGGTAAAATAGGTTGTGAGCAGCCATGGCTGTAAAAATTAATGTTTCCCCAGTTATTGATGGTTTTCGGCACAGTGATATATATTCAAGTTTGGCCTTTGTGTCATTAAATTCATTAGCTGTGAGGGCTTTCTAAAAGGGATCTATGGGTAATGGAATTAGCAACTATAAATCATACTGAAATATACAGTGTATTTAGCCCAGTAGTTCAGTGGAAATATCATGAGTATGGACACATTAAGCCACTTTGTCACCAACCTCTCTACAGTGGATGATAACCTTTCCGGCCTGCCTCTTACCTACTTCATCTGTGTTCCTGTTACTTTGCAACATTTTTAGGAAAAAAGGCTGCTTGAGGCCATGCCCTGTTACAGACCCAAATAATGTAAAACCCTGCAGCATTCGAGTTCAGTGCACAGCGGTGGCTGAGGTGAAGACTCTTCCATTTTAGTGCTTGCCTTCTCAAGGCTGGGGACAGTGACATGAGACCTACCAGTTGACTGAATTACAGAATCCTGTTCAGCTTAAAGCCCAGCCATGAGAGAGATCCGTTTCTTGATTCATATTTTTGTAAATATAAAATATTCTGCGGCTCTACAGAAATATGAAAAGATGATAAGCCCTAAGTCATGGTTAAACCTGCCAGTTACATCAGGACCCAAACTCAAGCCCTGATGAGCATGTTCATACACATTCCTGGAATTACTGGGGGCAAGATCCCAAGCATATCCCCTATCTATTTGGACTCAGACAGAGCTAGCGCTTTGTTGGCAGCACTGCAAATTAAGTTTACTTCAAGGTGGAAGTCCCTGAACTTTCTGGCTTCAAGGATGAATCACACTCCAGCTTCTCCCGCTTGGATATATAAAGGCTTTTGCTCAGGACACCTGATGCTCTGCACTCCAGATTATCATGTCAAATCCAGACATCCATCATGTCTCCTGACATTATTTTGCAGAGCATAATTGAAAATACTAGACCCATTTTTACGATCAATACCATGTACAGATGTAGAAGCTTGAAGCTCTTCTGGATCATTCAGTAATTGTCTCTACCCCCACGTATTTACTTCATTTTTAAGACAATCCTTTTAGGAAGATATTAAGGAGGGAACACGAGGAGAAATATAGACTAGTTTCTGTATTCATAACATTCTGAAGAACATGTTTATAGCTTATATAGGAAAATGAAGCTTTCTATTTTATTCAATAAAACAGTATTCCATATGTTTTTATTATGGATTTCACCTTGACCTTAAATTGCTTGATATGAACATCTTTACATATATTTCCAGTGACTGTTATATGAATATAGGGAGTGTTAAAAAAATAATTCATTTATCTGTCGTTATATAGTAACTTGTGGAGGGGCAGAAAAAGCTGTCAAATGTATCCACAATATGTAAACACATGCAGAGTTTAACTGTGACTCTATATGCATATCTATCTCAAATTCATCAAAATAATACTAATGTAGTATTGTTTTTTAAATAAATACTAAGAAATATTTTTCTTGACAGAAGACTTTCTATCCAGATTTTGTGTAAATACTGTAGCCAGTTAAATAGACTACAATGTCTGCAAGAGTACTGCATAAAGCCTTAGATAGCGCTCAACATCTAAGCTGGAGGATACAGAAGAGCACAATGCATGGTCATCACACTGAAATAGGCTAAAAATTACTTTCAATCATGGTATTGGGTTTTTTAAGGAGATTTGGGCATTCTATAGAAAAGTTTACTTCAAGACTGTTTCCCTGCCTTCCCGGGGAAGAGGCGTAGTGGTGCAGCGATGGTCCAGGGGCACCATAGCAGCACTGGGGCCATTTGGCTGTCTTTGCTCTACAAGAGTAGAGAAGTAGAAGACAGCTTGCTCAAAGCCGACGGTTCAGAACAAATATCCCTTGACCTACAAAGTTCAACCAGAATTCACCATAAATCACTGGGTTGCATCTGACTATAAATCCGTATCCGCTGTACTGGCTCTGTAGAAATGATTTCCGCTGTATTCTCTGAGATTTAACTTTAAAGTGATTCTTCTGTCTCTGTAGACTGTGTGGGGTAGCAGAGTTGTTTGTTGGTACAATTTTCTGCTAGCTATTTTGGATGATTAGAGAGAAAACTTTATACAGAAGCATGCTACCAACCAATAAAATGAACGGCTTTGGTGAAACTGATAATGCTTTTATCTGGCTCTTCCTGAATGACGGCATATACATTCAAACTTGTTATATAAATTAGGAATATGATCCATTACTCTTCCTGAAGTCAAGAAGAGACTTCCACTTCATCTTAGTGGAGGTTAGTATTAAACACAGTTGATGAACTGACAAGCAGCAAGTATGTGTGCTTATTACTGGTCAAGAAATATTGGTGGCAACTTTTTTTTTTTTTTTTTAAAATCAAAGTACATGTGGCTCCTCCTGTCCTCTCCTCAGAGTAGTCTGACCTAAAAAATAATTTGCAATTAATACATAAATTACAGTACAACAGATTTTTCTCAACAACCTTACTACTTCCCTGTTGGTCAGGGTAGAGAGCTCTCAGGAAACCAGACTTTCATTCAACTTCACAAACTTTAGCTGAGAGATTTCTTAAAGAAGAGTTCTTTAAGACAAATTACAGTTTCAAAACATATATTGTACTTTTGAAGTTTTGCTTTAGAAGAGAAACAAATTTTTAAATAGAGAATTATTTCAAATTATCTTTTAATTCTCCATTTAAACAGAGAATTATTGTTTTAAATAAGGGAAACAATTTTTTTTTAAAACAAGAATGGTAACCTTAGCTGTAGGATAGTTAGCATCAATTTATTCTTGGTAACCCTTAGAAGTACATGGTATTATTTAAGAAGGAGGTCGCATGTAATTGTCAGATAGCATAGCAGAAAGCTATTTGTCACTCACCAAATGATTTTACATGATATCTAAATTACACTAAATTAGTTAAAGGATGTACCTCAGCATAGAATTAGCTGACCGACTGCTTCTGCCTTTTATCCTTAGAGGCAGTTCCTGTCCCTCTCAACTTAATCCACAAATAAAAGAAATACTTCTACAAAAAGATTTATTCCTCCCATTGTTGTTTGCTAACATTTTACTTAGGAATGTCGACACTTCTCCTATAGTACTGAGCTTGCTGGGAGGAAGGACAACGGTACATGTGTAACTGATGTTACACATCAAATCGATGTGTAACAACAAATTGATTATTTTTTAAAGAAAAGAAAAACTCCTGTAGGGGAAGACAAAATAACAACACAGAAACAGCTAATGTAATGCCTGAAAATGAACATAACAGCCTAGGCAAAACCCCACAGTTTTCAGGTTAGTCTCTCTAATGCGTATTTAGGCATTTACAAGCAAGCATGTAGATTTTCAGAAATACCGATACGCTTCTACCACTCCACTAAACCGGGGGGTTGTGGCCTGGTTCCTCAGAACTATTTAGGGCTTTTAAGTCCACTCTGCATTTTATTATTAGGAGCCCTGCACTCTTAAACACCTTTGAAGAACTGAGCAGAGCATCTATCAAGTACCAATAGGGTCACTTCTGCATAAACTGATTCAGGCAGGTGACTTCAGGCAGTAAGGTTTGACAAACTTCTCCTGCTATTCTTACTCAACTTGCAAAAGAAATCCAGTGCAATTCAAAATTAAGAAAGATTACAGCACTTTACAGCATTAATAGGTTATAAAAGTTCTTTGCGACCATATCCTCAGTTCACCTCACAACACATTTCTAAGGTGCATTTCACTCAAAGCCTATCTATATACAGTTATTTAAACTCATTGTAAATAAGACGCATTTTTGAATATTACTAGAAATTACATCTATAAAATATCGAATAAAACCTTCAAAACAAATGCATAAAGAAGTATCAAGGGAAACATAATTTTTCATATGAATCTAACCAACAAAGTATTTTAATGAGCGCACATCTATTAAGAGAATTCTCAGGATACTGTAATTATTATTCATTTTCTAGAATTGTTTCACCATGAAGCTTTATGCTACTATGGGGACTTTAATGTTTATGTTTTGTGACGGCTGCGTTGACTATTAAAAAGCAATTTGGCTGACATTTTAAGTCTTTTGTTGCCAGTTTTAATTGGATTGTTCACCAAGCATCAACTCCCCCGTTAACTGCAAAAATTACAGGCCAACGTCAGTTTATAGTAATGACTGTTTAATGATCTTATCCTGTCAGTATGCCAGCTTCATATAGATGCATGCATGATTAGTTTCATGTCAAGGCCTGTAATTAAATAATTGAAACCTAAACAAAAGAGAATATCAAACAGGAACACATCCTTAATAAAGACTTGAAGATTTATCAACATACTCATTCCAAATTAAAAAATAATTAATGTTTTGAGGTCAAACAGTGCAAGAGTTGGTGTTAAGAAAAAAAGTTCTCTGCACCTTTTGCTATAGAAGACATTTCCCTTTAAGTGATGCAAAGTTTGAGAGCTCACTGCAGTGAGTCTTGGCTTACCATTCTTAAAACTGACTCAAAATTATTCAGAACTCATTGCTAGCTATTTTTGTTTGCTTTCCAGACTAGGTAAAGCCGCTTTTATAATAATAATTATAAGATATAAAAATAATTATACCTCAACTGAAACTTACAGTACTTACAATCAGAGAACAACAAGCCCACTAACTTCTCAGAAATTCAGATTCTTGAAAGAAAACCAATTATTATTCTTTGTTCAGCTCTGAATCCTATGCCAAACTCCTACATATTTCAGAATTTCAAATAGAGCAAGAAAGGCTTTTAGAAGATAACTCTTTGAAAGTGTGAAATATCCATGAAAATAAAGCCAGAAACAAAGACTCATAAAGCAGGGCCAGCACTGCAAAGACAGCAAGTGCCTCGTCATACTGCTCAAACAGAGTTCAAGAAGCTGGGGGCTTCTTTGAGAATGTCACACCTTGTGGTTTTGTCCATCCGACACGGATGGTAACTTTCTGTAGGCAGTTAAACTCTTGAATTTTGAAAAGAACTTGGTATTTCACATATTTTGATACTTAGAAAGTCCAGGGAAAAAAAATTACTGACCAAGGGCTTTCACTGTCTTATTAATGAGCACATCTGCACTACAAAATTTGGGATAGGGTGTCTCTGTAAACTGAGCTGGGACGTTTGTAGCTTCCCATTAAACTTAGACCTCAAAGGTCAAATACCAGACTTTATTGTGTTATGCATTCAGTAAGTATTCAGGCAAATTTCAGCAATTTATAGCAACTTAGAAGAACTTACATTCATCTGTGTTCAGGCTTGACTTTTACAGACTATACTCACCTACTAGAAAATATTAACCTACTGAAAAGTCAATAGATTTTCAAGGTTGCTTCATTTTTATGTACAAAAAGCCGTATGCCTCGCAGAATCATTCATTTTCCTTTTATTGCCCGAATGATGGCTTAAAACCTGTTCTGACCAAACTTTTGAGCAGACAGCTTTATTTCAAAGATTTAGGGGTAAATTTAGGACCTATCTCTTTTCCCAGTTACAACAGCATGACACGGGATTAACTCCATTGATTTCAATTATGTTATTCTGCCTTGGTCTGCTACATGTAACCACAGAAGCTAACAGTCCAACTTTGATAGGGCATATCCGCTTTTTATATATTTAGAAACAGGAAATTTGTCACTTCAAAATATCAGCTGTGGAACACCGCACAATTCTGTTCCAGGAACGGGGTTACTGTATTTGTGATTTAGAAAGGGATGAACCACTGAACCAGTAAAATACAGGTTGGCACAAACTTACTTTGATTCGTAAAATAAGAAGGTCCAGCAGAGGTATGTGAATGGACATACATCAGCAGATGAAAATTCACATTGACAAATGCAAGCCACCTCAAATTGATTGCTGAGATCTAAATTAACTCCAAGTACTCAGAAAATGGACCTGAGTATGTCTGTAAACAGCTCAATGAAAACCTCTTATCTATGTACAGCTTTCGTAAAAGAATGTAACAGCATGGAAAATAAAGCAAATTGGACAGAAAGTAAAAAGGCAAATAGTGTTAAATCATTACATACACATCTTGTGGTATACTTTGTTCCATTCTCGATACTTTTTTTCAGAACAATTTGGTAAAAATAGAAGGGATTTTACAAACAGGTGACTAGATTGGTGATGTGGAAAAAACACTATGTGAGGAGACACTAAACAGATTGTGTAGTTTAAAGAGAAGCAAGATGTAAATGATAGAGAAACAACATAATGAACTCAGTAGGTACGCAATTATTTACAGCCACAATAAAAGTACAGTGGAACACTAAATGAAACTTAGGACAGAAATTTAAAACTGATAAAAGGGAATACTCTGGGGTGGTTTTTTTCCTTTCTTGTTTTTTTAAAAAACACATTTAATCTAGGAACTTGTTGCTACAAACTGTCATTGAGATGAGGAGGTTGCAAATATTTTATGTATAACATTTTATATAAAGTAAGCAGGCAATATACACACAAACCTAAGTGTATCTAAATATAAAACCTACATATAAAGAGGAAGTCTTTTTATGTGTATAAGTATATAATATACATATATATATTTTGTACATACACAAAAATCTCCACTGAATTAAAATCTCAGTGGAAAGAATAAAAGTTAGACTAATATTTGCTCAGTTTATTTACGAGGCTAAATTTTTATCATCTTGAAGGATTTCATTTCACATATGTTAATACAACAGCACGATGCAAAACTGCACTCACGGCTTGCTTCCTGCTCCGGCCAGAAAACCTCAACCAAATTTCAGCCATTGATGAATTTCTTCCTACGTGATCAGGTCAGCCCTGGTTTAGTCAGAAGACATTTGGGGAAAACAAGACAAGTATGACATCTACTCAGCCAACTGACGAAACACGTTTAAGGCAATCCATTCTCATGGCTGAAAAAGAAGAATGGATCTGCCTTGAAGTCATGTACCACCAATAATGCAAAAACTAGAGATGAAATACTCGATTGAGCTAGTGAGTGAGCTAGATATTGACACTTAAATAGCAATTTGAAACTTAACACACATGAGGAACCCATGAAACCACTTCTATAGGATTTATTATCCAGAACAGAATAGTAATTCAAGCCTCCTTCTGATCCTCATCCTGATGTTTAAATTCTAATTTTGATGTTTACTTGCAGTCTTTTGAAATACGTGACTTAGCAAATGCTATAAATAACCTCATACAGATTTTATGAACAATACAAATGGGACTACTGCACTTCAACCTGAATGATGCAACAACCAGGTAACAAAGTACCCTCCGCCAAACTCACCTCACAGTACTGAATAACAGAATAATCAAGGAAACTAGGATAGAACAAATAGTTCTGTTCATATACTTGCACTGTGCTTTATACACTTGCCTGCCTTTATTATGGAATATGCAGACTGAATGCAAACAAAGTAAATGTATCAAGGAGGTGGAGGAAGGAGTCGGCAAATAATACATGCTATAGTTACCTTTTACCAAAGAGGATGGACAGAATGGGTGAAGATCAGCAGGCAGTTTCAGCTCATGCAATTTCAAAATGACCTTTTAAAAGTAATTATTAGAGCATTCAGCTGAAATTGAACTCTTCAGAATTCCACGCGCTTACAAAAAGAAATTGGAAAAGAAAACGCATCATAGGCATCAAAAAGCAGGGGGCCACTCAGACAAAGCTTTCCTCCTCCTCCAGTTTGTTTTTTACAATCTTACATTGAAGAAAAAGCAACACACCACATAACTATCAAAATAAAGCATATCCTATTGTTGAAAAAATACACGGCTGAAAAATGTACGAGTAAACATGTCAATGAATCTGTTCCAACTGAAGAAAGAAGAACTGAATATAAAGATGTACTCTAAGACAGCTGTATGGTAGTTCATAGTCGAAATTCAGATTAAAATTTTGCCTAATGTAGGAGGGAGTATCAGATGGCTGCAGAGACACTCCCAGGCTAGTTTACAGCCTGTAGTGATCTCCAAAGCTCTAATTCTGTCCTGTTGATGAAACAGGAAAAAAAGAGGGAAAGGAAGGGAAGGATCTGTCACCAGCTCAGTTCTGCAGTGCATGTGCCAGCACCCATACTCACTCTGCGTGCTGCAAAGCAACTGTACCGGTCCCAAAGAGGCTGTGAAGAAAGAACTGGTACCATTGCCTGGGACATCTGCCGAGCTAAAATTAATCTCATGTGAATAGCCTTGCAATTTGATAGCACAAATATGATTATATTGCTACACTGTTTGTATTATAACCATTGCTGTACACTACACGTGACAGCATAGCTAATGCAAAAACAACTTTTACTTCATGAGACTGAACTAAAGGACTGAAACTGTAGTTGACATTTATGGTATTGATCAGGCTCCAACATTAATACAAAGTAAAATGGCTTGGGAAGTTTATCCATTTACTGATTAGTGATTCATCTCCTTCGAGATGATCTCCGAGCGTGACAGCATTGTGTATGTTTGCATTCTTCCTCATTGTGAAGCATTAGCTCCATTTCACATGCTATAAAGGCAGCACTAAAATTACCACGCTTTACCTGTACAAAACTATAACACTTCATGTTATTTTCAAAATTACTCTATTGCCTTAAAAGAACCCGCTCAAACCCCATAGCAACAGCAGCAAACTCCATGTCCACTAATAAAAGCCCCCCCTAAGGCATTAGTCAAAGACAAAACTGTTCTATTAGGTTATATTAGTAGAGAACCCTTGAATGGCTGCTGTTAAAGTGGATAATATTGTCCATGTCATCACTGAATATGTAAAATCACCTGGAAGATTTCCAGCACAGATTCCATGAATTATAAGAAAATTCTGCACTTGGTAATACCACAAATTCCAGGCAGAGCAGGACTGTAGGCAGCTGCTATGTGGAGTATACAGAGAGCACAAGCGGTCCCTACATGTACCAAAAACAGGGGCAAACTCTTGTCACTGGAGCACAGACAACGCACTGAGATGCTCCCTTCCCAAAAGCAGGAAGGGAGAAGCACAGATGAAGGGAGACACTGTGTTATTTTCCTTTCACATAAGCCAGGTGAACGCAAGGGAACTGCCAAGTGCACTCTCTTGATGGGTACAGTAACACAGTCCCCCTCTCTCAGTGTCTCCTGGTGCTTCCACTGGTGCAATGAAGCTCTTTATTTTCTGTCCCAAGTTCTTACTGTCAAGCAAAACCCAGCAATGAATGGGGATACAGTTCAGCTGAGAGCAGAATTTGATTTAATATTCCTGTAACACTTTGAACACAAAAATGCACTATAGAAGTGCTAAGTCTTATTAAGCTTGGCAATAGTGAATGCAGGGTGACAGTTTCCCTAGACTTGACAGTATTGCTCACCAGTCTCCAACGTATATAAGCATAACCAGGCAATGCAGAGAACACTTAACGGTAGAAAACAGGAAACACTCCGTCTCACAAATCTAGAAAGCCAGTCTTTACAGCTTTCATCTGAGCATGGGAGGCTCAGCTTTATTTGCTCTGTCTGACACACATGGGACTTGGAGCTTAGGCACTCATACCATACACCTACTACCTGAGGCATGCCACTCTCAAAATGTAGTTGGCACAGGGATTTGAACGTCCATCAGTCACAAAACATAGCGGTGCCTGACCACTGCGCTACAGAGCATGTTGGTGTCTGCCTCTCTACTCCAATAAATATTTGATTATTTATATGCAGTGAAGTAGCTCACAAGAGATTAGGAGAAAGAGTGAGAAAGAGAGAAGACTAATTGTGTACCAGGTGCAAGGGTATCATTTTCAATCCTCTCCTTCACCATTATTTGACTTTCCAGGCGAGTATCTTGACAACTGCCTTTCCTCTGTGAACCTCTTGCTCTGATGAGGAATTTCACCTCCAAACAGAGATCTCTCTTCTTCAGGGAAACGTCACCGGAATTGACACATTTCCTGAAATGTTTGGGTTTCAGCACACTTTCAAAGAAATGGGATTTTACATTTTAAAGCTCTACCATAGAGATACAGGCAACACTTTAATGCAAGGCGTAAGTCACAGCAGCAGATTTCTTTTTCACAGATGGTGGTGGAAGTCTTAAGTTAGAGAGGAGCTTTTCTGACGAGGCACAAGGGGCTCCTGCGCAGCGCTGGGCTCGCGCCTGGGGCAGCATGCCTGCCCATACGGAAATGTAGCTAGTACTCTGGTCATTTATTCCTTTACCTACCAAAACCCAGGTAAACAAAATGTAGGCTAAATATAGCCATCAGGAGTAAAACTCTGTGTGCATAACTTCAAGTCCGTTTAAAATAGTAAGTAAACAATTTACCAGTTTTTTTTCATATACAAGAGAAGAACTCTGTAGATTCTGAATGTATCCACACACTGCTGATGCTATAAAGACAGAGTAATTCTACTATATAGCCCAAAAAAGACAAGATACCTGGTAATCTGCCTCTTTGTGAAGCAGTGCTTCTTCTCATCTCACACAGGAGAGATAAGAGACAACATGGAAAGCTAAAAGGACAGCACTTTATCCCTTTGTTTGAAAATTTTCAATAGACAGCATTTTAAAAAAAAAAATATATATCTATTAACTGGGTTCTATTCAAATGCAGCACGAAAGAAAACGGTGTCTAGTTCAGGCTGGGCACAGTGACCTGCCCTAGTTTGTAGCTGAACAAAGGCATAAAAGCAAATGATAAATTTCCATTTTGTTATACAATATTTCATTAGGGAGCTAATTAAACAGGCTGTACCCAAATGCAGGGTAAAAACAATATTATACATGAAGGGGAGCATTTCTGGGAAGATACTAGCTGATAGCACTAACGTAAATGATTTACATTTTTTTTTTCTTTTCTCAACAGTTAGGAACAAAAAGCTTTTTTCCCCCCATTACCTCATCCTAAGTAGTTTTTCAAATCAAGCCCATGTTCACATTCACGCTGTCACCGATAATGGATCTTGTGTCAAATAAGAAGAGAGTAAAGGACCTGATAATAAGTGCAATTATAAAACATCAAAAATGGTAGATCAAAGTGGATTTCCTTTATTCCACTGTGTACAGTCACTTCACAGCTTTTCAGTGTTCCTGTCATGTGGTCCTGACAGGATGTATTAATTTCCTCTATTATCATAGCAACAAGAATGGCACACTTCAGAAAGCAGCTGACAAATGCAGCTCCTCATTATTACTCTGTCTTACTTTTATTCATTTTGTTTATAAAAACACTTTTTAAATCCCCTTCTCCTGAGATTCTCAGGCATGATGATAGCCATCTAATGGTTGATAACCTTGTGATAAACGAAACTCCGGGACAACCTCTCAAGTCGTCTAAGTACTGCCACTCTCCAAAGAAGAACTGAAATTTAGAGCCTACAGAAATTTCAAACCCAGTAATGAGTTCATGTTAGAAGAGCTTGAAAACTTTACCTAAATATTCCCGCTCTAATTCATCTTGGAAGAGTATCCATTTTCTGAATATTTACTACATTCTGTATGGGAATTTATAGCATAGATTGGTAATTTAACATACAAACTGCATTTAAAAAAAAATAGTAAAGCTCAGGAGTTAAGCAAACTAGCTCAGCCGCATTCTTCCCACCTTGGCCCCGCGGGTACTACCATGACTCAATTCCTGGTGCAGCTGCTCAGGTTTATCACCGCAGTGATAGTTAGAAGATTCTGAAATTAAATGTGCATGGCAAGAAAATAGTTTTACAGCATTTTTCCACAGCAAAAAATATAGATAGAGGCTTTGAGCTGGTGGTCTCCTCAATAAACCATGCTTACCCTTCCCGACATTAAAGCTTGCAGGAGTGTTTGCTTGTGAGCTGATCACAAAATGCTGCAGCCGGTATTGCTGATATGCAAAGGAATACAGACTCGAACCCAAAGAAAGCAGAATAAGAATCAAGCAAATTGCATAATATAAACAAGCGCGTGCAAAATAAAGTTCTGAAGCAATACACTGTCATATAAAATTGCATACCCCTGTTGAAGTGAGTAAACCATAACGATTTAGTGAAAATACAATATTCACACTAAAACCTGGAAACTATTGTATTTGACATGCAGAATTCCATAGGATAAATTCTACTCTAAGCATGCATGCTAATGTAAAGCATCATGTTCAAAAAGTCTACAATGTTATTTTGAATTTAGAGCATACTTGACCAGTGTTGACTTTCATGACTAGTTTGAAAGAGTAAATCTAAATTCACTAATTCAATTGGCTATGACATGGCCCTACGCAGTTGGAAATAAACTGAGGTACTATACCATGCTGCCATCACAAAGAGTAACTATCTTAAATATTAGTATAAAAGCGGATGCAGCAGTTTCATATCCTATCATATGAATATTATGGCAATGATGCGTAGAAGTGATTTACATCTTCATTATTTCTAGACTGCAAGAATCGCTATTGCTAGCACTTTGCAGAGTCATTTGCTAACATTTAAGCAAGTTATGATTAATGCAATTTGAGTAGAACGCATATTGGACAGATAGATTATAGCCCTGCTGATACTGTATGTACAATAATTAGTACTGTGACAACAGCTAATTATTTTTAATTTTAAAGCCGAAGGATTTTATCCATAAATATTGTGGCTGGAGTTAATAGATCAGTTCTTTCCATAGTCAGAACAAGGTGACAGAGATTATGCATTAAATAAATGAATAATTTCTTATCAATATTTAAAACTAATGGAATGCACATCAATAACACCACTAGACATTTAAGCACTACTGCAAAGTATTACTGACAAAATTAGTATATAAAGCACCCACATCATCGTCCCACCCGCTGTGCTGTGCAACACAATGAAACTTGTTAAAAGACAATTGAAAACATAAAAACTACCTCCTTAAAATTCAAGAGATCTAAGATAGCATCATGAAACACTGTTCCAGCTGTATGGAAGACCATCTGTCTGCGTAAGAACTGGAGTGAAAAAACAGATTCTCAGATGAACTAAAGAGGAATTACTTCATGATTTTGATAGTGCTACTGTAGAAGAGCATGTCCAAATTGTATGGCCTGCAGTTAGCATCAGGACCTTACTTATCTGCTAATGGGCAAAGTAATGTTCTGTATAGCATGAACACATACATCTATGAATTTAGATAGCAGAACACCAAGGAAACTGTCAAGAGTTCACTTACGAATGAGCACCTGGTTTATTTCAGACTGGAAGTTCTGAGTTTAAAATATTCCAGCAAGTTTGAAACTTTAGGAAAAATGATTTGAAAGACTTAAGGAGAAAATTCCTAGAACCGGGGGGAGAAGAAAAAGAAGTGTTTCACTTGTACACGAGGATGATACTAAACTTGCAGTAATCCATAATGGGGAATGAAGGACTTATTCCAATACATGGCACTATTCAACTACCTCAGCCACAGGTATAATATGGGAGAGGACAACAGCACTGAGGTGATTGCTTCAAGCATTAATACCTACTTTTTCTACCCCTGGGAAGTCCATCAATCACTGAGCAACTGATTTGTGCACAAATAATAGCTACTGGCAATAGTAGCGCATAGCAAAAACCAAGGCAGCCTGCCACTGTACCGGAAGACTAAGATGTGGGCCTGAGCTGCTGCCAAACTGTATGGTCAAACCCAAACATTTCAAGAGCCTAAATCAATGAGGCACTGAACACGATGTAGGAATGCAAACAGTATTTATGACCCAACTGTTCAGAAATAATGAAAAAAAGCCCCAGAAAACAAGGGATAATTCTAAATTATGAGATTTTTCTTGAACCCTTTTATCCATTTCCCTGTGAGTTCCTTTAGTCCCAATGGGAATCATTTAATGCTTTCTCACGACTGAGAGGAACACTATTTTACTTGAAAAGAAAGCTGAAATCCTCACATCATCCTGTCAGCACTGCCTCCCCACATGCTCCTAGAGGAGCAGGCAAAGCTGGGCAAGGCTCTGCTTGCAGACTGGCCCAAATTTTAGAAGAACCTTGGGTGTGCTCATCATTCTCTGGGATTGGAGCAGCATACCGATTTTCTTTTAGCTCGTCCAATTTTCTGGCAATACAGAACATTCATAATTGATGTTTCATTGATTTGATTATTTTCTTTAGAAAGTTGTACAGTTCTTCCACGGCTAAGAGCTGCAGAATGCTCCCAAAACCATTCACATTTATCAGTACTTCTCTGACTCACTCAACATCAGTTTATTAGCCTTAATTTGTACCCTTGTGTTTAACATCAAGGAACGTACTTTTTGATTGACTCTGAAGAAACAATCCTTAAAAACAGAAACTGAAACAAAAGCTTTCCCAGCAGAACAATTTTTAAAACTTAGTGATACTAGAACAAACTTCTTGTTTTCATTTACTTGGGTAGTAATTGCTCAGTGCAACAAAGAAGCCATTTCTAATAGAAGACTCATATCCCTAGCTCCTTTAAGTGCTCTTGGTATCAGATTAAATATTAATACAAAACAAACTGTATTGTTCAACTACTTTTTGCATTACTGTTCTGTAAGGGATCACACTATGAAGCAGATGTAAGGCTGATGTCAATATTAAATGTACTTAGCTTTTCTTTAAAGTCAATGTGTCAATTTATACAAACGGAAAGGTACTCATCTTTTGGCACTTCAGATTTTCTTCAGCATCGACATCTCAGAACCATCATGAGATGAAAGAATTGGTCAGAAATGCAAATAATGTATTTTATTTGACTGAGGTTCCATTACATTAAGAACAGAAGAACCTAAGAAAGCAGTCAGACAACTATGCCTGACCGCGAGTCTATTAAGACATCTGATAAACCAGCAGAAGCAGTCTTAATTTCAGCGCATGCTGTACAAGTGAGAAAACAGTTGTTATAACAGATGCACATCTTAACTGTATCCCTGCCACAAACATGTATAAATGCAAATATCACTACAAATACCTTATTCTGTTTTATTTAGAATTCACCACCTTTTACCTCATGGGGTAGAGAAAGATGAAGAACTGATAATTTTTTTCAGATACTTAAAACAAGTTCTCGATAGCATACACTTGAAGAAGTAGCAAAATTTCCTGCCACAAGTGGAAAGCGCGACATGAGATGCGAGATCAACAGCATCCAGAGTCCCAGTGTCAAAGACACTGGAGTGCTGCTGAACAGAAGTGGCATCTAACCGTTCAAAACAGTGTGCCAGTGCTCGTACTACCATACATAGTGGTTTTCTCACATGAAGTGGTACCGGATAAAAACTATTCTTTTAGAAGTTTGTGCATAATTTGGCAAATGCAAATGTCTAAAGATGCAATGTTTAGACAGCCTGCCACATGGCATGCTTATGTCCCAATCCCAACTATCGCTGGGTAGAGAAGAGCGCTCTGGCAATGGAAGGTTACCAGAGGACTGAGACCATTGCAGAAGCACAGGCTTCTGTGGAGATGTAGCCCATGTAAGGTAACTCTCACAAATTCTAAGCACACTAATCAGGATATAATCAGTATTAGCTTGCCTTGAGCTCAAATGTAAGCATACTAAAATAGTGTACCCAATAGCAGTAACATCTGATGGCACAGCCATGCACTATGTATCAGCATTCTATTTAAGTATGTGAGCAAAAAGAGAAACTATGACTTGCACTCAGGTGTCACTGAAAAACATGTAACCAGTGACCCAAGTAACAGAATTTACAAGGTAAAGAACGGAATAAACACAGGGTATTGCAAACTGACAGGACATCCCGAGCACGAAGTGTGTTGTCAGTGAATAAATCTAGTAAAGTTTTGTTTTGAAGTCTAAAAGTGGCTTATCAGAAGACTTACCATTTTTCTAAATACTCTCCCCACAGCAATCTCCAATTCTCTAACTGATGCATATATGTACACACATTCAACTGCAACAGAGAGGACCCCAGCTTCCCTGTGATCTGAGGTTTGCAGCAGATCTTATGCCCTTTAGATATATAATTAAATACAGAGTTAAGTCACACAAGGTGATTAAATGCAATCTGACCTGAGTTCCTCTTTCTGCATTATCATCCAGAGTCTCTTCTCTTCACACATCTAACCTGTCGGATGCAAACATCAGCTTGAAGCCCTACAGTAATCAAGACTGAAAGCGATAACAGATGCCTAAAAAAAGAAGCTAAAGTAGTAAAACACACAAAAAAGTATGGGTGACAAACTGTGTTCCCGCAGATTTTAATGTTTCTTTTAAAATCATAATTAGCACTAATTGCACTATTTACACGTTAATGCACAACACCTGGCCTCAGCTGGATATAAAGAGGCTGACATTTTCCTCTCACCTCATTGACAAGGAATTGAACACGTACAGTCTTACAGAGATGGGCTTGCCAAATGTGAGGCACCGCTAACTAGGACAACGTGAAAGCAATCTAACTTATTCACAAACTTTAAACAAGTGCAAAGCTACTGAACGTTCATTTTGAATTATTAAAGAAATAGACTGAAAGTAAGTCTGAAACACACAGATACAGGAGAAAAATAAAAACAAGAGGCAAAGCTTGATTAAAGAACTTGTCTTTTGACCTAAGAGAGGAGAGGGACAACACCCTCCTGAAAAAAAAAAACAAACCCAAAACCAGAACCCCATAATCACCAGCTACACAGAAGTTTTTGGTGGGACTTAACTCCTTTAAAGATGCTATTGTATATGTGGGTATCCAACCTTTATCAACCTACACAGGAAGAGCACAAGTGAGAAAACTCGTGGGTTGAGATAAGAACAGCTTAAACAACAACAATAATAATAATAGTACACAAAGCAAGTGATGCACAAGTGCAATTGCTCACCACCCACCGACCAATGCCCAGCCAGTCCCCGAGGAGCGCCCACCCCCCCGCCCCACTATCCACAGTTACCTTGTGGATAGGATAAAAAGTATGCAAAAACAATTCTAGCTCTTCTAGCTGAATGGGTAACCTACTATATTATCCTTAGAATAAAAGCCCGTGTACTGCAGCACTGACAAAGGTAAAACCCCCCGAAAACTTCAGCAGTGAAAATAAAACAGTGGTGATGAAGCTCAAAATTTCGACCTACCTAGTTTCTAACTAAAGAGCCTTCTTCCTACAGAGTTGACCTGGACCAACTGAAAACCACATTACTTCTTTCTTTTGTTTAATCAGTGAGCCATTTGCAAAACAACTTGCTTTAAAAAATGTCCACACTAATTCGCTTTATCTCTTCTAAACACTTGTCTTTTCAACAAAATTACAGGTGCTATACAAGTACCGCCCCTGAAAACGCTCATTTAATGTTGCTAATGACCACATCTCTGGAATTCATTTCAGAACTCCCGTTCTTCAGCATGTCACAACTTGAAAACAAAGAAAAGCCAGACAACTAAACACTGATGTGTGCCTTATCCAAGTCCAATGTACGCCACCATTTTCCAGGCAGCATTCACGCTGTAGCACAGCCTGAAGGATTATGCCTAGCTTCTGTAGATCAGATAAAACACAGTCTCTAGATATGAGCTAGTGAACTCTCTGTCTCTTCTGGCTGTACATTCAGATCTCCTAATCGTTCTAACTGGATTTCTGTAGTAAGTATGTTCAGGCAATCTTTATTTGAGATTTAATTTTTAGTTCTGCTTTGTTTCAAAAACTTAGTAATATCCTCTTGAACACAATAAACATAATTAGCTAGATGTTGCTAATTTTACATTGTTTAAAAAATATTGCTTCAATTGTTGATGTTTTTTTCAATGTTCTAGTTAGCAAACCCCTAAGCATTATTATAGTTCAAATTACTATTGTCCTATATGGTATTTATCAGAAAAATTATGCGGAAAAGCTAAATCCATTCAATACCAGTGTTCGGTAAGAACAAATCATACCAAACTGCTATTACTGACATGCAGATAGCATTTCTGTATTACAAAATATATTTGCATACAATAAAACTCAGCTCATGTCAATTAAAACATGTTCAGAATAACTAAATATAATTTTGTTTAATATTGTACAAAACAGAATAAAAGCAAATTCTGTAAGATGTAAGTTTTGCAACGAACACAACCTCAGGGGACTTACTCTGATCACGCTTTAACAAAGAACAAGCAAGGAAGACATGTTTAAAAGAAAGGGCCAACCGCAGCTGGAGGAAGAATTGCCATGTCTCATTTAGAAAAGATTTGTCGCAAATAAAAAGTCACATTTTAGCAAAGACATACTTTAATTGGGGTTTACCAATGTGCTGCAGGAATAAGTAGGACCACAAATCGTGATACATATAAAACAAAGGTACACAATGTAGAAACAAACATGGCTCATTTGCTCTTTCTACTGAACTACTAGGAGGTGCTACTATCTACAGGCAAGGTTTATGATACAGTAAGAGATAAATACACAAAAAGACATAGATGTTAGAAGGAAAACAAAGACTGCAGGAGGAAATGTGGAAGTTGTAGGAAGTACAGTTACACTACCAGCATTATTTTAAAGATGGATAAAATAGGCAACCAGGTTGTATATAAACTGCACACACCAAACATGAATGAAATTTGCTCAGGTCTTACCCAGCCAGAGGGATCAGCTTTCTGTTAGTACTCCATAGGGAGATGCTTTTAATGCTGCTAATAAGTTCTGCTTTAAGTTATAGCTGAGACACTGTGAGTTGAGCATGCCTCTTAGTTTTCATCCTAAGAACCTTTCAATAGCCTTTTATTGTCTCTGCAGATGATCATGTGAAAGACAGAAGAAAACTAAAGACACTTGCACAATTAATATAATACCTAATGAGGAAGATCAGTGCAAAGTCATCATTGCAGAGACAAAAATACAAACACTAGCAAGTTAAAAGACTTATTGTTTAAAAAAAAGCCCCCCAAACCACAAGCAGTTCTGACAAAGTCTCTAAAGTCAAAATTATCTTATCCAAATTTAGCCAATTAACTAGGAAAAAGGCTGTTGAATTCCCTACGCACAGCCTTCCCAAGGACAATTAAGAGTTCAGTCAAATTTTGGAGCTACACCTCTCTCCAATGATGTGATAAGAGAAATTACGCTTTCAGATGAACACTGTCTCGGTAAACGCCTAGGGTAGAGCAGGGTGAGCCGAGACCTCTGTGCACACATATGCCAACAGCACCACTGACCCTTGCATCAGTGTATAATTTCTCCTATGGTGTAAACTGGCTTTGCAGTCAGCTCCGTTTCCTCTCACAAGTAACAAACCCATCCCAGCTCATGTTGATCAAAGCTTTCCACTCAACCATGATATAATCTTTATACCAATAATTTTTCCAATCATTTCATATGCTAGGAATGTTACCTCAACACCATTGCCATTTAATACAATAAAATGTGTAATTAGCTGTGAACGTTCATGTACATAAATACATTTTTCTATCAGGAAAAAAAAAAGTAAAAAGAAAAAACTCAGTTAATACTTTTCTTTCTCCAGTTGTCTCTTAGGCAATTTGTCCCATTACTGGGTACTTGCTGGGAAAGACCAAATTAATGAACCTGATATGTCCACACAAACAGACACATGCAGTCAGTTCCAGAACATACGGATAGAAGAGAACTATAGAAACACTAGATGACGACAGTGAACAATACAGAACACTTACCATGCTGTGGGAAGAGGAAAAGACCATCCCTAAACCCATTTCTTGGCCCAAGTCTAATTTCAACCTTTGCACAAATATAGCATAAGCATACATCTTAAACACATGCACGCACACTCCATCTAGAAAATAGCACTCTGGATACATACACATGGCATGCATGTGATAATTAAATTGTTGACAAAACCCCCTTTCATTCTTGCTCTGATTTTCAGTAACAGGATTTAGAAACACCAGCAAAAAATATGAAATGCAATCTTTATGAAACTCAGAGCTCCATCAATCAACCAAGGAAAAAAAAGCCCAACTTTATGAGAGTTCAGGAAGAAAAACCTTAGTCTGAGGCAGAATGTAAGAGGCATTCCAAAAGGTGTGTGGTTTCCGTTATATTTCAGGTTTGGGAGGAGAAGATTTAATGTGAGATGAGGGGCTATACTTTATATAATGTCTAATTGACACAAAAAATAATAGTTATGTTTGTGATAAA